>NC_090933.1:942234556-942537586 GCF_040938575.1 Ambystoma mexicanum | reverse complement strand
GCACAAATACTGGCTCTAATGTTGATGTAATTTTACTCGTCTCAGACTTTGGCTCCCCTTTGGGATTGGCCTTTGCTGCTTTCGGCAGCACATTAGACCTCTCAGTTAGATCAATCGTGAGTGCTGTTTGGGTACCAGCTTCTTTGTTAGATGGTCTTTTAGGGTACTGGTCTGGCCGAGTCCCCACTGGACCCAAAGCCCTTTTTTGGGCTTCACTTACTTTGGTGTTTTCCTGCGCTATAATGTAGGCTTCCAAAAAAGACAATTTAGTCAGTAACGATGCTTGAATTGACGTGTGGTCTTTCAGTGTGTCGCTTATCCCTTCATACAATTTCATGAATGGGCAGAGAGCAATTGTCACTGTCGACATTATTGTAGGCATGTCCAAGTTGTTTGCCATGGGAGGTCTCAGGTTCTGCTCTGTGGGTTCAGATGTTCTCCCTTTCTCCAAAGGGTTGAGCCGGTCAGACGGGGAACCTGTTTGGAACGGGCAGCGTGGTTTATTTAAATCTGTTGTTTTTCTGCATGCTTTGTGCGCATTTGGGTGGTCACAAAACTCTTGGTCAGTACTAGGTGTTTGGAGATTGTTTTTTTTTCTATGTGATAGTATGCTGTTTGTCTGTAGGCTGGAGATTTGCTCCAACTTGTTTTGCACATTTTCCAGAGGATCTTTATTGATGTCTACGAGTGTATTTTCGTTGTTGTCCCCTTGTGCCAACGTTGCCTCTTGCCCCTCTGTTTGTCCGCCACACTTTTCTCGATCCAGAAACGGCCTTTACGTAGTGTTAGTAAGTGTAGGCGTTAGTGAAGGAGTTTTATCTAGGTCTATAGTGGTGATTAAGTCTTTGGTAGTTGATTTTGAGTTCATCGCCAACTTCAAATGGTTGGGTTCCGGGAATGGAATAATAGCATCAAGTGTCATTGAGGTTTCTGTTAACATTTGAGTTTTAGTCTCTAGTAGTGAAGAGAGTGGCTGGTCGTTTTCCTTCAGAATAGGAGATTTGGTCACCGTCTCTTGTACTGTGGAGGGGCACTCTGTCCCCTCGGCCGGCTCTAAGTTCAGAGAATTCTCAGTGGGTGGCGCTGTTTGATGAGCCGTCAGTTTTTGGGAACTTAGGGCTCTGCTGATGGAAGGCAACTGCTCTTTGCTCGACTCGGCAGGGCCAAAGACCTCCTTTGCCGGATTAGGAGGAACCTGTGATGTAAAGTGTTCAATCCGTCTCTGTTTAGATACCGGCATACAATCGTTCAAAGCCTCTAGGATTTCAAGGTCAGTTAGTTCGACCCTTCTAGCATTGGTAATTGCTGGTTTGAGGTTAAAGAAGTCTCTCAAATTTGTGGCACTGCCTTCGGTGTTTATGGTTTTTTCCGGGCTAGACCTTTTCCTTTGGTCAATAGCCCCTTTATTAAGCCTTTTGCATTTTTCCTGTGGTAAGTACTCCCCGCTTTTTGGGGTTGTACAGGTCTTTGGCGCTTCCTGTCGTTTGTCGTCAGGGCCTCGTGTGTTTCTTGACTCAACTCCCCCAGGGATGGCGAAGTTCCTGTGGTCGGCTCCACGTGGATCTGAGCCTGTACATTGCGGATGGTTTCCAGGGGAGGCGCCACAGCCATCTCCAGGGCTGACTCTGGTCGCTGCATTCCCACCAGCAAGGAAGCCGGTGGCGTGGCAGACGCTCCTCCCCTCGCAATTTCCCCACAGAACTCATCGGTGCTCCCCCTTTTCCGGGGCTCGAGGTCCAGAGATGTCTCTGTCGGTGACCTCCGGGCCCGCGCGCCCACCCCCACCGCAGCTCCCTGCTCACCCTCCCCAGGGGCCGACTCAGGGGAAGCCGAGGTCGGAAGGCCCGGACCTGGAGCGTTGGGCAGGTCCGAGGCTCCGCCTCCCGTGGATGCCTCACCCGCTTCTTCCGCGCCGCTTCCAGCCGGCAAACGCGACTGGCCCCGCGCCGCCTCCCCCGCCCTAGCTGGCATCAATCCCCCTCCGGGAGCCGGGAGACGATGCTGGCATGCAGGGGGGCGGCGAGCCAGGGGCGGGTGCGTCAACGCCGGCGCCGACTGTGTACGCCCGAGTTTCAGGCACAAGCTCCACGGACGCTGCGTCCGCAGAATCTTCACTGCAACACCTCGTCACAGCAGTCGATGGGTCCAGGTTAGTCATTTCGATGAGGATGATGTTTGCCTGGGGTGCGTTGAGCGGTTTAATGGCCTTGGGCTTCCCTTTTGTTTTTGGATGTGGTGGCTGATCCAACTTTGTGTTGGTTATATCTTGCAGAGTTATTGTTTTTTTTGTTGGTGTAGAGGCTCTGAGGCAAGCGCTGCGAAGGCACCGTCCATCTTCTTCGAGGAGGGAAGGGGAGTCCATGATAGCCCTGGCTCTGGCAGCCCGGCCTGCCAGGACTGCAGGACTGTCACTCTACGTCCACTCCGCGGCCGCTTCGATGCGTAAATGTTCTTTTGTACTGTGGGTCCACCCACCAGTGCAGCAATGGTAAACAGACTCAGGGAGCAGGTAGGAGGGAGAGCAGTCCTCTCTAGCAGGGCAGGACTGTCACTCTACGTCCACTCCGCCTATTAGCTAGCACCTTCGAGTAAATGTTCGAGTCTATATTAAGATGCGAGATATGCCTATGTGAGGCTAATTCTCCTGGGTCTTTTCCTGGCTTTAACAGCAGGATAGTGGTGGATTCTTGTATGGATGGGGTTGTGATGCCAGACTCCCGAAAGAGTACAGAAGCTCCGTCAGGGGGCGAAACCATGGGAACCAGCGGCTCTAGCTTTCAATGATTTTATAACTGTCTCCACTTCCTCTGCGGTGAAAGGGAGCTCCAGGGAATCCCTATCTATCCCTGAGAGGCCCAGGAGAGCGGCATCCTCAATATATTGCTTCTGTTGAGACAATGGGCCTCATTAAATTGTTAGCCGGTCCAGATTTAACAGTGCCAGTAAAACTGTACCGGCACCGTTTCCGGCCCGGCTAACTGCAAGTTCTGTGGCCGTGTAGTGTTACACCCGCCAGGTCTGTCCTGGCGGGCGTAACGCCACCGGCAACAGACGGACATGGAAACACTGCCACCATTAACCACATGGTGCCAGTGTTTCCACTTCCCCAATCCCTTGGAGTCCTATGGGGATTTACAGAATGCCGGCTCTAGAATTACCGGATCACCGGGGCTGTAAAGCCCTGGTAATTCCAGCAAGTCCGGAGCCGGTAAATCGCCACAAGTCCGGCGGCAGGTTTTACCGGCACGGCTACCGCCGGACTCGTAATGAGGCCCAATGTTCTGGGGGTGGCTGACATAGTGTCGATTAAGTGTAATGTTGCAAGATGTAGCATGGCTTCTTCAGAATATTGGGTGGAGCCATTCGAGTCTTTTAGGCCTATAATCTGGTTCCTCGTTCGGGCTTTCGCTAGCTTCCTGACCAGGATTTTATTGGCCTTATTGACATGGGCATAATAGCTTTGCTTAGTTCTTATAAGAGTTTGGGCTGTCTCATCTGCGTTATGGGCTTCCACTGTTGCGCGCCATTCGCAGGGTACGTGCTGCCTTGGGAGACCAACCATTCTTATGATTCAGTTCCGCTGACGTTAATTTGTTTTCCAATAATTCTTTATTTTGGGCTCAGCGTTTTCTGTAAACTGCCACCTGGGCTATTAATTCCCCTCTGATAACTGTTTAATTGCCTCCCACCTGGTGGCAACCGAAGTGGGTCCTACTGGGTTCTCTTTAAAGTAGTTATGGATGCTTTAGTTAAGGCGTCTCTGATTGCCAAGCCATTTAGAATCAGGTCGTGTAGGGACCATCGGGGCTTAGGAGGGGGATGAGGATTGTGAATTCAGGCTGTGAGGATGAGGGGAGCATGATCTGAGATTATCTTCGTACCAATCATTACATCGTCGGTATATTGTAGGAGCTGGGGGCTGGTCAGCACGAGGTCAATGTGGGAGGAAGTGCATTTTACGTGTGAAAAAAATGAAAAGTCCCTCACTTCCGGGTGTAAAACCTTCCATGAGTCCACCACTCCCAGGGATTTAAAGAAGTGAAGCAGGCCCCGGGCAATTTTGAAGTCTCTCAGTGCTGGCTGATAGGATTTGTCGATCTGTGGATTTGGGACCCCATTAAAGTCTCCATCCATCACCACCTGGCTTTCCAGGAAAGGGAGTAAATTGGGCTCCAAGTCTAGCGGGAAGACTTCCTGTCTCTCATTGGGAGCATAGATTGAGACCCGGGAATATAATTGGTCGTACAGTTTACCTTTAATGCCCACGTATCGCGGGTCAGGCCCTTTAGTTCCTCCAACTCTGTTAATGGGATGCCTCTCGCCGATAGAATTGCTGTGCCACCTTTTTTGGAGCCTCTGGATGCCACATATTGTCTCAGGAATGCTCTGCTCGTAGGCGAGGAAAATCTTCCGAGATCAGATGAGTTTCTTGGAGGAAAATTATTGAGCTGGCCAAATCCCCCAGGCGTCAGAGTGCTGATTTGCGCTTGTTGGGAGAGTTCAGGCCTTGTATGTTAAGAGCTACAAAAAAAGATTTTAGTGAGACGGGGAGGTTTCTCGAGGTTCTGTCCCGGGAGGTATTCGGCTTTCGATGACGTTCAGCTGCCATCAAGTGTCCTGATCTTCATCTCTTTTTGTCGCAACCAGGTTTTCAACTTTTTTGAAGCCACAGTAAAACAACAACTAAACTGGGCCTATAGGCCGTTTGGCCAGTGAGTAAAAGCATACTCTACGCTGGCATATGCCATGTAGAGTCCACGCTCCATCAATCTCATATTGCGGTGAGCCATGTGGTGGCTCACTGAAAAATGTGGTGAAGGGTTCTTGGTGGGTGAGCCCTTTGCAATTGATCATGTCTGCTGCGGGGAGTGCCCTAGTTTCCATCCCTTTGCCACTTTTTCCCAGGTGCTTCATCGAGGCTTCGGGCTACTCCTTCCCCACCCCCGGGTGACACAGTTGTGAGGTCTTCCTCCAGAGTCGAGGGTCCTCCCGTCAGGATGTCCTCAGCTTCTTCCAAGGAGTGAATGATTCGGGTCTGGCCCTTGAATGTGAATTGGAAGGTGGCCAGGAACAACCAGCAATATTTTATATTCCCAAGTCAGAGGCTTGAGGGCCCTTCGTCTTCGCACTGTTGCTGTTGCCAAGTCTTGGTAGATTTGTATTGGTGTCCCTTGGTAGATTAAGTCGCCCTGTATCCAGCTCACCGTCATGATCTCCTGCTTTGTAGGGAAGAAGTGAAGCCAGGTTATCACGTATGGTGGGTCCTTTGAGGGGGCACCCTTACAGGCCCGAAGCCTGTGGGTGCAATCTAGTAGCAGCAATGCTTTGTCACAATCCGGGAGGAGCGTCTGGAAGAGGTCTCCCATGTAGTTTTGTAAGGCTTGGTCCATGATTGTGGCCAGTATCCCTAAGAGCATCACGTTGTTTCTGCAGGTTCTGTTTTCGATGTCCTCTTGCTTGAGCATTATGCCTTCATTTTTCTCTTCCAGAGTCTGCAGTTTCCTACGTAGGTCCGTCAGCTGAGCTGCGTGATCTAGGGCCTGGTCCTCCGATTCACTGACTATGTTCCAGCTCCTCCATCCAATTGTCCAGATGCTCCACCTTAGAGGAAAATTCTGTCATGCAATTCCAGAATTCAACTTTTATATCTGACAAGAGGGATTGAATGTCATCTTTTGTAGCCCATTGACCTGTTGGTCTCTCGGGCGAGTGGGTCGGAGGACGTTCAGTCTCTATTTTTTTGCCCTTGGCATGTGGCTGTAACACGGTGGCTATATCCACCGATTTGTGGGGTTTTGGATACTTGGACATGGTGGAAGGAGCAGTCTCTCAAGTATGGCCTGCCCGGGTCAGGTGATCCAAGGGGCTCTGGAGCTGTGATTCCGGCCAGTAATCTCATAGTGCAGTGCTCCATCTCAGTCCACTGGTATACAGGCCTCCTGCTATGGGGGAGAAGGTTCCTCTGGTGTGTGGGAGATCAGGTTGGTGGGGGTGGTAACTTTTCACCCCGCTGTGAGGGTTAAGTCCGAGCCAGCAGCTGCTCCTATTCGCCTGAGGTCGTGGTTGTTCCCCGGTGCCTGTTGGCTTTACCTCTCGGGGGGTTGGGAGGTAAAGGCGATCCCCATCCCAGGCTGTACGCCTGGAGAGGTGTGGGCGGAGGAGGCTTCCTTTGCGGTTCAGATGGGGATGTTGCCCCATATAACCCTGCATGGAACTCCTCCTAGCTCAGGCTCTGCGGTCTGGAAGGACTTCCTTAACGGCGTGCTTCAAAGCTCTGTTTCCTCTGACCCGTCCAGAATCCTGCTTACTGTCTAATTCACTGACTCTGGGACTTGTCACATCCGCTCGGGTCTCTCCACACTTCTGGATCCTCAGCTGAGTGGCTTTGCTGTTGCGAGCGGGCGGGAACTCAGTTCCTGTTCTCCGTGGTGCATGCCATCTTGGGGGATGCTGGTGCGGGCTGGCTCCAACTCCCGTCAGCGGTTTTGGGGTCTGCAGGTCCCGTTCTCCCTTAGCACTCTCCCCAAATCGTCTCTGGGCATTCTGCTGCTGATTCCCCCAGTTAAGAGTGCAAACTCAGCCCCATATTGCACTAACTTTACTGGATTCTTGGACGCTACACAGAGGCTCTCAGTGAAGCGACCCCATTGTCGGCGCTTCAAGCCACGGCCCACCCTCCAATCTTTAATGACTGTGCTTACAATGTTTCCTCTAAGATCTCTAAAATTTGTGACACCTCCAGAGACGCCCTCTCTCTCCCTACGCCACCCTCCTTCTCTTCACCAGTACATATTACCAAAATAGCTTGCCTACTGAGTGTATTGCATGTCTGTATATGACTTACAGAAAAGATTACATCCACCAACCTCAGTATTGCAGTTTTTGTTACTATGGATCAAAGGATCTTATTAGAGCATTCTTAGGCATTCATTTGTATGGTTCCCACTTGACAAGAACCATTATAGCCCTCAGAATGTTCAAAGACCCCACCCTCCACTATCATTTAAAATAAAATGTAATATCCCAACCCCTCTCCCCATCCCCACTTACCTGATTGCGGCAGCGGCCACCCACCTCATCAGCTTCCCTTTTCTCGTTGGCATGGTCCTAGAAGAGGGGCGCCGTACAGAGCCCACCGTCTATAACCACGGTGGCCATTTTGGATCAGTATTTCATTCATTGAACAGGAAGTGCGTGGTGTCCCATTCAATGAATGAAAATACTTTTTTTTAGCATCCCGGTTTACAGCTTTGGTAACCCGGGGTGCTAATTGCCTTCAGACCCTCTCCGGCATGCCGGATGGGTTGTTATCGGCCCCGCGGCCCTCTTTAAAGGCCCTAGCACCACTCGGTCCTTTAACTTGGGCCCTGGGTCAAGAACACCCAATCCGGACCACCAGATCGGGTGTTAACGCCACAGTACAGACGACAAATTGTTGAGAATGCTACATTCCAAGGCTTCTCGTAGCGTAGTGTGAATCTGTAGCCAGTTCCCTGAGACCACCCAGGTTAATTTACATAGTGATAGCTTCTATATCTTCTCTATCTCTCTCTATACATAAAGCAGAACATCTGCTAGTTTGTTAGAAGACTTTACATCTGCAGCCACTTTCGTTTTTGTGTGTCTAGTGTCGGTGGCGGCTTCAGAATAGCTGTGGTACAGCTTGACACGTTGATGTTTGTCATTGCTAGGTACTTTCCTCTAGTCCTTCTCTGTTATCCTCTGCTGGCACGGCGTTCAGAGCTCTGAAGCATCTAACTTGGGACAGCGGATTGCCTGGAGTGTGTCTGGAGTTTGTCTGTCGTCTGTGACTCCCATAGTAGCCAGAGAATGAGAGGACACAGTAATTGGAGTAAGTGAGGAAGGAACGCTCAGAAACGCTTAGGTAACGGGTGCTGTGCACTGTTAGCCTCGTACACAGCCTCGTACACAGCCATGTTTTCAAGCCTATTGCTCTCCGTAATTGGGCTCACTTTGTCCACTTTGTTGTTCTGACTGCAGCTACCCGGCCTCTGGCCCCGAGCCCCAGTCGCAGTCTCAGATGACTCCTGATTCTACCAGCGAGTGCATTCCGCATCCTGCAGGAAGAGTCATGCCCGGTTGGGAGCTGTAAACTGCAAATGGTGCGGGGTGCTAAGCTTTCTCTGGGAGTGTGTCGTGAGTGATCAGTGCCTCACTGCTGCAGGTGAGGTAGGGAATTGCCTCTATAAGGTGGCTGCCTTAATCTCTGATTCCATGAGACACCTGCATGAGGCAACTGCATGAGACAACCTCAGAGCTTTTACTTCCACTGTTTTTTTTCAGCCTAATTTAAAAGCGCTGCTGTTTTTAAACAGTATTTGAATTACAGAGACTTACAGAGATTGTGGGGTTGATCCCTTTGATCTGTACTCTGTTACACTCTGCCGTACCTGCAAATTTTCATTGGCAAAGGTGTGGGAAGCGGCTGTTCTGCTTGTGTTTCTTCTGATTTTTCTGATTCTCCTTACGGTGCGGCTTGACACAAAGTGCTTTACTCTAAAAGTGGGGATCTGAAGCCATTAGACCCGAAGTCAACGGCTAGCAGTGCCAGCAGTGCTGAGCTAAGCTGAACTAAGAAGTTGGAGTGTCGTGCATACCCTCAGCCGGGAGCTCTATTCACCTCTATTCTGCTGGCCCCCGGTGAGGCTAAGTGTGCTGTGCGGAGGGGGTGTATAGAGGTGGCTGCTACTTGCTTCCCTCTGGAGTGGGAAGGAGTGGGGAGGCTCCTGCTTCCTAAGGTAATGTTTTGACCGGTGCGATTGCTCCGAACGTGCTGTAAGCCGGTGTTAGGATTTTGCCTGCCTGCCTGCCTGCTCACTGTGAGGGTCTGTTTTATCTTAGCTCTCCTATTCGTTTGTTAATAAAGTACCCTTCCTGTTTGGCTTCATAGGCCTCACAAGACTACTTCCCTGTATGCTTTGAGAAGTGTAAGTGGGAAAGGGAAGGGGCTGTCTGGTGTGCATTCAAGTATGGGTTCCATAGATAAAGAAGGTCCGATGTAGGTAGACAATGATTCTCCATTAACTGTTGCGAAGTACTATGCCCAATCTGACCTCTGCAATTCAATCTAGTAAATGTTTGATGCCCCCATTTACTCTAATGGCAGCTGGAGAGTGTTGTTTGGGTGATGTTTCCAACCAAATGAGTGTGTCAGCTCCACCCATGATTTTGAGGGAAATAGTGCAGTTTCATACTTCTGCACCACAGCAACACGCTCTATTCTCTCCTAACAATTTGCAACCTCCCTATGAGAATTCTAAAGTCAGTGGTGATGGGAATATGAAGCAAAGTTCTGAGACGTTTGTTTTGGAACAAGACTTACATACTCATTTAAATGTGAATTCAAATGTGAAACCGGCTATTTTTGTATTTGGCAATTCGTTGAAGGAGTCTATGGCAGAATTTCCAGGATCTTTAACACCGACACAAAGACAATTTTTACAGCCAAGACCCATCTCTCCTGTAGTTTTGAAGTTTGGCACTAACTGTGCTCCCAAGGAAGGAGAGTGTTTAGATGATTCATTTAATCTACTACAGGCAGCTAGTAAAGACCTGTTACAGGATATTACTGATTTGGAGATGGTGTCCATTCATGAAAACATGATGTTTCTAGCCGAGAGGAGGAAAGGTTATTTTTCAAAGGCTGCTATGGGGAATCAAGGGCTGGTCTGTCAGATGGGTGTATATCCAATGGAAGATCCTTCTAATGGAGGAACCGCATCTGATCTCCCACTATGTGATCTTAGCAGTTCTGCTTTGCCTGCCAATAGTCCTGTTGCCATACTGACATGCAGACCAAAAATATGCTAGCGGATTAACTGCTAAGAGAATTCTGGACACAGGGGTAGCAACTAATTCAGATGATGCTGGAACGGACAAGACACCCCGATGGAGGGCGGTGGAAGTAGCCACGCCCTTAGTGGAATGAGCTCTCAACCCTTCAGGAGGGTCCTTAGCCGCTAACATGTAACACTCTGTAATGGTAAGGATAATCCACCTGGACAAGGTCTGTTTGGTAACAGCCTGGCCCAATGGGTGTCCAGCATATCCTACAAAGAGTTGATTGTCCACTCTGACCCTGGACATCCTAGAAATGTAAAAGCTCAGAGCTCTCCTAGCATCCAATCGATGGAGTCACTCCTCTTCCTAACCAGGATGAGGAGGAGGGTAGAAAGATGGAAGAACCACCGTTTGACTCAAATGATATTCAGAAACTACCTTAGGTAGAAAAGAGGGATGTACTCGCAGTACAACCCTGTCCTTGTGAAACACAGTAAAGGGCGGCTTAGATGAAAGTGCCTGCAATACACTAACTCTGCGAGTGGAAGTAACCGCAACCAAGAACACAGCCTTGAGGGACAGTAATCTCAAAGGACAAGAGTGTAAAGGTTCAAACGGAGCACCCATGAGAAATTTCAAAACCAAATTCAAATCCCAAACCGGCACCTGAAAAGAGGACGGCAATAATACATTAGTCAGTCCTTTAAGAAACTGAGAAATCAAAGGAATCTTAAAGTAAGAACATTCTTCAGACAAGCACTTAAGATAGACAGCGCCGCCAGGTAACCTTTAATGGGACCCACTTGAAGGCCCCTGTGGGCCAAAGAAAGTAAGAAAGACAAAACCATAGGAATGGAGCACTAAAAAGGATCAACATTTCAAGCAGTCGTCAGTGTCGTGCGACTTGCCTAGGCACCACAAACAAATGCATTGGGGGTCGGTGAGCGACATTTTGGACTTGCAGTCCCGGCAGGTCTTGAAGCCAGACCGCAGAGTCAGAGGGGTCGAAAAGAGAAAGAAATTGTAATGATGAACACACAAAGCGCGCCGCGTCTCACAAAGTTAACACGTTCACGGAAAAAACAGAACTGAGGCTGCGGGCGCTGTGCATCCTATTTAAAACATCATGTGATGTCGCCCTCGACGGAGGCCTTCGAGGGACATCGACCTGACATCATCGACGCAGGACGCCCTGTGCTGAAAAAGTTTCCGAAGTGCACAGCTGTGGGCATTACATGTCAAAGATGTGGAATACGTTGGAGGACACAATCTATTCGAAACAGCCACTATAAGAGGGCATTTGTGTTTGTCTCTCAATGTGGCCATGGACACAGCCTACTCTATCTTTTCCAATCCTCTTCCAAACCCAAGGAAGTAATTCTGTTCTTACGGCACACTCCTTACTCCCAGTGTATAATTGAGCCCAGACAGCCTTTCCATCTAGGATAGCAGGAACTCTATATGTGGATTTGTCTCTGGTGTATAGAAAGACGTGGGGTTTTCTTCTGATTTTATTTCTTTTTCCTTTAGAGAGATGTCTCTCTGGGTTTTCTTCCCAATCTGCCAGGATTTCACTAGGTTGGGTGCAGAGGATACGGTTTCATGCCTCGCTTCATTACTTCGCCTACCCTGGTGTTTCTTTTTTACTGATGGAATGGTGGGGAGATCAATACCTTGCTGAATGCCCAGACGCTTCACAAGAGAAACAAAATTGCTGCCGGGTGGGAGATGTGGATACAGAACAAGGTATGTCTTGGACCTCCCCTCCTACTTCCAAGGTAATGGCAAGCTGTCCACCACCCCGAACGTTACAGGCATTGCTAGCGGACTATGAGGGGGTTTTATCTGGTCAAAGGGTTCTTATTGTTCCTGTTGTGAAGAGCCATGCCCCTGAGGGAATCCGATTTCTTCCCATGAAAGATTGGGTTTGCCCCTTATGGGCGATGATGGTCTAGAGGATGATATCTCCCTATCTTCCCCTTACACTTCGAGGGCTCGAGGGCCTCGTGTTTATCAGGGGAAATATATTATTCTGATAATATATTTTCCTCAGAAAGTGGAGACTCAGAAGGGTGGGTATTATCCCTGAAAGGGGCCCCAACTAAGCTTTTTAAGACAGGGGGGGTTGCGTAGGATACTGCTAACTGTTGCTTGTGCGTTCTACTTCCCTCAAGGCCTGGAGTAGCCTTCTAGTCATTCTCAGGTATAAGGTTATCACTCCCATGAGGGGACTGTGATGCTGGAAATGCATGAGGGACAGAATCCTTGTCCTTTATTACTTCATCATGTGTTCTGTCTTGTTTTCCGCACAGGAGTTCATGTGGGAGTCCTGGCAGTGCAGCTCTTCCTGTATTTGGTTTGGTGAACAGACCCTTGGGATGCCCTTATGGCACCCAATGGATGGGAGTACGACCTTGTATTCCTAGTGTATGTTTTTGGGCACCTGTGTGTGGCCCACAGAGCATGGTACAGGCTGGTGGCAGCTCCGTGCTGAATGGACAGGTGCCCTGCGCATCCTCCATTTTGGGATGCCCAGGCCCTGTCATTGGAATCCGTGGATTCCTGATGGAGTCAAGATGGCCCCTGTGGCCTCTTGCCGTCCATCGCCTATTACCTTGGTTTTCCCAAAGTCCCGGGAAGCCCTGACTCTATCCCTTCCCCCTGACTGTCAATTGGGTGGAAGTTCCATCTATGGTAGTGTAGGGAAGTGCCAACCAGACTGGCTGGAGCCTTCCCAAAGACCGTATGTTGTGGGTACGCCCGTGGGGTGGGACCTGGGTGAATGGAGTATGTGACGAATACACACGTGTTATGGATGTCTAGTATCTGGTGGTTGACACAAAGAGACAGCCCTGCCCGAAACTGGTATGAATGCAGTGTGGAGTGCTGAATGGCAGAGTGCTTGTCCGAATCCACATTCTATGTTGTGAGTGTCTGGATGGAGAAGAATGGCCTGAATGCACTGTGCGCCTGATTGGCTGACTGACTGCCTGAATGCCCTTCTGAGTGATTGGTTGTCCAAGTATGACCCAGCAGAGTGAATGAGAGATCAACAGTATATCTGGGGGCCTCTCACTGCTAGAAATCATTCAGAAGCTGAAGTTGATACTTGATGCTTACTCTCAAAGCCGAGCTGGAAGAAGAAAGTGTACCGCTGGTCCCTTGTAATCTGAAAGCTGCTGTGTCTTCAGAACTGATCCCAAAGAGGACCTGGTTAGGAGACCTCTTCCTGAGCTATTCCATCGTGCACCAGCTGATCTGTGCCAAAGCTCCCTGGTAGACAGACGTACGAAAAGGTGCCCATCGGAGAAGGGGACCGCCGAGGAGAACGAAGAAAAGCACCGGACAGCCGTCCACCATCGACGACGGCCGATGCCGACCGGAGCCACCGTGCTCCTGTTTGCCTAAGAACATTTGATCCAAGGACTCCCTTGTTCATCACCGTCGGCCACTTTCATCCTGCCAGAGAAAGTCGAGGTCGTCGTCGACGAACGAGGAGAATCCGTCGCTGGCTTTCCCAGAGACGCCGACGAAGCTACTGAAGCCAGCCGTGGTCACGTCCTGTTCGCTGACGTCAGGCACCGACGACACAATGCCCTTGCTGGGCCAAAGTTCTTCACTAGCTCTTTGCGGCATTGAACCATCGTCGACGAGGTGCCCCGTACGCCTACCCTGTTGCAGGACGTTTTTGATCACTCGTCTACAAGCACCGCAAGGACCGAAGCTGCTGCCTCAATGACAACGTTCACCCTTTCTTCATCTCGGAAGTTCAACGACCCGTGGCTCTGCTTGAAAGGGAGTGCACTCAAGAAGGGCACGTCGATTCCCTGACGAAGAACTCTAAAACGCAAGGTACATTTGGGTTGAAGAACTATAGAAGATGATAAGACTCTAATAGACAATACATGGACTGGGCTTGTACGATATATCTTTATTTACAGATTGCCATGGTGGGGGGATCCTCATACAGAACTGTGCCTGACGGTAGGAGCTCAGTATTCTGCCAATTGTCTAACCAACTTGTCTTCCTCCGAAGTCTATGGTTGATATTGTTTTGCTGTGTTGATTCGTATGCTATTTGAAATAAGTACAGTTGATGCATTTTAATGGAATCAGAGTAATCGTGGTACCACCTACAACTGTATATATTTACCATTTTAGAATTGTCGGAGAACAGAGTATTATCGTGATTGTGTATATAACCTTGAACCTTATTTATATAAAGACTGTGTTTTAACTAATACAGTATGTAGACATTCCTTTGTGGGTGCTTGGGGACTACACTGTACTTAAGAACCAGCCTGCATCATCTCCTGAAAAGCTAGGCCTTGATTGCTCGTCCATTGCTACCAACAATAGAGAATCTTGGCTGGGGTCCTCTGTGCCTCTCCTCTGCCGTATAGAGAGCAGGAGTACAGACACCTCCCTCCAGTGCGGTTTTCTTTACAGGGACCCTAACACTTTAAATTCTAGACCTTCTATTTTCAGAGGGGAGAACCCCTTTTCACATATTAGGGCACTGGAACGTTTGGCACTCTCCCACAAGGATTTACTTCTGGTCTGATCATATTTAACTGCTCCCTCTAAGGGATAAGAAAAATGTTCTGGGGGGCCTCTCTCCCCGGATGAGCTTTCATGGTAATATCTCTTTTCCATTCCTCCAGGGGTCTCATTAGCGAGAGATTGCCATAAGGTCTCCTGCATCAAGCTTCCCACCAATTGTCATGAATAGGCAACTCAAACGCTGGTCTCTGTGGTCAAAGTGGGAGCTCCCCTATAAATGCTCTGTCAATGCTCTTCACTCCAAGATGGCCCCCTTATTCCCCATACTTCACAAGACCGCTATGATCCCAACATGGAGCTCTGCTGGCAACACTGTGCGTGACAGCGTTGCCACAACAGTTATCAGCAGAAATCAGACCCAACTTGGAGCGTCTCCACGCTAAGGTAAAGGTTAGCTCAGTGCTTCTTGGTTTTCTTCATCGTGACATTTTGCTTCCGAAATATTGCCTCTTTTTCCTTCCTAGTGTTTTCTCCTGCTCTGCCCTTCCGTGTATCCCTGGACCTCCCAACTGCTCAATCCTTTCCGTATTGCTTATTTCCCTGGATCGTGCCTTCTGGATAATTCTGTATTGTTGCTGGTTCCTATCAGCCTTTCAAACCCCTGGGCTCTCCTCTACTATTTGCGGATGTCCAAATTGGAGGGTACACATCCTTGCTGATGGGAAGCTATTGGATTCCATTTTACTTCTGAACACCCAACTCCATATCAATTCCACTTTACTTTTCTTTTGCCCATCTGGGTTTTTCCTGATTGGTGGTTGGGTCTGGGTTTTTTCCTGTCTGATGTTCCATTCATCAGGCAGGGTGGCGTCCAGAGATGGTCACCCATTTCTACACGACACACGGACCAGCCTGTCATGATGCCTGCCTCCAAGGAGCCAAACCAGGCCCGACACCCTCAGAGACAGACACCATGCGTTCAAGGGAAGTCCGAGCAGCCCCAGATGGGGGCCCTTTGGACTCAGTCCAGGCGCCGTTGGCGTCAGGCTCATAGGGGACATCAGTCCTGGCGCCATCGGCGCCAGGCTCATACAGAAGTAGGTTGGGAGTAGTGCTTGGTGTAAACTTACCTGTGCAGACCATGCTGCAACTTTCAAGACTGGAAGGAACTATTTTTCTAGGGACTACTTGATCTCTAGGGTGTGACCGGTGGAGGAATACATATTTCTGGGGGAAGAATACATACCTGGAACTACTTGAAAGGCTATTTAAGCCACACCCAAACAGCAGACCACGCTTCGCGTTGTTCTGCACTTAGCAGCTGAACGCTCACCGTGCCTGCTCCTGCCTTGGTCCTCCATCACGCCTGCCAGCATCCTGGAAACAACTAAAGAAGAAAAGGGAAGAGAACAGGTGAAAACAAGAACCTTACCTGATACATCTGCACTCCGGATTCTGCACGCCGATGATCCTGCAAAGAAGGCAAACATTTTAAACGCGCATCGTGTCGCGCGCAGCACGCTGCATTTCACTCACCTGCACGTGGCGTTTTCGAGTCCTGCGACGTCCATCCGGAGCTTCCACTGCCATCCAGCACCTATTGGAAGGAAGGAGAAAGAGAGGTGAGAAGGGAAACACGAATCTAAGTAGAACTTACCTGTGGTTCAATTCCCTCTCCGCATTCGGGTTTGTGCCATACCTTTGGCATCTCAGCACCCCGGCCCCTAAGGGGAAAAGAAACAGACATTGTATTAGTGAGAGCATGTGAGAACATTAGCAATACGCTCACTCAAGACTTACCCATTTGCAAGAGAGACACAGCAGCTCTTTTCGGGTCGGCGCCTTACCTCTGGCATTGCCGTACCCAGGCCCCTATGGGGAAAAAGACATTGGACATTAAAGGAGATACTTAAAACTGCAAAGGAATCTCTCATCGGAATTCTTACCAGAATTTGGCTTCATCCAAATCGCCTGCAGCCCGGAATCTTCTCCAGCACCTGCGAAAGAAAAGAAGAGATGAGTGAATATAAACCCAAACTTGCCATAAACATTTGCGGTACGACGGGAATGGACAAACTAGTTTAAACTCATCAATCCAGTGAAGTAACTGGAATCACAACGCGCCCCTGCATCAGAAGCAGGATGGAGAGCTTGTCATTTTGGTCCCTAAGGTGAGTCTTCGCAGGGAATCCCAAAAGGGTTTCACGGAGGGAGAGAAGGGAAGTGGGAGGTCGGAACATCACCCGCAGACTATTAACCCTTCCTTTTCACACACAGTGGGATATTCCTCCGAGCCAGAAAAGCCAGGTGGGGGAATCCAGTCCAGTCCATCTTCCGGGTCTTACGCATCTCTGCAGAAGAGGTCACAGCAGTCCCAGCCACGCCCGCGCCTCCGTGGGAGCCAGGTGAGCGTTACACAGCCAAAGAAAACGCCAGAACAAGATTGCTAATACCAACAAGACAAAGACCAAAATCTAATTCTTCTGAGAGTTCTACGTGTCAGTCCGACCCTGAACCTGACAGTTTGAGATGCCACCAGTCTCCTATCAGAATGGGCCCCATGCAGGATGTAATACGGTCCATGCAAGAACTTGCCACCAAGGTCCAAGCCTTAAAGGCTACAAAGGCTGCGCGCGCTCAAACAAATGGTGCTCATCCGATATGTCTTGTCCCAGGAAAATCCTTCTCTGGCATGGTGCTAGAAAAATATGATGGGTCTCCAAAACGTTTGACAATTTGTGGATTCCTGCACAATCCATTTTACTTTCAAACAACAAGTATATGCCTCGGATAGGGCAAAAGTGGGTTTTCTGGCATCACATCTTTCGGGTAATGCTCTTTCTTGGGCAACCTCTCTTGTCACTGGGGCTGATCCATTATTGGAAAAATACCCTGCATTTCTCAACGCATTTAAGTCCATGTTTGATAGTCCTGATATGGTCTATTCTGCACAAGAGTCTCTATTGGATTGTCGACAAGAATCCCTGGATTTAATAACCTATGTTTCCAAATTCAAACAATTGGCCAAAGAAGCACCTTGGCTGGATGATACATGTTTTACCCTCTTCTGCATAGGCCTAAACAAAAAAATGAAGGACGAACTAGCAAGGATACCCCGCCCTGACACCTTTTCAGCCTTGGTAACACTTACACTGCAGATTGATTTCCGCATACAGGAACGAAGGAATGAGAAGATGAAATTTAGAACCCCATGCGTTTGCTCTTCTCTCACTACTTCAGGTGCTTCTGCAGAAGTCCAGCCAGAGCCTGAACCTATGCAACTCTGTACCACACGTTGTCCTCTTATTCCTGAAGAAAGAGCTAGACGGATTTCACAAGGACTTTGTATGTATTGTGCCTCTCCAAAACATCTGGGCGCAGAGTTTCCTATAGCTCCACTATGTTGTTCGGGAAACGCAGCCTCCCGGTCCAAGGTGGAGCAAAAGATCAGGAGAGCCTGCAGAGCTCCAATCATTCTCAAATATTGTCCACAGTGTCTTAACTTTCTCTGGTTATTCTACATGTTACCGTTATCTCCAATAATACAAAACCCATTACAGCTCTTGCCTTGGTGGACTGTGGAGCAGCTTGTAAGCTCATGGATAGTGTGTGGGTTCAAGCCCATAACATTCCTCAACACTAAAGAGAAAATACAAGCTGTAGAAGGAATTGATGGTTGCCCTTTATCATCCGGCTCTATCATCGAACATACTGATGCACTCCAGTTAATCATTGCTCAACATCAAGAACAAGCTTCTTTTGATTTAATCAAATCTGCTCATTACCCACCGGTTTTGTGTATACCCTGGTTGCAAATACATAATCTGTACATCAACTGGCCCACTTGAACTCTGCTTTTAGGCTCAGAATATTGTGTCCAGCATTATACCCATTCAGACCATAGAATTTCCATCCAATATAATGATACTCCTGCAGATACTCAGCGACTTCTGGTTTCCCATTTACAGCAAGTACCCCCTGAATATCAGGATTTCCAGGACGTGTTTTCTGAGTCCATGTAGAAAATGTTATCTCCTCACAGACCAGAAGATTGTGCTATTGACACCATACCTGAGGCCATAATTTCTTTTGGATGCCTGTTCATCCTCTCTGCATCTGAGAAACAAGCCCTTAAAGAATATCTTGAAATTAACCTATCCAATGGCTTGACAAGGAACTCTAAATCCCCTGCAGGGGCTTCTTTGTTCCCAAAAAAGATACTGCAGAGCTTAGACCTTGCTTGGATTATAGGGAGCTTAATGAAGTCACCATAGAGGACAAATATCCTTTACTCCTGATTGCAGACATTCTGGAAATCTCAGAGGAGCAGAGATTTTTTCCAAGTTGGATCTCAGGGGGCTTATCATCGGCTCCACATCCGTGAAGAAGATGAGGGGAAAACGGCTCTTAGAATGTCATTTGGCCACTATGAGTACTTGGTTATGACGTTTCGGCTTATGAACGCACCATCCATATTTCAGTGGTTCATGGACAGTGTATTCTTGGATCTGCTGTTCTATTGTGCCATTATATATCTTGATTATATATACATTTTCTCTTCCAAACCAGAAGATCATGTGGGGCATGTATGTCAAGTTTTGACTCGTTTGAGACAACATCATCTTTTGGCTAAACCCGAAAAATGTCATTTCAATCAATCTTCAGTTTCATATCTGGGCTTTATTCTTTCTGAATCTGGAGTTTCTATGGATCCCCGGAAAGTCTCCGCTATTTTGGATTGAACAGCCCCTTCCGGTGTCAAACAGACTCAATGTTTTTTGGGACTGGCCAACTTCTAAAGGAAGTTTATTTCCAATTGTTCCTCCCTGGTCCTACCTATCACACCCTTGCTGAAAAAAGGAATCATATTTCATTGGTCAAAAAAAGCCAAAGGCGCACTTCATAAACTGAAAGAACACTTCACTCAAGCTCCTATACTCAGTCAACTCGATGTTAACAAACCCTTCATTGTCAAAACAGACGCCTCAGACTCTGCAATAGGCGCTGTACTTAAACAACTCCAAAGTGATGGTATAGAACATCCCCTGGCATACCTATCAAGAACGTTAAACGACAGGGAACGGCACTATTCAGTCCTGGAGAAAGAGCTCCTGGCCATTCGGCAAACCTGTCTTGAATGGAGACATCACTTATTAGGAGCAATATGTTCCGAATGCCGAAACAGCCGACAAGCCCAATGGACCTTTTTCTTCTCTCAACACCAATTCACTCTTTCATACATCCCATGCTCACAGAATACATTGGCAGATGCCCTATCACGCAAATCCTCTGAAGTTAGTGAATCAACTATGCCTTATACAACTATTCTACAGGAAAAAAGTTCCTTTACCAAGTGGACATGTTTATGGATGTCATAAAACAAGAATCTTTGAAATCACCCTTTTGGTCTTCGGTATCCCCTCCACAATCCTTGGAAAATGAGAAAAAAAACTTCTATAAAGATCATTGTATCTTTGTTCGCACAGAAAAAAACAGAACGGCAGTCTTGCATTTGTACAATGATTCTTGCCCTGCACAGAAGGATCATCGCAACCAAACAACTTCTTCTTTGCCATTTTGGGTGGCCTGCCATGACCTTTACAATAAAATAACATATACAATCTTGCCTTCAGTGCGCTCAAACCAAGGAACCTAAACATAGGCCTGTCGGTCTTCTCTTGCAACCGGAATTACCATCAAGACCATGGCAAAAAAACAGATTTTATAGTAGAACTCCCACCTTCTAGAGGCTGCACCACAATCATGGTAACAATTGATTACTTTTCTAAAATGGCTTACTTCTCACCATTAACCAAACGTCCTACCTCTGCAGAAAGGACTCATATTCTATACAGACATATTCCACTTACATGGCTTACCTGATATTATCATATCAGATCGCGGATCGCAATTCATCTTGCGTTTTTGGGCTTATCTGTGTCCTTTGACTGGTATTAAGAGAGCCATATCATCAGGATATCATCCACAAAGCAACAGAGTCACAGAGCGTGTTAGTCAAACCCTTGAGCAATATCTTCGATGTTTTATCACCAAAGTAGATGAAGATTGGGTCACTCTTCTTCCACCGGTAGAATTTCTGTATAACAACTCTATCCATTCCTCCACAAAAGTGAGTCCTTTATTCTGCTCCAATGGATATCATCCAACTGTTTTCCTGGTACAAAGGACAGAACATACTGCACTCCCATCAGTGGAACAATGGACCACAGGAATGCAAGCCATATATAAACTTGCTATGGAAGAGTTGGGATCTGCTCAACGATCTGCAAAACACTATTGTGATTGCAAAAGAAAGGAAGGTCTATCTTACAAGCCTGATGATCAAATGTGGCTTTCTTCCAAATACTTACCTCGACATCCGTGTCCAACAAAATTGTCCGTAGGTATTTTGGGCCTTTTTCAGATAACACAAAAAATCAATCCAGTGGCATATGGTCTTCAACTACCCCCTTCGTGGCATCGGATTCATTCCGGCTTTCATGTATCCTTGCTAAAACCTTGTCATCAGCCTACTTTACCACATAAACCACAGCCTCTAACTGTAGTGGTTAATCAAGTCCCAGGATATGAAGTCAACCGCATCTGTGATTCCCGCTACTGACGTGG
This sequence comes from Ambystoma mexicanum, assembly GCF_040938575.1. NCBI lineage: Eukaryota > Metazoa > Chordata > Amphibia > Caudata > Ambystomatidae > Ambystoma > Ambystoma mexicanum. The sequence continues at coordinate 942,516,655 of NC_090933.1, read as the reverse complement.
AAGACTACATTATCTGGTAGATTGGAAGGGGTATCCCCCCAGCGAACGATCATGGGAACCTAGCAGCAATATACATGTCCCCATTCTGGTACAGGGTTTTCATATGTTTGATACTGGAAAGCCCGGAGGAATAAGCCATCAGAGGGGCATGCTGTCATGAATAGGTAACTCAAACGCTGATCCCTGTCGTCAAAGTGGAGGCTTCCCTATAGACGCTCTATGAGAGCTCTCCACTCAGAGATGGCGCCCTCATTCACCATAATTCACGAGACCTCAACATGATTCCAACATGGCGCTCTGCTGGCAACGCTGTGAGTGACCGCATTGCCACAACAGTTATCAGCAGCAATCAAACCTGGCTCAGAGCTCTCTGTGACATTTCACTTACAAAATATCACCTCTCTTTTCTTCCTAGTGTTTTCTCCTGTTCTGTCCCTCGCTGTATCCCTGGACCTCCCTACTGCTCGACCCTTTATGTGTTGCTTGTTTCCCTGGATCGAACCTCCTGGATCCTTCTGTATTCTTGCTTTTTCCTGTCTGCCTTTCAAACCCCTGGCCTCGCCTCTACTATTTGCGGGGTCCAGATTGTGCACATCCTTGCTGAAGGGAAACTATTGGATTCCATTCTACTTCTGAACATCCAACTCCATATCAGGATTTTTTTACCCATCTGGGTTTTTTCTGATTGGTGGCTGGTTCTGGGTGTTTCCCCCTGTCTGGTGTTCCATTCATCAGGCAGGGTGGCATCCAAAGACGGTCGCCCATTGCTACATGACTCCAAGACCAGCCAAAGAAAACACCAGAACAAGATTCCTAATGCCAACAAGACACAGGTGAGACCAAAATCGTATTCTTCTGAGAGTTCTACATGTCAGTCTGATCCTGAGACCAACTCGCCCCTTCTGATCTTAATTGGAGTAGAAGAGAAATCTGAGAGAACACATTTCAGTTAATCTCCACAGGGTAGGATGGGTAATATCTTTAATTCTCTTTCGCTGTGGGATATAACATAAATGGCCATACTGGTAGGGAAGTTTATCTGTGAAAGTATTATGTGAGGAGCCAGGATCGAGACACAGAGGATTCATGGGGGTTGTTACAGACTGTTATTGAAATGATAAAGGGGTTGGAAAATGCCTCACTGTCCCTAATCTAGGAAGTATATCACTATCTCAACCAAAACGAAGGGTCTGTCAAGTGTCAAGTGCCCTCATTATGGGTCCGGCAGTAACCGTGGTGGTAAAACTGGCAGGTAGCCACCGGACCCGTAATGATTTACGGCACCTGGCTTGCTGGAAACACCGGGACATACAACCCTGGTGGTCTGGGAAGTCAGGCACCGGTAAAATGTTGATCCCCATTCCCATAGAGTCCCGGGAGCGGGGACCACGGAAGCACCGGCACCATTAGTAACGGTGCTGGTGTTTCCGTGAGAGTCTGCAGGCGGGTGCCATTCTGCCTGCCAGGTCTGACCCTGGCAGGTGGTATGGCACCCGCCTGCATACTCGTAGTTTGCTGGTCCGGAAACAACAGTGCCGGTAAGCTTACAGACACCATTGTTTCCGGACCAGCAAACTTGTAAGGAGCACCAAGAAGTCCAAAGTAAAAACGTCCAGTGTCCTCAAGCTCAACAAAAGATATAACGCCAACAAAAGTTCCAAATGGATAATGTCCACAGTTCCAGAGGGAATGGCTCCCTTCTCCAGTATTCTCTCCACCAAAACAAAAGTTCAAACAATAACAAAGTTGTTTATAGTTCAAGAGGATAACTCCCTCCTCCTGTGTTGCAATTCACTTTATGGGAAATTATTCCCTTCCCCAGGCTTTTTCCACATTCAATACAAATTCTAATCTTAAGGGTATGAGTCTTCCTTAGGTTTCTTCTTTCAACATAACACAACTTGGGCATGAAAGGTAGCCCAATTTACAGGGGTACCAATAATCATGCTCACACCAGATTACAGTTCACCCCTCTAGAGAATTAAGGCCAAGAGTCTTATCTTGCAAGGATAACATGTTTAATCTGTACAGAAATGAGGAAGGGGCAAAGATCTCTGCTCCTGAATGGTATATTCTGTCCCTAACCGTTCCCAGCTCCTGCAGACAGGTGCCAGGCAGGGAGCTTATATACTCTTGACTTGGTCACTGGACACTGGCATGGCTCATCCAAAACTGTCCTTCTTTCCTTATAAGGGGTGCTGCAGTTTCTTTCTTTCATGGCTGGGTTTCCGTTTAGGGCATAGTATTTAGCATACTGCTGGTCTATGCAAGAATACATTGTAGCTCCTGTTTATCATCATTTTGCTACATTATGAACATTTATATTTAAACACATTTTCCCGTCATTCTCTCCATAATTCACTCAAACTCATCACGGCTTGCAGACCCTTTGATAAGTTACAGGTTATTCAGAACAATGCCATTAGGGCGGCTCTAAATCTCCCAAGGAGATTACACATATCTGACATAAGATGCAACTTACACTGGCTCCCTGTCGCCCACCGTATCTCGCCCAAAACTCTTGCTTCAACCCACAAGGCCCAGACCAACTCGGCACCTGCATACTTGACCAACCGCTTCATGCAACACACAGCTACCAGGCCCTTGAGGTCCGCGCACATACACACACTTACTATAGCCAGCTACAAGTTCCAGACGGCCGGAGGATCTGGTTTCCCAGTCCTCGCGGCTAAATTATGGAACACCATTCCCACCACACTCAGAACAGAACCTTCCATCCATTCCTTTAAGAATAAAACAAAATCATGGCTACATGAGCTTGATGCATCTGCCGCGACCACTTAACTACACTGTCCTCACAGTAATCCTGTTAACGTTGTCATTTCAGCCTGCGTTACATATCGTACTGTATTTTAAATAGTAACCACTGTTACCTGTACTTACCTTTTATGCTTGTAACAACACTGTTATTGTATGCTGTGATCCTTTCCTCTGGAAAACTGCCTTTGATTGTATGTAACCACTTTCGTCTTATTATGCGCCTAGATGCCCCAGGGCAAGGTGTGCAATGCAAATATGATAAATACAAATACAAATACTCATATTTTATCTGGTCCAGTAATTCCCCTTAAACCCTTGTTTTTCATAATTCTGCATTGTGTGCATTGAGCCTTTAGCCTGCATGGGTCTTTTATGGTCAGCAAATAGCTGCTGAGTTACCTTGTGCTCTCGGCCAGCCTTAACGAACACCATGGCAAGGCCTGTAGTCTATTTTTAGCACAGGTGGCATTTCATTTGGCACATAGCCTGCTGCTCTTTACTGTGCTTTGATAAAAACTAAATACAATTTAACATTTTACAAATGTATTCAGCTAATAGTATTTAAATAAGGTGTAAATAACTAACTACCTTCATTTAGTGGCCACCCTCCACCCTGGTCTCTTTGTAGTGCCTATAAACAGTTATAAGAAGTCTTGCCTAGTTCTAAAGTGCTTCGGAAAGCTTGGGAATGAAGGAAGGTCCAAGCTCCACCCCAAAATCCCCCCCTTTCGTTACTTCTACAGTAACAAACACATCCCCACCCGACATATCTACAACCCCAGAAATATGAGTTTGAGTTTTGCTGTTTATCGCATGGCAAGGTGATTTAGATCCCCCAATTGATACCATCATCTTTGCACTATTAGGGACTATATGAACACAACATCGGCAACCCAATTAGCACGTGCAGAAGAGGACCAAGCCACGACAGGACCCAATCAATGGCAAGCAATAGCCAATCCGTGTTCTGAACTCTCTCCCTGTCCCGCTCCTTGGTTCTCTTACAATGGTGGACTGTTATACTTTGTATTTCTGCCCATCCCTTGGCTTCAATTCCCACAATTGTGTCTAGTGCCTTAAGGACCTCTTTTGGTAATCCCCTCTTACGAAAAATTGTACTGTCTCAACTCTCCACTTTTCCAGTAACTTAAGAATAAACCTAACTGGGTCCTCATCATCGCTCATTGTGCACTCCACTAAAGAATGTATGTCAGGGGTATCTGGGTACATCCTTCAAAGGGGATCCCATACCCTTGCCCTTACCTCATTAAAGGCTGCTCCATACTGTTCATTATCTGCAAGACGTACCCCAGACTAACCAGCCTTTGTCCCCAGCCTGGTTCCCAAATATGGTGACCAGTAAACTCTGAAACTCTTAACCTAGTGCTAAGGTTACCCCTGCTGTTTGTTTTTCAAATTCATAGATCCATTCACTAGATCCAGCTATAAGCTGGGGGAGAGCTTTAATCAAATTATGTTTGTCCATTTGAGGCCATGGCACATACTGTGTTATCCCTACTCCTTTATGTGTAAGAGGTATCTGCATGTCTATTTTGTTTTCTACCCCTGTTTTCTTCCGATCTTGTACTACCACCATTAAATCTGGCCTATTTCTTGGTCTGTCCCTCCTCACTGCCTCTTGTGGCAGAGACCGGATTCTCGCCACCTCCTCTCCTCTAATCCTGATAATCCTGTTGACACTCTACCACTGGAGGCTTATAGACTGGGTCTGTATACCCTACTGCAGGTCTAGGCCTTACAGGTTATATTCCCTTAGATTGGATCTCTTTTTCACCTTCCTGGTCTTCAATATCTTCAAATACTTGCCAGAGATCTAGAATCTCTTTTCTTTTTTGGGATTTGTTCCCTTTATATTTTGCTGCTAAAAAGATGGACATTCTTTCAAGCATGTTTCTGTTATGGGAGCCCTGCTCTGGCCAGGATCAGGACATCCCCCCTTCCTTTGTTTCTACTATCCATTGTTTATTTATTCTGTTACACTACAGTGGCAGAACCCTATGCATGTGTTTTATTGGAGTTTTTTCCCCATAATGTTGTGCGCGTCCCTAATGCTTCACTTAAACCCTACTGCTATGCTGTGCATGCTTCAGCTTATTATACAAAAATACAGATCAAACCACTTTTTCCCCCACCCCCTTATACATGTTCTACTTTAATTTCATCCACACACACACTGCGACTCATCTACCTTCCTTACATTTTTACCACAAAAGACAGCAAGAGAAAATATACAAAAATAATTGACTAAAGTCGAGGCCCATTCCTTATACCGAGCCACTACTGTTTTTCCTTATATACTTTGTAATACCACTTTTCCCAGCATTTTTTAATATGCTGAGGAACCTATTGCTTTTATTGCCATGAAAGAATAATGTGTGTTACTATCTTCCTAACCTGTTATGGCTGAGGATCCCTTACCTCCCAGTCCTTAAAACTGGGACTCCCTTTAAACTCAGTCTTTTATACGCTGATGTTCCCTTTCATCTCAGTCCTTTATACGCTGAGACTCCCTTTCATCTCAGTCTTTTATATGCTGAGGCTCCCTGTTTCCATAATAAAAAGTAGAAAAACAGAAATACGTGACTATTTCAATACATAACCCAACTGCTATCCAATCTACTCCTTAACACATCACCTGAAATCCTATCCAATCTATTCCTTATCACCAAAAATCCTATTCCATAATACAACACCAAAAGTCCTATTCAATAATATATCACCAAAAAGTGGTATTCCATAATACATCCCCATAAAGTCCTGTTCCATAATACATCACCAAATGTCCTATTCCATTGACCTTTGTACATCATCCACATCACCATACTATCATTCACATCACCATACTATCATTCATATCACCATATATCACCATACTATCATACATACATGTTCCCATGTTGTTATCACTTGTAAGAGTATACTCACATGTGTGTTTCACTTGAGTTTTCCTCTATTACGAAGTCTCCATGCTGGCCTATCTTTCTGGAGCCACGCCCTGCTTCAGTGAGCGCAGAGGACTTCTTTTAACGTGGCTTCTACTAAAACCACTCAGGAAGCATGTGTTTTTTGATATAGGGGACCAGTCAATATAGATCGACGTGGCTGACTGGCATGGGTCTTTTCAAAGTACGGGGGTCACGTCAGGTCGTCACCACTGAAAGGTAGCCCAATTTACAGGGGTAATCCTTTAATTATACGGTTACCCCTAATCACGCTCACACCAGATTAAATTTCCACCTTCTAGGGAATTAAGGCATAGAGTCTTATTTTACAAGGATAACAAGTTTAATCTGTAGAGAAATGAGGGTGGGGCAAAGAACTCTGCTCCTGAACAGCATATTCTGTCCCTAACCATTCTTGGCTCCTGCAGATTGGTGCCAGGCAGGGAGCTTAAATACTCTTGACTTGGTCACTGGATACTGGCATGGCTCATCAAAAACTATCCTTCTTCCCTTACATGGGGTGCTGTAGTCTTCCTTCCTTCATGGCCGGGTTTCTGTTTAAGGCCTACTACTTAGCATACCGCTAGCCTATGCAAGAATACATTGTAGCTCCTGTTTATCATCATTGTGCTACATTATGACCATTTATATATAAACACATTTTCCCGTCATGCTCTCCATAATTCAATCAATATACCCATATTTTATCTGGTCCAGTAATTCCCCTTAAATCCTTGTTTTTCATAATTCTGCATTGTGTGCATTGAGCCTTTAGTCTGCATGGGTTTTTTTATAGACAGCAAACAGCTGCTGAGTTACCTCGTGCTCTCTGCTATCCTTAGCGAACACCACGGCAATGCCTGTCGTCTATTTTTGGCACAAGCTGCATTCCTTATGGCGCAGAGCCTGCTGCTCTTTACCGTGCTTTGAGAAAAACTAAATACAATTAAACATTTTACAAATGTATTCAGCTAATAGTTATTTACACCTTAAATTTAAATAGTAACTACCTTCATGTAGTGGCCACCCTCGCCCCTGGTCTCTTTCTACTGCCTATAACAGTCAAAAGAAGTCTTGCCTAATTCTAAAGTGCTTGGGAAGCTTGGGAATGAAGGAAGGCGCTAGCTCCTCCCCAACAAGTGCAGGACCCAGACTTGCAAAACCCCTCGTATACTCCCCTGCCAGGTTCTCTCATGCAACACAATTCTTTATGGGTGCGGAACCCAGATCTGCTCTTCGCCTGGTATACTCTCCTGCCAGGACTTTATGTTATAATCTCTTTTAGTCAATACAGTACAAGGGTGCATAGGTCTTCTGCAAGTTACTTTATGTCAAAGTACTGTGACGATGAAGATGACACTGATTCCAATGAGAATTACTCTATTTCCCCACCCTTGGCAACCAATTCACTCTTTCAGCATCTCTTTGCCTGAGTTTTGGCATCCACTTCTCCCATCTGGGTTCACCAACATCGTTCTCTTGCTGCACTCGCACACTTTCGGGTACTCAACTTAGTGTGAGCTGAACTCGAACGGCTTTCCCCAGTCAGCAGCACAGAGTGCTCTTGCTCCTCGCATCGGAACAAACCCCATCCTGGCTTCCAGATCCCACTGCAACCTCCTTCTTTGGGCGCCTCCATGAACAACTGCCACTGCTTCCCAACGCAGTAGATCCGGATCTCGCCTTTCCATTTCTTTTTTCGCCAGCAATGCTATGCAGCCATGGCTTTCGATCCCGTCTTCTCCCCGATTCGCTCAACAGGCCATCAGTGCTTGTGTTAGCTCCCTCTCTCGCCGCCACCACTCGCCTACCCTCGGGGTTCACTCCCGGACTGGGACGCTGTCTCCTCTGCACTGGAACCTGCACCTCTCTGTGCTTTCAAAGCCGATGCTTGGAAAAGGAAGCAGCTGATTTAAACTCCCGAATGCAGGCTGGAAAATGTACTGGACCAATCACATTCTTCACAACACTAAACTGCACATTATGGTTCACACTCTTTCTCATGTCAGTTCTCTTCCTCGTCTCAGTTTTTTCCTTACCTATGACAAAAGAGGGGTTGGAGTTCCCCAACGTGTCTAACTTAAGCTGATTATCAGCACCATCATGAACTATAGACAGGGAAGAATGAAAGACTATAACAGATGTATACATTTTTACCCCATGAATATTCTAAGGTAGCAATACAGGATGCTATGGAGGATTGTGGAATTATGGAGGGGTATTCAGGGTCCAAGGGAAAAGTGGGATACAATGTTTCACCTGATGATGAAGTGTCACCCCAATGTGGTCCTCCCTCAAATAGCCACACTCAAGGTCAGGATCAGCTAGCGGCTGCCATCCCATGGCCACATGGGGTGAAGCTATCCCCGGGTGAGGAGTGATGGAATCATCAGACTCATCACAGTACCCTTGCACTATTCGCTCAGAGAAGTGGATGAACTGGTCAGACTTACCTCACCATCAATATCTGCACTCAATACAGTACTAAGGTCATTTGTAGAACTATATGATTTTATTAAAGATGAAGTTCAGTCACATACCCTTATGCGCAGCGAGATAAACATTATAGTGGAATCTCTGTTTAACGTTCCATCTTACACTGTTGTATGGTGTCTATAAAATTGATTCCGAGTACCGTGGATACTTGCCCAGAAGTCCCAGAAGTTCCACCCAGTGTCCAGGCTTCTGATGTTAATCAAAGTGAGACAACTTCGGTTCACCAACCATGTCTGGCTAATGGAGTGACTCAATCTGGGCATGTTTCACAAGTTCACCAGATCAGTCCAGTGCCTAAAATAAAAGGGTTTGGATAAAGGCCTTTCTGTCCCTATCCTAAATAGAGTTTCCCAGCCTCGGAAATCAAAACAAAGGTCAATCTGTGTCTTGTCGTCAAAATTAGGCAAACTGTCCTTGTGTCCAAAACATATCTGACCCTTAGACTAAAAATAAACAACAAAAGGTGCAAGGTAAATGTCTCTGCTTTACATTCAGCAAAAGGTGTGCAAAAACAAAGTATGTAAATCCAACAAAACAATCCTTGTATCCAGGGGATGATTCCCTTCCCCTGAACTGTTTAAGGTAGAATATTGAAAATGTACTGTTCAAGCAGTGGTTCTTTAAGAGTAGTAGAAATGTCTCTTTCACATAACATTTCCTTAAAGATGATGAAACATTTCTTTTCCAAATAATGGTTTTTCAGGGATGACAAAAGTGTCTCTTCTACAAAACAACTTATAAAAGATGGTTTCTTGGTTTTCACTCCAGCCAGGAACCCTTTTCACAATTTCCCTTCCTTTCATATACTCTGGATGGATTACCTGGTCTACTCTCCTGCCAGGTAGTTTTCCCCCCAAGGGCTCACTGCCTGATGTACCTTTCCCACCAGGTCTTCTTACAATCGTTCAGTTCTCTGTCACTTTAAGTAAATCACAGTTGTACGCCTTCACTGTTTATACTTAATTGGCTCCAGGTATTACTTGTTCAAACTTCCTCCATATTGACATCTCATATATGGAGACTTGTTCACGTTTTGTTTCTTAACTTCATTGTTAGTATTCATTGGCTTGTGTCAATACTTGTTCCAATCTTCCCCATACTGACATCTCATATATGAAGACTTGTAAAGATCTTGCCTTTCAATGTCTTCATTAATGTTCAATTGCTTATGGCAACATTTACTCCAGCTTTCCCATTTCGACATCTCATATATAGAGACTTGTGTAAATTCTATCTTTCTATATCACTTGGTTGATAGTCAAACCAAGTTCTCAATTGTTTGTACACCTGTCGGTATGCCCCGGGGCTCCCAATACTCCTGGGCAGACTTACCAGTGTTTCCTAGCGTTTCCAACCTGTACCGTATAGCTGAGTTGAAGTCCTTGTTTCGGGAAAGCATTTCCTGCTCTGCAGTCCCTCTTGCGGTTATTCTGCCGGCTTCTTCTTCACTCACTGGTTGAACTGCTGCTTTTCAACACAACTTCGTCCCTGAAAGTCTCTGTACTGCTGCCGGCTCATCAGCAGTTCCCCTGCAACACCGGCTGTGCTTCGCCTGGTCTCTCTTCTTTCCAGTAGAAACTGCCTGCCTCCTTCAGCACAGTCTGCTCTTGTGTGTCTGCCTCCGGTTCTGCTTCCCACTTCGACGGCTCTTCATCTCTCTTCTCCTCCTTCACTACTAACTTGAAGAGGTACACCCTTTTTAAATGTCCCAGACAGTTTATTTCCATTACAACTAGTCTGCACCTTTAGCTTGGTGTTGGTGTTAACCCACATTAACTCCTCCTTCTTCTTCCTAGTCTCAGTACTTGAGGCTTTATGGCAGTTGCAGTCCATAGGAGTTTTCGATTTTTAAAAACTGTGTTGCTTTGAATACTTGTTTGAATAAAACCTGTCAGAAACAGGAGGTGTTGTGTACGCATTATGTACATATGATGTGTGAAAGGTATCCTGCCTAGGGTGTCTGGCAAGAAGGGGTTTTAGCATTTGACCACTGGGAGGATTTGTATCATGACAACATGCCATCAGGAATGTAGGAATTATAGGGTCTCCTTTATATGGAAGGGAAGAATACTGTGTCTCTCATTATGGGGGTCACCACATCTCCCGGATAGCCCTCTCCTACCATGTGATCCGTCCTCATAACACCACCACCAGGGTCAGGATCAGGTAGTGGCTGCCTTACCCTGGCCACATGGGAGGAGATCTTAGGCTGGATTCATCACATAAGCCCAAACAACTTGGGAAAAAACAAGAAAAGAAGACAAAAAACGTAGGATGAATAAATCAAAGGAGAACTTGACCCTCATAGAATCATTAAATCAACAACCTGTGGGACGTGTGGGGACGATTACGCCTGTAGGAGTAAATATAGTTCAAGATCAGATTGATCTGTCTAGCAATAAAGAGGTTGCTGAAATAGAGATTGTTCCATCAATTCCTGAGGTTGATGATTTTGCTTCTCCTTCTGTTAAACAGTCCGTGAGCTGCTAAACAAAACATGAGCGTTTCAGTTCAGGCTGATTTATTATTGTTGTCGGACTCGGTTCACCTTTTTAAGGTTGTGTCGAATGGCAAAGATGTCAGTTTTTGCAATTTACCTTAACAGGTGCCGAAGGATGGTGTTATGCCTGCTGGGTTGTGTAGGGAAGTGTGTCCTTTGGATGACAACAAGTCTGTTTGGTCCATCCCTTTATTGGAAAGATTTGTTAGACAACACCATGACTCGCCTGTTTTCTTGGTTTAATAAAGGGTTCCCTATGGGACGTGGGGGGTGTCCAGTGATTGTCAGGGGGAATTTGATTTAGCTAGAAGTCAGATAGGAGGTATTCGGGACAAGCTACCCAGTAAGATGCTGAGCTTTCAGTTTACATTGGGCCTCATTATGAGTATGCCGGTCCGGTAACAACGGTGGCAGTAAGCTAGCAGCACTGTTGTTACTAGACCAGCATACTCTGAGTTCTGCGTGTGGGTGCCTTTCCTCCCGCCAGGTCTGACCTGGCGGGCGGAAAGGCTCCCGCTCTCAGACATTTTTTTTTAAACCTTTATTTATAGCAGAGGCTTACAACACACACAGTCATAGACACTTCACAAGGGATTAGTTGCAGTTATTACATATAAATGTTCCTGAATATACTGGGCATAGTGCAGTGTTACATAACATCGTGGCATTACACATTACTCATGTGATTGTTCAGGCAAGGGCGGTTCTGAGTTGCCGTCGGACAGCCTAATGAGGTAGGCACAAAATGCAGACCAGACATTTTTGGGTCGGGAGCGTGAGGAGAGGGAGTTGATGTATTCCTCTTCGCAAGTCTGTGACCAGGTAAGTGCCTTCAGCCACATGTCACAGGTGGGAGGGGAGGGGCACTTCCAACATTGTAACACACATTTCCTAGCCACCATACAGCTGACATTTAGAAATGTAGACTTTTTTTTAGCACTATCACTTCTCCACACCCCAGAGAACACCCCAAGCGGGTCAGGTTCAACCGTGGCCTCCGCGATGTCAGAGAGAGCCCGCAGGATCTCATCCCTGAGCCCGCTGAGTTCGGGACAGGTTCAGAACATATGAATCTGGTCAGCACCTTCAATATGGCACGTGGCACAAGCCTGTGCGCGGTTTTGAGTGAATTTAGCAATTTTATGTGGCGTATAATATAGCCTATTCATTAACTTATATTGCATGCAGCGAAACCTGAAGTTAAGGGCGACTCGGCGCGTGTGAGAGTACATTTTCTTCCACGTATCATCCAAGATCTCGGTACCGAGTTCATCAGCCCATTCATCCCGTGCGGTAGGGGGTTGGTCGGGAGATTTAGCTAATAGCATTTTGTACAGAGCAGAGACCACTCCCGGCGTGTGTGGGGATTCGTTCGGGTCAGATGGCCACATGACCCGGATCGCCGTCCGAAGTCTACAGTCTGCAGCATTTCCAGTGCACCATGTTTATGGAGTGAAGAACAGGGAACAGATCGGTCAAGGCCTGATAGCCCAGTGCCAGCCAGTACTGGGTAAGACGTTTATCATGTGTATGCTCAAGCCCGGGGAATCCCCAAAATGGGGAGCCACTTGTAATAGGGACGTGTGTCAGAGGATAGGGATAGTAGCCGAGACCATGCCAGTAAGGTGGTTGCAACGGGGTCGGAGGGAGCGTCTATCTCGTAGCTGCGATGAAGAATCAGTGACATGATGTTTACATCAGCTGCCGCAAGCCTTTCTAACTTGGCGTGGGGTGGAACTGATAGCCTCGGGTACCAGTATGTGGCATATTGGGCATGTTCCGCTATCCAGTATAATACCAGGTTGGGGGCAGTGAAGCCGCCTCTCTCATAGGGCAAGATCATATAGATCCACTTTTTGGGACCGCACGAAATTGTGCACACAATTTATGTATCCTGTCAAAGTATTGTTTCCCGGGCCAGACTGGTACATTCGCAAAAATATAAAGCAATTTAGCGACCAGCATCATTTTTACCAGTGAGAGTTTTCCGGCTAGCGAAAGGGGAAGAGAGTGCCATCTTAATATTTTGGTCTCAGTGTAATGTGCCGCCGCCATATAGTTCTCAGCTAGCAGGGTCGATTTGGCTAAGGATACTTGGGCGCCCAAGTATTTAAACACTCCTGGGGATCAGCGCAAGGGGTATTCGCACTCAGGTTGCTGGGTTATGTTCGTGAGCGGGAATATCTCAGACTTGGAGTAGTTTATCGTGAAGCCAGAGAAGGTGCCTATTTGCGTTACGTCACGCAGAATGGGCTCCAGGTGAGTGGGGGGCTCCTGGCATACAGCAGTACATCGTCCGCATAGAGCGAAATTATCTCTGATGTATCCTTCAGTCGCATTCCCCTGTGGGGATGACGCGCTCAGACATAATCTGCCATAAGTTCAAAAACCAAAGCAAAGAGAATGGGAGAAAATGGGCAACCTTGTCAGGTGCCCCTGAGCAGTGCAAAGGGTGCAGATGTTAGGGAGTAAACCAGGACCCTAGCTGTGCGACACATATACAGTAACTTAATGTATCTAATCATATTTGGGCTCACACCCATCTTCCCCAGGACCACCCACATGTACCGCCACAAGACCATGTCAAAGACCTTGTGGGCATCTAGTGTGACCACCACGGCCTCCGCATTTTGATTGATCCTGGACATGACATTGAAAAGGCACCTAATATTAAGTGCAGTCGACCATCCAGGCACAAAGCCGCCGTGTTCTTTATGCACCAAATGTGGCATGATTGGTAGGAACCTGTTCGCTATAACCTTTGCAAATATCTTCCTGTCCAGGTTCATTAATGACAAGGGTCTGTAGGATCCACATTCGTCGTCAGGTTTCCCAGGCTTTAGAAGAATAGTTATAAGTGCTTCCTGCAGTGAGGGGGGAAGGGTGGATTCCCAGAGCGATTCAGTCCAGACCTCCAGCAATCTGGGCACCAGGAGTGCTATATGTTCCTGGTAGAATTCAGAAGTGAGGCCATCGGGTCCGGGGGCCTTGCCCTTCGGCAGGTCTGAGATGGCTTTAACAATTTCATCTAGCGTGATAGAGTCATCTAGTTGTTCTTTGGTTGCATGGGATATGTACGTCATGGGGACCTGGTCAGGAAACTCACGCATGCGAACCTATGTTCCAGGTGTGGGGTGTACAGTTCAGTGTAAAATTGTGAGAATACCTCCAATATCTGGTGGTCTGTTCATTTCGGGACTCCATGTGCATCCTTGACACTCTCGATCTGTGAGTGGCCCCCTTCAGAACGGATTAATCTAGCTAGTGCTCTCCCGGGCCTTTCACGCTCCCCGTATTTCTTAGCAGCGCATGGACGGGAGGAATAACATACTTCCCTCAAGGCGTGCGACTCAAAAACCCCCAGTTCCTCCATAATTTGTGCCAGTTTAGCAGGGGTAGCTGCCGTTGCACACTTCCGCAACTCCTTAAGTTTGGTCTCAGAGTGAGGCAGGTCGTTCCATATCACTCTTCGAATTCCCGCCTCCTTAGATATGGACATACCCCTAATTTGCACTTTAAAGGCTTCCCAGCGCATGCCCACCGTCGTCTCATGTTGTGTGTTGCATGCAAAGAAGGTCTCTATGTCTGAAGACCACGTCTAACAGGGCCTCGGACTTGAAATGCCAAGCGGTGCGGGGGGGTGGGATCGATCCCAACACAATGGATAACTTTATTAGGGCATGGTCTGAGAGTGTACGAGTGAGTATCTGAGCACCTTCCACTTTGCCAATCAGTTCACCTGATGTGAGAAACAGGTCAATCCCGGAAGAGCTATCATGCACTGATGAGTAGTATGTGTATTCTTACACCAGGGGGTTAAGAACCCGCCAGACGTCTCTTGTGCCAAGCAATATCATGTGTGTATGCAATCTGAGGGCCGCATGCGACAGTGACCTAGGTGCAGCTCCGGTCCTGTACAAATTGGTGTCTAGTATCAGATTCATATTGTCCCCTCAGATAATCCGCACTCCAACATACCCCATGAGGATGGCAACAATAGTGTCAAAAAATTCAGGTGAATCAACATTAGGGGCATACGTGTTCACAACGTATTCACCATTCGCTAGTGTGCAGTGTAAAATAACATATCTGCCCTCCGGATCTATATAGCTCTTCTTTAGTATAAACTTGACCGTCTTATGGATTAACATTAAGACTCCTCTAGCCTGTGTGGAATAGGTCGTAAAGAATCTATTCAACCCCCAGAATGGAGCCAAGGAGGTTGCAAGCCGGCAGCGGATGCGGGTCTCCTGCAGCATAAGTATCTTTACGCCATGTCTCTGGGCATACGCAGCAATCTTATGGGCCTTCGTGAAATTGCCTATCCCACGGAATTCCACGACATCAATCGTAACGCCATGTCAGTTTTTCAAGGGACATCCCAGCTGTCTTGGCTCTGTGCATCTAATACCGCATTAGTTACGTCAGCAGTTTGTTTACCAGATCCATGCAATGCTGCGACACCTCTGCCATTTTTAACGTAACTCCCCCAAACACATTCACCCCCCTCCCTCACCGCCCACTACAAACGAGCAGTGTAACTCCCTTCCCATTTAGTCCAAACATCGGCAGGCCGGCCACCACTTGGCCCACCTATGGCACGTGGCCAACGGGGCCACGCACGCATCAAAACCCCAGACATAACCATTGCAGCTGCAGTGGGGTGCGCTGCTACTGTGCGACCAGTCACAAAGGATTCGTGGCAGGACGCCACACATTGATGCATACGCTGGGCAACGACACTTCAAAGTATTCTATTGACACATGAGAAGAAGGATGGTACTGCTAACATTCGGAGCCATTAAACAGGACTCGCACCAACTCGGTCAATACTAACATTACTCTGTGCAGTAAATGGAAAAGTGACAGTATGAGGTGCCAACAACGCATGGACAGAGGTACAGTGAATTCATGCTAACCAAAGCGTAGTAGTGCAAGCCAGAGCTTGCCAAGGGGCCCACTGTGTGCCTCGCAGTGGACGGACAGTGCCTAGATCCAAACCACACAGGAATGCCAGATCACAGGCTCAGTAGTAGGGCACACCAGAGGGAGCAGCCCACCATTCAATCGTTGTCCACCAGGTCCACAGCAGGATTATTCAGTGGAACTTGTGCTTCGATGAACTTCACAGCTTCCTCCGGTACGGTGAAGAAATAGAGCTGGTCTCTGAAAGTGAACTTGAGGCGTGCAGGGAATAACATTGCATAGGGGATGCTCAGTTCCCTGAGCATCGTTTTCAAGCCGTTGAATTGGCGCCTCTCCTGTTGCACCCCAACTGAAAAGTCTGGGAAGATTCTGAGAATTTGGGAGCCCAATCTAAGTTCTCCCTTCTCCCTCACAAGGCGGAGAACGTGATCTCTGTCCCTGTAGCTGAGCAGTTTTGCAATTATTGGTCTTGGGAAGTCTCCCGGTTTGGGGCATGGAGCCAGCGCCCTATGCACTCGCTCAACAGCAAAGAAGGGAGACAGCTCAGGATTGTCCAGCAGTTCTTTCAGCAAGACTTCTGTCGCCAATTCCATCTTTCCCTTAAGAGCATTCTCAGGGACACCGATAATTCAAATATTATTCCTACGCGATCTGGACTCCAAATCATCGCATTTTACTTTGACAGACTTCATGTCCTTAGTTTGGGAGGCCACTGCATCTTGAAGCACATGTATCCCGTCCTCGTTGGTGCTGATCCTGGTCTCGGCCTCTATGATTCTAGTGCCTGCGTGGTCCAGCTGCGATTTGAGTGACGCCACATTCGCATTAATGTCGTCCAATTTTTCGTGGAAGGAAGCACAGTTTTTAGCCATAGACTCCATCATGATGGTCAAGTCTGGAGTGGGTGCTCCCATGGGCGCTGACATGTCCTCCTGGCTGTTTGATGATTGCCCCGATCAGGTCTCAGTGTTGCTTTAGTAGATTTATCCATGGTGCCAGTCTTACTAGCGCCTCGAGATCTGTTGGACATTATCAAGACAAAGAAGAGTCTGCCGGCAGAGTGTGCAGCGGTCGGGCCAGGCTAGGGCTCTCCGGTGTAATGGTTGGGCCTGGCTGCAGGCCAGGAGAGACACAAGATGTTGCAGTGGATATAGAGCGCCTCAGTATTCCCAGTGGTGCAGCAGAGCCCCAGACCTCCGGCCCTTTCAGTGCAGGGCGGCGCAGCGATTAGCACATTGATCTCACTGTGGACTTCCGGGCCAGGACAGGAGCAGGGTGAGAAATGAGTGGTGGCGCAATGAGGGCGCTCGGTGGTAGAGCAGGCAGCGGTCCTCTAGCAGCCCCACACCTGGCCTTCAAAGTCAACGGCAGCAGGGCCGCAACACGGGTTGCCTCATCAAACCCGATCTCAATGGCAGGGGAGCGCAGGTGGCGCAGGCCGCAGTATCAGCTGCAGGTCACTGGAACCAGAGCACATGATAGATCGGGCGTCCTATCAGGAGGGTGATATCATCCAGTCCTGGCGGGTCCAAGACAGCGTTGGGGGTACAGCAGGAGTGAGGCCTGCGCTGGACAATATGCAGTTTACAGTATGGAGGATGGGGGCTCAGCCAGTAGGGTGGTGGGCTGCTCTGCACGAGAACACCCCTGATGTGCAGGCCTCGCTGTTTCCACGGGCCACAGGAAGGCTAGAGTACCAAAAACGAGCATGGTATAAAGACTTGCTTACTAACTGCTGTGATGCCTCCAGGGGCATCACAGCAGTTAGTATTCCGTTGTGGTAAGTCCAAGCTGTATGAAAGCAGATTCAGAGGCACAGGAGGTCACGTTGTAGTTAGGAGGGGGCTAGTTTTACACAGTGCAGAGGATCCGGTTGAGAACGGGCCAAGAGATGCCCAAACAGGTCAGCGATGCAGCCTCTCTCCACGGCAGTCGCTCATGGCACCAGCAGTCAGGCGGAGCGGGGTACACGCTGTAGTCCAGGGGCCATGGTGCGTGTGAGCACTGCTGCCGTTGCCGGGCAGGGATGGCGCCACGCAGTCATGAAAGACAGCCAGGGGAGCGGGCACGGGTCGGTGTCACACGCAACCCAGCACCTGAGCCGGCAAGAGGTGCCGTGGCCTGCCCCTCCCCCGGGGCTCACCTGCTCAGTCTTGATCGGAAGCCGGCAGCAGCACACCAGGCCTGTCTTGCGGGGAGAGGGCTCCAAGGATCGCATCGGCCCAGGGGTGAGGCCGCTCCGCTGCCACGTCCGTAATCTGGACCCTGCCAGATTGATCCTCCACCCTGTGCGCGGCAGGGGTGTAGCCGGAGCTGTGATGGTGGGCAGGTGTGGGTAGTCGCCAGCGGCAAAGTCCCAGCCGAAGCTCTCGTAGAGCGCTGCTACGTCCTGCAGGAGTCTGTGCGGGCAGGTCCGGCCCTCACCACAGGGCGCCGGGAAGCAGGAGCAGCAGGCGGAGGCCACGCCTCAGGGACAGGAACCCCTCTCACACCCCAGGGGGGGGGCGACGGTTCCAAGATTTCACCCAAAGGTGCCCCCTAGTTCAGTCAGGAGATGGTAGTCTTCTCAGGAGTGGATGGCCAGTAATGCCGCCGTTCTAGGAAGATTGCAGCTGGTGTAGCACAGAGCTCTGTTGCTAAGGGGCCATTTTCAGGCTGCTCAACAGCGCCCCCTTACCCGCTCGCAGACTTTGACGGTAGCACAGGCACCATTATGATGGTGCTGGTGCTACCATCCTCCCCATTCCCATTGAGTCCTATGGAACTCGAATGGCAATGGGGAGTCATTTTTACCGGCGCCTGGCTTTGGGGAATTACCAGGACCGCTCGGGCTGTAATGTCCCGGTTATTCCCCAAAGCCAGGCGAACGTAAAAAACACGACTGACGGTAGGCGTGCCGTTTTTACCGGCACGGCTACTGTCGGGTTCATAATGAGGCCCATTGTCTTGAAGGGTGCATGTAGTTCTGACATAGTGGACCATGTAATGCATAAAGAGTGCTCTTGGGGGGATAGGACCCCTTCTAAGAAGAACAGTCTATTTGGAAGCATGGTCTCATCTGTGATTGTCCCTACTAATAAAATACAGGTGAGAAGCTTTCATGGGGAGTCACTGAACCTGTGTTTGAATATAGTGAATATGTTGCCCATTTTTGCAAACATACCAAATCTAATGTTAATCTCAACAAAGACACTGATAGAGTGGAGTTTCCAAACCCAACTAGGACGGATCAGGTTGTTCTACATATTGATTTATGGATTATAAGTGATATTATTTGAAAGGACGCCTCCTTAGGTGACAATAGGGTTTTGAAATTTCTGAGCTTAGAGATACTGCCCTGCTATCTCAGATGCTCCCTCTCCCGCAGGGAAATAGTGAGTTTGTAGTAACTGTTGTATTCGATAGAAGAACAAGTTACTTTCTTACCTGGTAACGTTCTTTCGATGGGATGTTCCTCCAATGTATTCCACATCTATGACAGTAATCACCACAGCTGTGCTGCTTCAGAACATTTTTCGTCATCTGCGTCCTGCGTCAATGTCGTCGATACGCTGTCCTTCGAGGGCCTCCGTCGAGCGCCGACGTCACCGGATGTTATATGTAGGACGCACGACACCCAGAGTCTCAGTTGTAGTTTTTTCCCAGAACATGTGGCACCAATCTTCTGCCAGTATGACTACAGAAAGCCTTGCTGAAACGTAAGCTGCAATCACATAAGAAATTCTGTAGAAGGGCAGGCTGGGAGGGTGCGATGTGGAATACGTCGGAGGAACATCCCATCAAAAGAACGTTACCAGGTAAGAAAGTAACTTTTTCTTCGAGGGGATTGTGTCGTCCGACGTATTCCACATCTATAACAGACTCTCAAAGCACCAACGTATGGAGGTGGGAAAAGAATTTAGAATTTTAGAATGCCCAATCAAATTGCAGAATAAAGGACCGCCTTACCAAAGGCCAAATCTTGCCCATGGATAGAATCCAGGAAGTAGTGTTTTACAAAAGTATGGACAGAGGCCCATATGGCTGCTTCACAAATATTACGAATGGGAACACCCCTCTGCAGAGCAGTGGAGGCAGCCACACCCACCAGACGGTAGCATTCAGAGATTTTCAAGATGATCCAACAGGACAAGTTCTCCTTAGAAACAGCTTGACCCAAACGCCTTCTAGCGTATCCTACAAATAGCTGATCGTCCAGTCTGACCTGGGACATGCGTGAGATGTAGAAACTTAAAGCTCTCCTAGGATCCAACCTATGGAGCAACTCCTCTTCCTTACCAGGATGCGGAGGAGGATAGAACGCCGGAAGAACTACCTTCTGGCTCAAATGAAATTCCGACACAACCTTCGGAAGAAAAGAAGGACAAACCCGAAGGACAACCCTGTCCTTATGGAACACCGTGAAAGGTGGCTTGGCAGAAAGTGACTGCAACTCACTCACTCTGCGAGCGGAAGTAACCGCAACTAAAAATACAGTCTTAAAGGACAACAGTCTCAATGGACAAGAATGTAAGGGCTCAAACGGAGCTCCCATCAGGAACTTTAAAACTAAGTTCAAATCCCAAACGGGCACCTGGAAAGGTGACAGAGGAAACACATTAGTTAGCCCTTTCAGAAACTGAGAAATCAAAGGAATCTTAAAATAAGAACACTCCTCAGACGAGCGCTTAAATATGGACAACGCCGGTAGGTAACTCTTAATGGTACCCACTTGCAGGCCCTTGTGGGCTAATGAAAGTAAAAAAGACAGAACCACAGGAATTGAACATTGAAAAGGATCCACATTCTGTACCCTGCACCAGTCGCAGAACTTTCTCCAACGGCAACAGTACAGGGATTTTGTTGCGGGCCTTCTAGCCGAAAGCAACACCTCCATCACATCTTCAGGGAGGTCCCAATCCTTATACCTCAGACTTTCAGATGCCAAGCATGAAGGCTGAGAGACTTGACCTCTGGATGGAGAACCCGACCCCCCTCCCGTGAGAGCAGATTGTCTCGGTAGGGAAGACAGTGTGGAGGGCAGATGGACATGTCGAGACGGTCCAGGTACCACGCTCTCCTGGCCCACGCGGGAGCAATGAGGATAATTCGGGGACCAAACCTCCGTAACACTTGCGGAATGACAGGGACTGGAGGAAACGCATACAGCAATGGGAAAGACCACTCTACTACGAACGCATCCCCTAAGGCTCCTTTTGGAGGAAATTCCCGCAAGCAGAATCTTTCACACTTCCGGTTGACACTGGTGGCGAAGAGATCCACTTGTGGGGTCCCCCAAAGGACGAAGATCTCCAAAAGAACTTCCTGAGCCAGCTCCCACTCATGAGAGGCCGTGCTCTAGCTGCTCAGAGCGTCCGCCGCCGCGTTTTCGTCTCTGGCCAGATGAAGTGCCGAGATCAAAATTTCCTGCTGGATGGCCCATAACCAGAGCTGCATCGCCTCTCTGCACAGTGGGAGAGACCCTGCCGCCCCTTTTTTGTTGAGGTAGTGCATGGCCACTGTATTGTTCGTCATAATCAGGACACTCTTCCCCCGCACAGACGGCAGAAAAGCCTTCAGGGCTAACCTGACGGCCCTCAGCTCCAACAGATTTATATGGAGTCTGGACTCAGACGGGGACCGACGACCACTGACTGTCAACTCGTTGGCATGAGCTCTCCATCCTGTGAGGAATGCGCCCGTCACGATAGTTACCTCCGGCCACGGTAGCCAAAACGGAGCCCCCTTCATCAGATTGCCTTTGACGGCCCACCACAGAAGATCCTGGGCAACCGAGGGTGGCACCTGAACGGGATCCGACATCCTGCCAGAGGACTGCGACCATTGGATCTTGAGAGCCCACTGCAGAGATCTCATCCACAGCCTGGCCTCTGGCACCAGTAGAATGCAGGATGCATGAGGCCGAGCAAACTCAAGAACTCGAATGCCGGGAGACTCTGGGCATGTTGAAACTTGTCCACCATCTGCAGAATGTGATGAGCCCTCATCTGGAGAGGCAAACACTGCCCCAGGGATGTGTCGAGCACTGCTCCGATGTACAGGAGCCGCTGGGTAGGTGTCAAATGAGACTTCTTTATGTTGAGGGAGAAGCCCAGCTTGCGAAGGGAGTGGCAGGTGACCGACAGATGATCCAGGGCTTGCTTGGGAGAGCGCGCCCTGATCAACCAATCGTCCAGGTAGGGGTAGACGTGAATCCCCCATTTCCTGAGATATGCTGCCACCACCACCATTAGCTTGGTGAAGACCCTCGGGGCAGAGGTCAATCCGAACGGCAGGACCCAAAACTGAAAATGCGAGTCACCAACTGCGAACCTCAGGTACTTCCTGTGCTTGGGATGAATCGACACATGAAAGTAAGCATCCTTGAGGTCGAGAGACACCAACCAGTGCTGAAGTTGAAGGGCCTGAAGGACTTGAGAGAGAGTAACCATCTTGAACTTGTCCTTCCTGAGGAGCTTGTTCAAACCACGCAAGTCCATGATGGGTCTCAATCCCCCGTCTTTTTTCGGGATCAAAAAATATGGGGAATACCATCCCTTGTTCCTCTCCGCTACAGGCACCAGTTCTATGGCACCTTTCTCCAGCATGGATTTGATTTCCTGCGCAAGGGGCGGATCCGGACTCTTCAAAGAGCTTCCTCGGTGGAATGTCGTGAGGCCTCTGCCGGAAAGGAAGACAGTAGCCGTGGGCTATGATCTCCAGAACCCACACATCTGAAGTAAAGGCACGCCATTCTACAAGATGCTGCGCCAGCCTTCCCCCAACCGGCGAACCATGGGACATGACCTCATGACTGAGCGGCTGCAGCAGTGCCTGAGGGCAAAGAGGCAACTACCCGAGCAGCTTTGGCACCTCGAGTACCTTGTTTTCCACCTCTGGTACTCCGACGTTGGCCCCTTTGACTGGCAGCTCCCCTCGATCCACCAAAGGAAGAGTAGTATTAAAAGGAACCTCCCCTCCATTGTTGTCTCCTAGGATGAAAAGGCGGAGGTTGACGTACTGCAGCGCTCAACGACTTTGCTGCAGCTTTGGAGGTCTGCAATCTCTGAAGGCTCTCGTCAGCCTTGCTGCCAAAAAGATGGTCACCATAAAAGGGCATGTTGAGAAGCTGGGACTGTACATCAGGGGCAAACCCCGACTTCCGCAACCAAGCAAACCTGCGCATCACGGTGCTCGCCCCCATGGACCGGCTGACACAGTATGCCACGTCCAGACCTGACTGAACAGATTCACACATGGCATCCCTGCCATCCTGCACGAGGGCAAGAAAACCATCTCGTTCCTCCCCTTCGGGAATATGTTCAGCCGCCAAAGATACACAATTCCAGAGAGTGTGAGTGAATCTTGCCAAGGCACAAACAGAGTTGGTTGCCTTTAAAGCCATACCCCCAGAAGAAAATACTTTCTTCGCCCAACCGTCAAAGCACTTGTCGTCCCTATCCGGTGGGATGGTAGGGTATGCAGCCTGTTTAGCTGGGGCCATAGCCGCCTGCACCACCAAACTCTCCGGAGTGGGGTGCGTAGACAAGTAGCAGGGGTCGCCACTGACTGGACTGTATTTTTTCGGTAGCGACTTATTCACTGCCGGGAGTCTCTCCGGAGCAGTCCACGCCGCTACCACCCTTCTCTGTAAGGCCATATGAAATGTCAGTGGGCAGACCCCGGTCCAATATATCTGTCAGGTCATCCGGCAGAAAATCCACAGGTGGAGCAGACCACCCCAAGTACTCCGACACCCTCGACATGAGACGCATGTACGAAGACTCGGCGTGTGTACCAGGCTCAGGCCTGCCAAACTCAACCTCCGGGGAGGTGTCCAGACCACTGGTATCTTGCAAAGATTGAAGTAGGTCTTCCATCTGGCTATGACCAGACAACAGGTCATCAGGAACCTCAGGAGGTACAATCCCCTCCTCATCTGACCCTTCTTCCATCTCTGAGATGTAATCCAAAGGCTGGAATAAATCCCTGGATGAAGGTACAGAAGAAGGCACAAACACAGGCCTCACTGATTTACTCAAGGCCTTCCTCAGAGGTTCCACGGCTCTCCGGGCACCTCCGGTAAAGCCTCTTCAAAAGGCATTGAGGGCGTTGATGGAATCGGCGTCGATGTCGAGCGAGGCGCCGACGACTTCGACAATGGCTTCGAGGCCGGAGCCCCGAGCGTGTCCTTCGACGGCCTCGGCGCCGATGGCGTCAACGGCTTCCTTGGAGCCGGAGCCTCGAGAGAGTCCCTCGACAGACATGGCAGCGATGGCGCTGATGCCTTCTTAGAAGGCCTCACAGGCTCCAACGGTCTCGAGGGTGTCGAGGACCAGGACCTTGTCCTGGCACGGCTATGGCGATCCGATCCGGACCTCGATGGCTCCCAATGATCGCGTTGACCGCCCGAGCCCGAAGGTGTGTGAGCGGTGGCCCTAGAGCGTTCCTTGCCGGCTTCTCTCGAAGGTGTGGACGAACGGTGCCCTGCGATCCGAAAATCGCCATCATCTCCCTGCGAAATGTGTCCCATTCCGCCGGTGATGAATGCTTGTTGGGACAAGCCACCCGCCGTCTGGCAGAGTCCTCGGACGAGGATGGGGAAGGCGACCGGTGACGGCGCTTCAGAGAGTGCCTAAAAGAGGCAGAGGAATGGCGGGACCCACTCCGAGAACAAGACCCCCTGGACTTATGCCGACACGGAGAGTCGCCCCTCGAATCGTCGGTCGAAAGCCCCGCGGATTTCGACTTCCGTGGCTTGGAAACCCTACCTACAGACAACTTCTTTTTCCGCTCCTGCAAGGCCTTCAACGTCAAGGACTGGCATTCATCGCAGTCATCAGTGGCGTGGCTCTCGCCGAGGCACCAAAGGCAGACGTCGTGCAGGTCCATCAGGGACATCTTGGAACCGCAGTCCTGACACTTCTTGAAGCCCGACCGCGGGGTAGAAGAAGACAAAGACATATTT
Source organism: Ambystoma mexicanum (assembly GCF_040938575.1). Taxonomy (NCBI): domain Eukaryota; kingdom Metazoa; phylum Chordata; class Amphibia; order Caudata; family Ambystomatidae; genus Ambystoma; species Ambystoma mexicanum. The sequence continues at coordinate 942,492,042 of NC_090933.1, read as the reverse complement.
TCACAATAACCAAGTTAGAAGAACAGATTCAACAGGAGAAGAACCGAGGCGCGCCGATATTCCAAAGTGAACACGTTCGCGGAAAAAATGGAACTGAGGTTTATGGGCGTCGTGCGTCCTACATATAACATCCAGTGTCGTCGGCGCCCGACGGAGGCCCTCTAGGCCAACATTTTCCGAAGCAGCACAGCTGTGGTGATCACTGTCATAGCCTGAAATCTGTCAGTGAGTAACTGACATTCTTACACAAATATGGAGTTCTCACTACAATTCCTTTGGGCCCTGTAGAACTCTCCCACAGGAATACTGCAGATGGTGGATCTCTTACGGCAGCTTGTGGCAAATAATGTGGAATTTACTTCCGTCGGTTTCTTGAAAGTCCTTGTCTCCAATTTTTCATTTGAGACATATATCTTTAAATCTAAAAAGTCTATAACTCTATGCAACCCGTAAATTCTATGCCAAAAGTTTTTTGGTTCAAGAAGATAATAAATTCTTGAAGGCTTTCTTTAGTGCCCTCCCATATCAGAAAAACATCACCTATAAAGCGCTTCCAAAGCTTAATCTTTAGTGTTTGTGCATTGTTGATTAGTACATAGGTTCTCTCAAAATAACCCACAAACAAGTTTGCTAGTGATGGGGCAAAAAGGTATTGTGTTCCAGGGTGAAGCAACAACATTCTTTAATCATCTCTATGTGTTCTCTATTGGATTCTGAGAAGTCCTTAAATGTGAAGTCAATTGTTTGAATAGCTAACGTGTGTTCAATTGCGGTATACATTGACTTAACATCTAGTGTTGCCAACACATATTCTGTTCTCCATTAAGTCTCTTCTAAGATTTGCAAAATGTGTGTCGAGTCCCTTAAAGATGAGGGTAGAATTTGTACTTGCTCTTTAATAGCATTATATATATACTTTGACAGGTCTTCAGTGGCCCATCATATACCACTCATAATAGGGTGGACTTCAGGAAGTTTGTCAAGTTTTTTATGCACTTTAGGTAGGAGGTACATCATAGGCATGGTTGGTTGCGTTCTACTGAGGAATAGTTACTCCTCATCAGTCAGCATACCCTTCCTATACCATCTTTGAATTAATTCCAACAAATCCTTTACAACTTCCTGTGTTGGATTTCCCAGTAACTTGGTATAGCATCCTGGTGTTAACAGATGCAATTCAGCTATATGTATATAATCCTGTCTGTTACGAATCGCCACATTGCCACTTTTATCTGCCTCTTTGATAACTATTTTGTCAACTTTGTCTAGTAGCATTAGTGATTGTCTTACTGCCTTACTCATATTCTGTCCCTTTGTTACATAAGTTTTCCTCTCTCTGTCCATATGTCTAGTATATCGGATGTAACCGCTTTATAGAATGTCTCAATGACACAATCTGATGGCGATAAAAGACTAAGCTTGGATTTGACTTTGAATTCTCTAATATCTAAATTCTTGGGATGTACCCCCAGATCTTCACAAATTTCTTTATGAGATTTAGAAGTATCTGTTTCTAAGGATAATAGCAAATGTGCATTTTTGATGTCTGAGATTGTCAGGTCTCTCTTGGGTGTGGATGTCTGAGTTGGTTCAAAGGTCTTGATTTTGTGCTAAAAATATTTTCCCAATTTCAGCTTCCTCGTAAACCTGTACAGATCTATGTGGAATTCAATTAGATCTGTCCCTGCTGTCTGTGCAAAGGATAATCCCCTGTTGAGTAGAGCTAATTCTACATAAGCAAGACTTCTATCAGACTGGTTCTGGTCTGTCCTTTTGTTGTTAGCATCCTTGTGCTTGATCTGGCAAGTCTCCTTGTTTGATTCTGATATCTGCTTGCCCCTATATCTGCCTCCTGTTCTTCCTCTGAAGAAATTGCTCAAGCTAGCATACCGCTGTCTCAAGGGTCTTGAAATCTAACATTTTTTACAGTTGCCCCCTGATTCCCTCTTTAATAACTCCTGATCTCTTCCAAAAAAAACTTTCTAGCGTTGGTTGCCCCCAGAGGTGTACCTTCATTGTTGTCACTCTTTAATAGAATCCCCTATGGTGGTTCCCCTTCTGACTCTACGTCTGAGCTTCCAGGCGAGGAAGTCGGTGTGCTGCTTCTCACAAGACCTCTGCGATTGTCATCAAACTTTGCTTGTAATGTATACACCCAACCATCTTTATAGTCACCATCATTCCTGAAATATTTCTGAGATTTCCTCTGTTTTATTTCATCTTGATAATCTTTCAATATTGAGTACATTTTAGTAAAGTTCTTTTGTTTGGTGCTTTCCAGACTATCCATTTCAGCAATTTCTTGTTTAAGTTTGTCTATTTGAGTTTGTTTCCTAGCATGTTCTCTTTCCGCATTTTCTACTGGCAAATGCACCATTTCATTAGAGTTGTGTGTAAGATTATCTTCCCATTTTGGGGTGAAATCCTGATGTTCATTGTTACTAAAGTCGGGAAAGATTAGTACTCTCAAACCCTTTGGAATTTTTCGTTCCCTGAACAGTTCATCATAGACGCCTTCTCCCAGTACTTATGAATTTAATTTTTTGAGAACCTTTCAAGTCTAACAAATATCTGCCGTAAACTTTCTTTTCTGTTATAACTAGTTCTAGAGGCATTGTCAGTACTACCTCTTGGGGCAAACAGGGCTGCTCTATCTTCTTCACGGTTCTGCCATACCGTAATGTGAAGTCCACAGTTGCATCTAACCTGGAAAATAATACTAGTACTATATATTGGGCTTTAACCAGACCAATAGGGGCGCTTGGGTTACTCTAATCACTGACTACTGGATTTTACGAAGGACAGTCACAGTTTCTAGCTTATTTAGGCTATGCCCCAGCCCAAATGAAAATTAGCCAGTGTTGGGTACCAGAAAAAGTGTGCTTATCCCATCAGATTCTTAATATTCCTCATCAATTATAAATATACCATTATATTCTCATGCAATTGATAATCAAAGGAATAATAAAAAGGAATCATTTGTTAATATCTATCACTGGTAATAGGAATTCAAGTTAGACTGTTTTGAGGAAATTACAGCCCATGGTTTGAAAAGGACCTACAGGTCGAAACATGTGTCAGCAAGGGCCACCCTATGTATTCACTTTGGATAATTAAATACCAGATTTATGACACAAATTCATTATAGTGCTTGTGATTGATTATTAATTTCCTCAGCGTGGTCCTCGGCTTTGCTACGGGCCATCTGGCAGAACCGCATCTCCAGTTCTCTCCTCTCCTTCTCACCATCAGCTGTGGCTGACCTGTGTTTAAATGTTCTGAAATTTGTTATTCTGTTTCCAACAACTAGACAGTTGCGTTGGATGCTCGTCCCAGTAATCATCATTACTCTGTTATTCTTTCTCGTGTGAGTGGCTTTGGCACCTCCTCTTGAATGCTATTGAGGAAGTGGATACCAAGCTCTATTAGGGGTGATCCTCACTGCTACTCTTCCTTGTCTCAGTAGTCAGTATTTGGTTTCTAATGGGATTGTGAGAGGAAATTAAAGTAGATCTACTAGGGAGATGGGGAGGAGCATTACAATATACCATTTAAGTCTAGAGAACAGAGGATACATCTCTAGAAGGGAATAGGGGCATGTGACTTTCCCCAATGTTGTCATCCTATCTACCCGAGGGTCACCTCCCCCCATGTGTGTTCCCTCATATAGCTGCCCCCACGGTCAGGATCAGGTAGCGGCTCTCATCTACTGGCCACATGGGGAGAGGTTAACTCAGGGAAATGTGAGGAGTCAGAAAGTTAGACACAAGACTGTCATGTTTTTGGTTAAAGACTTTTATTCAAAAAAAGGGGTTGGAAAACGGCCTCTCTGACACTGCTCTAAGAGGAATTTACCTACCTAAACCAAAAACTAAGCATCGGTCTGTGTCAGAATGTCAAAACAAAACTGTGTTGTGTCAAAACATTCTATTCTGGTCCTCACACTATACACTTTACTAAAAGGTGAAAAGGGCAATGTCTTTAACCTTGGAAGGTTTGGAAAAAGTGATCATAAAGAATAAATTATTCAAACAAAAGGTTATTCAGGGAAGAGGGTTCTTGGTTCCAGAGGCTAGTCCCCTTACCCTTGGCTTCTGCCTTGCTCCTTGAAGCTTTTTCTATGCCATATTTCTTTGGACAAAGGGGGTTGTGTTCCAGGGGGTAACTCCCTTCCCCTAGGTACCTTTTTACTCATTGAGTTTTATAGACAATAGTTCTTTGGGCCTTATATCACACTTGCTCACAAAACTGTTTAGTTTTACAATTTCAGATGATGTGGTTTCGTCTTTCTTATTTAACAGAGTTTTTTAAAATTGCCTGGTATACTCTCCTGCCAGGATTTCTGTTTTCATACACTTGAATGGACTGGTTTACTCTCTTGCCAGGACTTCTGTTTCCACACACTTGAATGGTCTGGTTTACTCTCCTGTCAAGACTTCTGTATCCAAACACTTGACGCCTTTGCCAGCTCCCACAAGTCCTTATAGATAAAGTTGCATAATGTATCCCTGCAATAGGTTATCCTTTCATTCTTCTTCAAATGCTTGTACTTTGCACATTCTCACATTAGCCGAGGTTATAGTTGAAATCTAAATTCTCCCTTCTCAATATGTCCAAACTGCATTTCTTTAATTGGCTTTTTATGTATTTGCACTCAGCATACTTGCCAATATGCCATGGGGTACCCTCTACTTCTATATGGTCTTCACTGGCATTGATTCATTCTGTCACGGTTAGCAAATAAAGGACTACAGCTTGCTTTCTCTTCGCAGCCACCTTCTCTTCACTGGTTCCCTGCGGCTTCTGCTGGACACGCCTGCTTTCGGTAAGCTGTGCGCTGCTTCTCTCTGACTGCCAATGTCCAGGAGTCCCTCACTGGCCCCTGGCGTTCCTGCTGTGGTTCTTCCTTGTGCAGATTCTCTCTCCGTCCGAGAGCCACTCGGCTTCTCCACGCCACTCTCACCTTTATGTCAGATGGTGTCTTCCTTGGATGGGGCCGCTGAGATGCAGCGCTGGGCTTGTCTTTTTTATTTATTTCGCAGGCACTCCTTGTAGACGTAAGGTCGGTCCTGACCTGCTGCCATGGTGTATCCCTGGTGTACAAAGGAAACACTGGGCGGGCAAGTGGGATAGCACCTCAATGAATCGTGGGACAAAGACCAAACGGCAGAAAAAAAAACGGGTTTAAACAGCAATGCACAGAAAGTCAGATGTTCTATGCCCAGAAAGTCAGACACTGCGAGGGTGACTCCAGAATTCGGAATGCACATGGAAGAAAAGGCAGAGGCTGCCGAGCGAGTGAGCATCAGCAGGAACAGCTGGGAGGAGCAAGCAAGCATGGAAGGCTGAAGGTAGCAGAAAAAATGGAAGGTCCAAAGAAGGGTAGGGTAACAAGAGGACAGCAATAGGAAAACTAGCGTCTTACCCCGTAGGAGAAACCAGAGGGTTGCAACGCAGCCCGACGAGTGATCGCACTGCTAACAAATCCTGAGGAGCAGGCGCCATTTGGAAAATAAACTAGACTGGCGCTGTGCGGATTCAGAGAGGCATGATGGAACTACAGTGGTCCTTTCCTCCATCAGTGCCATATTGACCATTATGTCACTGTGACAGCAGGCTCTGGCTCTTCGGTTACCTGCTCTTCACAGCAAGATTAAGCTCTCGCTCGCCAGTTACCACAGCAGCTGTCATTGTTTCTTAGTTTGGGCTGCTTAAATTTCCTGGGCACAGGTGTGTGCCGGGAAACACTAGCATCTCTTTTGCTTCATTCTTTCTTCTTCGTCCCAGTATTTCGAGGATCCTGGGAACCGTAGTTCATGAGTGACAAATGATTTATGGACTTTGAATAAGCATAAAAATGTTTTGCTCAATAAGTGGAATTATCAAAGGTGATTCCATCACTTTGGCAAACTTGGTTTCTAGATTTTTTAAGAGAGATTTCCCTGTTCTTCATAGGAAAAAGAACAAATACATGACAATATGCCATGAGGGTTTCAGACATGGGGGATTATTTTCAAGGAAAAATGGGGATACCATGTCTCACCCGATGGAGCCATGATGCCCCTCCAATCTGAACCTCCCTCATATAGCCGCACCCAGGTTTAGGAGCAGGTAGCGGCTGCTGTCCCCTGGCCACATGGGAGGAGGTAACCACCAGGAGACCAGTGATGACTCCAGTAGATTAATCACAGGAAGGAGTGATGACATCATCAGATACATCACAGGTGGCTTTAACAAAAATAAACATGCAAGCCCAAATAAGGGTGGTTAATGTTCAATTTGTTCCCCAGTTGCTAAAGAATAAGCTGAAGAAAAGAAATCAAGCAAAAATATAAGAATTACCTTAGACAACACTGTACAAGTAGGTTACAAAACGATGCAGAACTAATGCTTGATATACTTTTTTATTTTTTGATTTGTTTAGTTGTTAAACACAATGGTATAGCCACAAAGCAAAAAGAAAAATGTATAATACACAATATAAATGTTAATACAAATTTAATAAATAATCATGATAAAGATAAAACTGACAAAACAAGTGACACATTGTCCCATTAAAACGAATTGAGATTAACCAAAACAAATACCACATTAATCTCTTAAAATATTAAAATGCACAACTGAAAGCAGGTAATTACAAAAATGCAATTTCAAATCTTCTGTGGCCCATTTGGCATCAGTTATTGGTTTCAATTCTCACATTGCTTTTCAGTTCACAAATCAGGCATTATTGCTTCAAGAAAGTGGACTATTGCCACTGTTACCGCCAGTCTTGGGCATGAAAAAAGTAGTTGCCAAATTCCATCATAGTTTAACTGAGTTTGCAAGATAAATACATGCTGGACATTTTTTTGGCGTATTGAGAATAAACCTGTGCATGCTACCACAAGATGTTGTAAGGATTCAGACTCTTGCTCATCCAAGCAATAACGACAATTCCTTTGATTTTTAGCAATTAATTTCCTCCTAAATAGTATGTCTCAAGTGGGCCACAGGTTAAACCTGAAGCGGATGAATTGGCTTCCAATATGTGGTGATGGACATTTAATAAGATATTTCGCCATTATCCTGTATCTTTTTTCCCCAAAGAGAGCTACATCAAAGTCCTTATAACGTTCACAAGCTGTTAGATTATGTATCCAATCTGATTGGAAGAGTTTAATTTTAGCTCGACCAGGGTTATTGATTAGTAGCTCCACATCTATGGAAGCCTCCGCCATAGCATTAAACACGATTTTACAACAATTGCTGGAAAATGTGCTGGTGTTTACCAGAAGATGTTGGGCTACTGTGCTCCAGATATTGGACATTTGTACTCCCAGTAAACATTTACGAAGTAACAAGCACCTCGTAGCGCATCATGGGTAGCGGAGTACATTTGGGTAAGTGCAAGACTTGTTTCCAAAATTTGGCCTCCAGCTTATCCCATTCCTCTCGCTTCTCGGAAGAAAAAGCTTCCATGGCATAAATCAATGTTGGTGTTACTTTCATTTGGAAAAATGTAAGTACATGTTTGAATGAGTATTTACCAAATTTATATGCCAGTAACTTGGCTTGCAAAATTAAGGGCTGTAGCTTACATTGCAATTCTCGCTTGTTAGCCTCTAAATTGTTGCAGTTTGAAAGTTTGATCCCTAGATATTTATATTGAGATACCACTATTAGATCTGTGATTTGTAATCTTCATCTATATGGGTTTTTCCTACGGTTTGCTCTATTCTTACACCCTACCACCTGTGATTTGGTGATATTTATTACCATATTATTTTCTTGAACATATTTATCAAGAGCGTACAACATGTTTTGTAGACCAATCGGAGTCTGGGATAAAATCACCAGATCATCCGCATATAGAAGATGTCTTATTTTCTAATGTCAATAGTTTAGGCGTATCACAGGTGGTGTTGACAAAGATTTCACGCATGTCAAATATGAAGAAATTGAACAAAAATGATGCTAGTGTGCACCCCTGTTTCAGGCCCCTCTTGGTCATTATTGGGGCAGACAGGTTGCCCTTGTATGTCAATCGAAATTGCATGGTTGTTTTCGAGTGAAGTAGCATGACTAGTGCTAATACAGACGGTGGACAGTTATGTTTTTTTAGTTTATTATATAACATGACCCGATCGATTGAGTCGAACGCTGCCCGAACGTCTATAAACGCTAAATATAGTGTTTTCCCTTGGGCAGCGTACTGATTTTTAATCATGTTTAGACATAATATGTTTGGGACAGACCCCATTCCTGTGACAAAACCCGACTGGAATGGATCCTTTAAGTGGTTCTCAGTGATCCATAGATTTAATTCTTTTAGCAATAATCTCCCATAGATCTTACCCGGGACAGCTAGCAATGAGATGGGTCGGTAGCTACTAGGGGACTGGCGATCTCCCGTCTTAAAAATTGGGAATGTTATTGAATGTGTCCAACTTTTTGGTAGAGCTTGGCCTACATTTATCGTTGAGAATATCTTGAATAGTATGGAGGCCCATAAATCAGGATACGATTTTAACATATGATCGACAACCCATCAGGGCCCGATCCCCTTGAATTACTTAGACATAATAGGTCATCTTAATCAAAGTTAAAATGGAATTTTTTCATTAATTTTATGGAGTCTATACTTACACTGCCCTCCTGCACAGAATACAGGTGAGTGAAATATTGTATACAACTTTGTTCATTCCCTGCATTAGATTGGATGGTGATCTGTGAGCCCACTAACACCTGCTTAATGATTGTCCACATTTTCGCTGTATTTTTGGTGGCAAGAGTACTCAACATATTGGCTCCATCATTTTGATACATTCGAGCTCGATGTTGTTTTATCCAATTCACATACTTATTTCAAATGATCCTTAGCGGAATGACTGTCAGGTCAGAGGGGTATTGAGCAGCTTGCCTCAATTCGGCACAATATAGTGTTTTCCTCATTTTTACAGCCTGATTAAATATATTAAAGTGGGTTTTTTCCTTTTTTTTATATAGTTTGATCTTACTTGTCGGAATAGTTGCACTGTATTGCTATATTCTATCCCTAAGCACCCCATTTCCCCACTATTCTCACTATGTGAATTATGCAGCCATTGATTAAAGTGCTGCAAACCCCCCTCAGACCATCAGAGTCGATTCAACCTTGGATTTACAATTACATAACTTCCTCGTTGCGCCTTAGCACACTCTGGGCTTTGATCTTCTCTCTCCCATTTCATCGGTAAAGTTGTGATCACTTAGCTTGGAATCTCGCACCTCAAGGTCCAGCAAAGATGGTAACAAATCATCATTCACATATATGTAATCAATTACAGACTGGAGATGATTTCTTTTCCATGTCGAATGGGGGGGCATATCTGATCTAAACATACCATTTAACATGTGAAGGTTACGGTACTTGATAAACATATCCCATCGATGTAGTCTTGCCTTATTTCCTTGTGCCTTTTCCTCACAACAATTAATATTCAAGTCCCGGCTAATATTATGAAGGTCACAGTGGGCTGAAGCTCAACCAAATCCAATAACATGGTTAGGTCTCTATAGAATACGTCATCCGCTATTGCAATAGAATTCCAATAAATATTCAAAATAGCGTACCCAGAGTTTTGAATCATTACCTTCACCATTATCATATGGTTATTTGGCATTGCCCACAATTCAGATGACGTTTCTTTCATAGTTTTAATAGCAATTAGCAGACCAGAGGAAGGTCTGCCAGACAGAGGTTTGTGTGCAGGATTGAGGTATAAATCATGATTATCCCATACTGGAGGTGAGGTGAGCCACGTTTCTTGAAGTAATACCATGTCCACTGCCGCCAAATTGCTTCGATCATTGTTGAGCAGGTGGCTAAAGCCTCTTGTGTTCCAGCTCAGCAATGAGTTCTCCCTTTTCTGACTTATTATGTCTAGTTATTGTTGTTCCTGGCTACATTTGCATTGACATAGGACAATTTACCCTTCACACTCTGGGGCGTCCTCACCTTTTGTTGCATCTTATGCTCCATGTCCAAGGGGGGACTTGGAACTGGCATTGGGTCTACCTTTGAATCAAAACCCATCTCATGTAGAGTCTTTCTAGCTGACCAAATTACATTTTGAATGACTCGTGAGTTCAACCAACGTCTGATTGAGTTTAGATTCCCATCATGAGTGAACTTCACACACTCAATGTCAGATGAGATGATATCCTCCAGCTCTGCAACGTCAGTAAAAGATGGCCATGACCGACCTCCTGTTGAGATCATATTGCACGCATGGAGGCGGCCGGCAAGCTAATGTTAAGGAATACATTGCCAATCGTGTACACTCAGGTATGGTTGAGGAGGACGGTGGGACACTTTTGTCCATCCTGCCACCATCACAAAATGCAGAGGGTTTGTTTGTGCATTCAATGTTGCTTAAAGCCGTTTCGATTCGTTGCAGTACTTCTACTGTCATATTTGCACAATGGCTGTTTGGCTCACTACTCCCCGATTTAACTTCCTGGTCTTTCCTTGTGACTGCTGGCGGCTCGATAGTCGCTAGCGGAGGTGCTGGCAACGGGTCGTGAATATGTGTTTCCACCTGTGGCCCCCCTTCTCCTGTACAACTTATTGTTTTAGTTAGGGTATTCTGAGGTGTACACCTTAAAGCAGCTTGACTGTGCAAAGCAGAACTTTTGCAGGATACTTCAGCCGCAAAGGACTGTACTTTTGCCCTGCCTAAACCTATAAGGGCTGACATCACTTGACCGGCCATATAGGCATCGACGGCCTTCCGTATCTCCAGCCTGTGATTGGTAATTGCAGCCTTATCCCTTTCAAGCGGTAGCTGAATGTTTGCCGCTTGGGAGCTTTCAACTGCCTTAGAAGCCCCCATTTGTGAGCAGTTCTCAGTGTTTCTATTATTCACCTCTTGCACTAAAGCATCTAAGGGGGCATAGCCAAATTGCTCCAAGCCATCATTTGCCAGACAGCCATTGTTCTTAAGTAGCAGTTGCTGCTTGTATTTTTTTTTTTAATTGCCTCCGAGGCAACTGTCACGCTCGTCTGTGGCAAATTAATCGCCTTGAAGAACTGCTTGGATTTAGATCCCACTGAACTTTTCACTGCTTTTTGATTTTTTGGTAATTTGCCAGGAGGAATAATATTTATTTTTTGATTGTCCCACTCTACCTGCCTCGAAAATGGTATAGGACATTTGCGGAGCATTAGGATGGGCCAGGCAAGGTGTAGCCCCTGCTAACTCCTCTACAATCAGAGGATTCTGTGCAGTTACCCCTGTATCATAAATTACATTATCAATACACGGAATCACAGGAATCGATCTTTTGAACTTATCTAGAGACAGCAAGTCACTCCACTTCAGTGTTTGCCATGCTACCGTCACCATTGTTACTTTTGGAGCTAGCGGAGTGGAAGATCGGCTGCTCAGTAACTGCCCCGCATTATCTTGCCAGATTCTCATATTCTCCAACAGTCCTGCCTGATTACTTAGTTTGGTCTCTATGGTTCCATATAGTTTGCCTAAAGATTGTACGGCCAGATTCATGGACTGAAGTGTAACCTCAAGCCACTTATTTTGTTTTTGGAGCTTGAGCTCTTCTAGGTGTTGGATGGATGAATGAAATGTTTAATGCAGAGCTGCAGTGTGTGACATCCGGGGTATCAAACATCACCAGAGAATTGGACAAATTGTCCGGCAAAGTTTGTACTGAAAAAACGGTGTCCTCAGGGTTCAAGTCAATGACTACCACATCGGTGTTAGGATGTTCTACAACTGTTGTTTTGGGGAGGCTTTGCAGTCAAAGGAAGAGCATTTAGCATAATGCTGTCAGTGAGTCAGCTCTCGTTATGGTGTTTGGATCAGATGAGGAGTCTAAATTAGTGATTGGGGCAGCACAAGAAGGATTGTTGTCCTGCGGCACATGTGAGTCCTGAGCCACTTTTAGAAAATTATAGTTAAAGTTTGAGGGGGCAGACAGTTTGTTTCTTTCACTGGAATTGGTCCTCCCACCCCCAACACCGGACCCATACCTATGGTAATTCAGAATGCTCGAATGTCTTTGCATTTGCCTGTGTTTGGGGATGGCACTGACTTTTTAGAAGAGTTCTGCATACGTGGCATAGAGCATAACATACTGAAGGCGTGTTGTCACGCAACGTGGGGTTACAAGCACCCGCTCTCCCTGCACCGCTCTATTGCCTATTGTTAACGGCATGTCCGTTTTCAAGGTGCGTGGCTGCATATTGCCCTAGAGGGCCAAGCGGAAAGTACTGCTAAGTGCTCCACTACCTCGACACCGCACAAGCACGGCAAATAGGCCAAGAGCTACTTCACAGGTACTTCTGCTTGGTGCGCGCGCACAGATGATTATATGCACTTCCAGAAGAGGGGGCGTGGCTTCAGTTGGTAACGCTGTGTAATTGCCCAAAACAGCGTTTGACAGTATTAGAAGTACGCTAGAAGTATGCTAAATGAAACAAAAATAGAGTTGTGTTAGCACAAGTTGTGGAAAATACCGTAGTGTCCGCTCAAAGTCTTTCAAAACAAAGCGCTGATGGTACGTACTTCCACAATCCACAATGGTAAGTCTCTGAGAAATCCACGAGCATGCAAGGCCAAGAGGTACTTCACAGGTACTTCCGTTTGGTGCGTACGCACAGATGATTATATGCACTCCCGGAAGAGGGGGCGTGGCTTCAGTTGGTAACGCTGTGTAATTGCCCAAAACAGCGTTTCACAGTATTAGAAGTACGCTAAAAGTGCGTTCCACAATCCACAATGGTAAGTCTCTGAGAAATCCACGAGCATGCGAGGCCAAGAGGTACTTCGCAGGTACTTCCGCTTGGTGCTAAAACGAAGGAATACATCCTGCTTTCGGGAACTTTAACTCATTGGGGTTAAGTCAGGTGAGTAAGCAAGCCAATTCTGTGACTGAAGCCGATTTGGTTGCCCACTTTGAGAAATTGTACCATAGCAGCTTGAAGATATTCTCATATGGGGCATTGGCCCCTGGGTACCTTGGGTCAGTGGAAACTAATGCTAGACCAAGAGATGGTCTTAGACACTACATGTGAAATGAGTAACTCAAGGGCCCCTGGGACAAATCAGCTTTCGAATAGGCTTTTTAAGGCAGATCCATATAGTTTGTCTACTATTCTTACTATCCTTTTTAAGAACATCATATTAGTAGAAAAATGTTCTGAGTCTTGGTGGACTTCTTATGTGATCCCTATTTTTTTTAACCGTATTTTTATTAATTTTAATACAAAATCATTAACAACATTAAACATTGTTTTCCCCTTCCCCCCTCTCCCCACCGGAAAGTTCTGCATTAGTGTGTCTGCCTTTCAAGATAGCTCCATCCTCCCTTAATTGAACAAGTCCAGAATCCTTATTTTGTGCGCCACTATTGTTCCATGTAATCCCCTTGCGAAATTTCCCAAACCATGCCCCAGTCATTCCTACAATTCTGATATTCCCCTTGAATGTTGTACGTTATGTGTTCCATAGCTAGATGTGACCAGACTCTTTGTATCCAGTCAATTGCTATGGGTGGATGTTTCTGTTTCCATTTTTGACTATCTCCAGCCATGCCCCTATCAGTAGAACCATAAAGTTGCGTTTCTGTGTCGTGGTTACATTTTTATCTTTGGGGTCCCATAGTCCACACAACCACACTTCTTCTCCCTGGTTCCCCATATCTGGGAACATCGTCTGCATTTGTGCCTTGATGTCTGTCCAATATTGCTGTAAGGCCGGGCACTCCCACCATATGTGCGGCAGTCCCCCTTACCTCCACATTCCCTCCAGCATGTATTAGGTGTGTTGCGGTACATCGTATAGAGTCTTTCCGTCGTGTAGTGCCATTGTATGAGTATTTTCATCCACATTTCTCTAGTCTGTATTGCTCTCATGAGTTTATGTATTTCCCCCCAAATGTAGTCCCAGCGTTCCTTTGGAGGTGAGCTTTGAAGTGTCTTTTCCCATCTTATTATGTATTGCCATTTGACTTCTTCTACTGGGGCATTTATGAACTTGCAAGTATAAGAGACACATTTTTTTGCTCCTGAATGTGTCATAATGTATGCTTCAAATGGGGTTAGCTCCCTTGTTGCCGCTTTTTTGATTCAGGGGGTGTTCAACCAGTGATATAGTTGTTCGTATTTATATCTGTCGGTGGCATTCAGGTTTAGCAGCGATTTGCATTCTGCAAAGGATTTTATCTGTTGCGCCTGATACATTTCCTGACCATTTTGCATCCCGCCTCCTCCCATTTCTGGAATGCCCCTTTTTCTATTCCTGGTGGAAATTCTGGGTTTTTAAATAATGGCATAAATAGGGCTGGAACAAAAAAAGTGGTTGTTCCTTAAGAGTCCTTTAGGAACTCCCATCCCCTGCACACTTTCTAATGTCTGAAGATCAGACCAAACATTCAAGTAGGTAATCAATAGTTCATATTAACCATTTGGTATAATTGACAATTTGATATATGAAACTCTCTTTTTCAATATTTCAGTAAAACACAATATTTTATCATACAAATAAAGAAGCCCAACGCGTTTCGAGTCACAAACTCTTCTTCCGGGGCAATATCACAATTCATCAGATTTCTAAAAAGTAGAAAAGAAACATCTTAGTGTAATATTTCACACTGTAATTCAACAATAAAGTATTCTTTAACAAAATAACTACTTTTTAACATTTTTTAGCAAATCACGTATTAATACATACTTAGATCAATCAGGGTCCTCTATATGCTAGAGGTGAATCAGCTAGTGTAGCTATTATTAAAAATGTGGAGAAAAAGAGCTTCGCTCGGCTCAAAATAACCAGAATTCTATCGAATCAATCCGCACATACAGTCAAGAGAGAGAGATTGCTGTCAAAAAGTCTTTACTCAGAATGGTCGGAAGAAAAGCGGACAACACTTACCCCAGCAAGTGGGTGTCTAGATAGGGAAACAATCCTAGAGGTGTATATATTCATGAAGTAAATGATTGATAGCACCCCGCGTCCAACAGTAATCAATATTAGGTCTGCAATACAAGTAATAACTCTAATTAGGAAAAGAAGTAGAGTCTCAGTGGAATGTAGTAAAAGAAAATAGATAAACACTTACATCGATAATGATGTCCTACTCAACGGTACCCAGAATAAATCCTAACCGCAAAAAGCTGAAAGTAAGAAGAAAAGGATAAGTGCTAGTTCGAATAACGAGTCAGTCAATGGTACAGGGAAAAGTACCTAAGCTACTTACAGAATTAGCCAAAGATCAACAAACGTGGGAGCAACGTGGGAGCCGAGGAGCGACACATCTCACCAAAGTAGGATGCGTTGTTCCAATGGGTGCTATTTATTTATACTCAAAGGAGTGTAAAGGAGTGCATGCGCAGTAGATTGCGCGTGCGCCTAAGGAAAAGGTCAAGAGCGTCATAAGGCTTGCGTCATATGCGAACATGCGCAATACCCTAAGGAAGGAAAGTAAACACAGCACTGTGACGTATCAAGATGGTGTATGCGTGTGCGTTTGATGGAAAGATGTAGGGCGTCATGAGAATGATGTCATTTATCATGCGCGAACGCTTAAAAAGTAAAAGTATTCACGTAAGGAAGGAGAGTAGCGTAAGGAAGTAAGCAAAGTGTGGAATACTCATAGCGCTGTCACCATAGTGACATGATCTGCGTCAGAATGTGATGGTGGCTGTAAAAAACTACGGAAAAGGAAGTAGCGTAAGACAGTAAAATACTCATTACGTGAAAGAATAAGCAATGGAGATGATAAAATAAGTGAAGATCAGTGAAATTGTCAGTCTTCCTACAGGGACTATGTCATAAATGTCCAAAACTGAAGAGTCTTTAGAAAATACTTGTACTGCCTGCCCACCTAGGGGCGTACAATCTTACACAGTCACATGAAAAATAGACCTATTATAAAAGAATGGAAATAAGGTTGCATTTTTTATGATGAAAGGCAGTAAATTTGGATACATGATTTATAAAATGTATAAACAAATTTATAAAAAAGGGCCCAGATAATAGTCTTCATTCATCCCCAAAGGGGAGAGGGAGTCGAGGCAATGAATCCAAAAAAGTTCTCTCTGGGCTAGTAACTTCTGTAAGTTACCTCCTTGAGGAAGTGGATGTATAGTTTCTAGTATTACAAAGCGCATTTGTGCTACTGTATGCTGATGGTCTCTGAAGTGTCTGTATACTGGTGATTTAATGTTTTTTGTGCGAATATTAGACTTGTGTTCTGTCCATCTCTCCTTTGCTTTCCTGGTGGATTTGCCAACATAATATTTCCCGCATGGACAGCGTAAGGCATAAATAACATTTTTAGAGTCACATGTAGCATATTGTTTCAGAGGTATCTTTTTGCCAGTATTGCCATGGCGGATGTGATCGCCTTTAATCACATTTGAACAGTGTTGGCAATTAAGGCATGGAAAAGTCCCATTTTTGATTTTACACAGCACAGTTTGATTACCAGGTTTCTGTTTTTCAGCCTTAATCAATTTGTCGCGAAAGTTTCTGCCCCTCTTTTATGCCAGTATTGGTGGTTCCGGAAAAAGGTTGTTCAGTTGTGGATCTGTTTTTATGATCTCCCAGTTTTTGTAAATGATTCTCTTGATTTGAAAACTCTGACTGGAATATTTCAAAGAGTGAATTAAGTTTTCTTCATTTTTGCTTTTGGGTCCAGGAGGTCCTCTCGGCTATGCAGTTCAGTTCTGA
Source organism: Ambystoma mexicanum (assembly GCF_040938575.1). Classification (NCBI taxonomy): domain Eukaryota; kingdom Metazoa; phylum Chordata; class Amphibia; order Caudata; family Ambystomatidae; genus Ambystoma; species Ambystoma mexicanum. Next base: position 942,475,327 of record NC_090933.1, on the reverse strand, counting down.
GTATGGCTTTATCGATCAGGTCTCCAGGGAAACATCTGTCTCTGAATCTTGTTTTCATGTTGATGTATTCTTCCTCAAGTTTATCTGCTTCCGAAGTGATTCTTTTCACTCTGAGAAGTTGACTGTAAGGTCAATTTTCTTTAAGGTGTTTTGGATGAAAACTTTGGAAATGTAGACTACTATTCACATCTGTCGGTTTCCTGTAGATCTGTGTTTTAAGACCCTCATTCGTAATTTCAATGGTGACATCCAGAAAATGTACAGATGGTTTACCTATGTCCATTGTCAACCTAATCCTGTCGTTACATTTGTTGAGGTATTCCCAAAATTTGAAATGTTCTTCTTCGGTTCCTTTCCATATGCCGAAGATATCATCAATGTATCTAAACCAGCTCTTGATTTTGTCTTTCCAAGCAACATTATCTAGAACATGTGTATGTTCGAAGAAATACATAAAAATATTGGCATATGAGGGGGCCACTGATGATCCCATCGATGTACCTGATGTTTGCAGAAAGAATTGTCCGTTAAACCTGAAGTAATTGTTGAAGAGAATGATGTTAATGAGTTCAATTGCAAATACTTTGTGAATAGTAACTTCTTCATGTTTTAGTAAGAACCATTCAAGGGCATTAATGCCCTGGTTATGTGGAATAGAGGTGTAGAGACTAGTGACATCCATTGTAAATAGTATAAGGTTAGGTTCCTCCAAGTTCCTCATTATACGAAATGGTTAATATGAACTATTGATTACCTACTTGATTGTTTGGTCTGATCTTCAGACGTTAGAAAGTGTGCAGGGGACGGGAGTTCCTAAAGGACTCTTTAGGAACAACCACTTTTTTTGTTCTTACATATCCAACCTAGATGCCAAGGTTGAGCCGTTGCCCCCCGCACCTCAAAACTCCATATAAACATTGTAGAATGTCTTCAACAATACCCTTGCAGGTATTTAACCAAAAGAACCTTTAATATAGGTGTGCCTTAGTGTTATCTGCTGTTCTTATAAATGGGGCTGGGTCTATGGTTAGTGTTCCTCTCTGTGCTGCTTTGTCCCATATACATAACGTTGCTTTCATAATTTCACTAATTTGTACATTAGGGTGTCTGTATTGTTTCCCTAACCAGAGGAGGTGTCGGGTGGGAGTTGTTGCTACTCCTCGGTCTTGGGCCGCCCACATTTTCTGTGATTTATCTGGTATCCATTCTTTCAATACCCATAGTTGGGGCACTTCATAATACTTCTTGAAATGCGGAAGAGCACAGCCCCCATCTTTCCTCGATGCTGTCAGGACTATACTCGAAACTCTGGGGGCCTTTTTCTACCATATGTATGCTAAAGTGAGTTTCGTCAGGGATTTGAAAAAGACTGGAGGGATTCTGATCGGCATAGTTTGGAACAGATCCATGAGTCTGGGTAAGATGCTCCTCTTGACAGCCGTTATCCTGTCCCACCAAGATATCGATAATGGATTCCATCTTGTTAGGTCTTGTTTGATATTATCTAACATTTGGGGGTAGTTTTGGGCATATAATTCCTCTATTTTCCCTGTCAAGGTAATCCCCAGATACCTGACCCCGCCTTTCACCACTTCCAGGTGCAAGGTGGATGCTACTGATTGAATATATGATCTGTCTCCCGCCAGTATCAGGTTTTCCGATGTTTTTCTATTTATTTTTAACCCCGATATGGAACTGTATGTCTCAATTTCCTGCATAAGACTCTGGAGAGACTTTCCTGGGCCTCCCAGGACCACCAGCATGTCATCTGCGTATGCAGCGATTTTGTGCCCTGCCATATCTATCCCTTTTATTTCCGGGTTGTCTCTTATTCGTGCCAATAGAGGCTCCAGGAATATCGCGTAAAGGAGAGGGGATAGCGGGCACCCTTGTTTTGTCCCTCTCTCGATCCATACTTTCTTGGACAGCCCCTGTTCACTGCTATTCATACTGTTGGGGAGGTATAGTTACCCTGGATCATGTCTATAAAGGATTCTCCCATGCCCATTTTTCGCAAAGTATGGAAGAGAAGTGTCCACTTGGCGTGGTCGAACGCTTTCTCTGCATCGAGGGCCAGCACATAGCTAGGGATTGTGTTATCCCTATTTTTTCCACCAAATGAAGTGCTCTCCTAATGCTGTCGTGGGATTATCTATTTGGTACAAACCCGGATTGGTCTTGGTGGATCTGCTTCGGGAGGACTAGCGCTAGTTTATTTGCCAGAATTTTGATGTATAACTTCGCGTCCAAGTTAATTAGCGCTATCGGGCGGTACGAACTAGGGACCTGCGGGTCCTTACCCTGCTTGTGGAAGACCACCACTTTTGCCTTATTCATAGACTGGGTGACATTGCCCATTTCCTTGAACGTATTAAATAATTCTGTCGCAACTGGGGCTAGTATGTCTTTATATGCCTTGTAAAATTGTGCCGTGTAGCCGTCCGGACCTGGGGCTTTGTTCCTTGGGAGGTCCCTAATCGCCTTATTCACCTGCTCCTATGTGATTTCCTTGTCTAGTTGTTGCTTTTCCTCTTCCGAAATTGTCGGGAGGGAAACCTTTTCTAGATGGGTCTTTTGCTGCCCCTCATCTGGATGATCTGAGGAGTGAAGGCTCTGATAGAATTGCTTAAATATGTCCCCAATATCTGACCTTTGTGTTTTTGTTTGCCCTTTGTCGTCTATTAGTGCCTTTACTGTCTGATTCTGCTTTTTCCCCTTTAAGTTGCTGAGCTAAGAGTTCATCAGCTTTATTTGCCTTTACGTAGTAGCAATGTTTCAATTGTAGCAGGTCTCTCTCCGCTCTCTTGGTATAAAGGGATTCCAGCTGTCCTTGGACGTGTCTCAATGATTTTTACAGTTTAGACGTTGGTTTTGCAGTATCTCAACCTGGATTGCGCTTATGTTTGCCTCTAGCTCTTTTTCCCATTGTCGGTTCTGTCTCTCCCTCTGAGTCATGAGTGCTATCAAGTGTCCCCTTGTTACTGCCTTAAAGGCTTCCAATTGGGTTTCTTTTGATATCTCCGGAAGGCTATTGTGTGCAAGGTATTCGATCATATGTTCCCCAAGAGTGTTTCCCAATACTGGATCCCGTATGATTTCCTCTGAGAGTCTCCACCTCCATAGCCCTGTGCGATTTTCTACCAGTGCTAGGTCTGCCTACAATGGGGCATGGTCAGAGAGTGAAATGGAGCCTGTTTCCACCTGCCGTATTTTCCCCAGGAGACCTGTCGAGACCCAAAGATAATCTATCCTTGACATGTTTCCGTGGACGTGTGAAAAGTATGTGTAGCCTTTTTGTATGGGATTCGAGTGCCGCCAGACATCTTCCAACGCTAACTTATTCATTTTCTGTCGTAGAGGTTTGGATGGAGTTCTCTGGCCCTTCTGTCGAGCACCGGATCTGTCTATGCTAGGATCCCAGGCTATGTTCCAAGTCTCCTTCAAACACTATCTCTCCCACTGCAAAGTGCTCTAGTCTGTCCAGTGTGTCCCTGAGGAAACATTCTTTTCCCATGTTAGGGGCATATAGTGCTGCAATAGTCAGGGGGTGGCCCTCTACTTCGCGTTCACAAAAATATATCTTCCCTCTTTGTCTGTGTTAGGAAAGATTTCGTAATTGTAGGTAATTTTCCTTCCATGTGGCAACCCCTAAACTTTTTGCTGTTGTTTTTCACCTTGTTCTTGACTTTGCCAGAGAAGTGCAGCCTTCTGCCGCACTCCTCTGGGCTTTCACTCCTTTCTTATGGGGAAACTGACATGCCCTTAAGACAGTCAGTACCGGGGAACGCTGTTTCCCGTAGTTTCTTTTATCATGTTGCGGCTTTCGTGCAACATGACACAAGAGGGCACTGTAAGCTAAGTTACAGCTCTCTTGGGTCTCTAGCCTTCTACAGGCCCTAGATACTAGTTTAGGATTGTATCTGATCGGTGCAAGTGATTCAGGGACGGGAATGGTGGCAGCGATCGTTTCTTGTGTTTTGAGCTCCTTTTGGCGTTCTAAGCGCGTTTCTCGCTCTTAACCCAAAATGGTGGCCTGGCTCCCAAAATGGCCAGACCACGAGGCTCCTTTGTCCTGTCCGCTGACCGTCTTGCTCCCTTCACCTTCCCCAGGTCGAGCCGACCCGGGGCCTTCCTTATTCGGGCATGTACTTTCTCGCGAAACATGGATGCTTTCGCGGGCTTCTACATGTCTTGTCTGTGCCTCCAGGATGTGGGCTGGGATGTCTAGTCCCAATACACATCCTGGGTGCCAGAGAGTCTAGGGTGGTGTGAATGCCTGGGACCACCGTGGTCCGTGATTGGTCCACGAATGGTGTGAGTGTTGATGAGCGGATCTCCCATTGGGTCCCCTCCGTTTTGGCGCGAAGGGAACCGTGGATTAGAGGGGGCTGGAAACACCACTATCATGTCGATCTCCTGAGTTCTCACGAACGAAGGAATACAGGAGCCAAGTATCCTGCAACCAAGAGGTTGGACCGAGGAATCGCTGGTGACCCGCTGAAGGACTTCTCCTCTGCACTGCTGTCGCCTTGTGAAACCCTTTTCACCTTTGATCGAACCAGAAGGCCTGTACTGGTGCTTCGACCCTTGGAAAAGCGGGAACAGCTATTCTCGGCATCTTCACCATCTCCTGCCAGTAAGCCTTCGGAAGCGTCTCTGGGCCATCCAGCTGACTGACCAGCTTACACGGGAGTCTTGCTCTGTAACCGCCACCAGGTTGTGTAGTATTTCGAGTCCTTGTCACTCTCACACGCTTCGTACACTTGGTGTTCCCAGGTCTGAAGTGAGTAGTGTACATTTGGCTCAGATACACACGGCCGCTCCGTTGCCCTGCTGTGGTAACAAACTGTGCGGGTTTCTTCGATTGGGACGTCTTTTTACTCAACACGACGATGAGGCGTTCCCTGCTCTTCTGAACCTGCCAGCTACTGAAACGGATGCGGAGAAGCCTGGGTCTGCTTGCATCGGGGACCGGTGAGTAGCATAGCTAGGATCTGGTCGTCCTCCTGCAGGAGCCCATTGCTTTTCCCCGCTGTGTCAAACAGCACCCTTTTCCGTACTCGCGCTCTGCTTCTGCCCACTGTGGAGGCTGCGCTTGAGTCTCGGAACTTGTTCTTCTTCTTTTGTGCACTAAACTGAACTGCCTGATTTCCCTCGAAGAGCTTCTCCTTTTGCCCGTTGGCACCAGCGCGTGCAGGTACTTTTGAGCACAAGGCTCCACTCTTCGCAGGGCTCAGACTTCCATCTAGTTAGGTGCCTCTGAAGGCGAACTGGGTCTAAGCATTATTTCGCACTGCCTGTCTTCCTTCCCTTTTAGGTGGACTACCCATTTTGTGCATCTAACGCTTGAGACTGTCGTATTTGTATATATATTGTGTTGATATGGTATGTGTTGGTTTACTATCGTTATATTGTGATTTTCTCGCTAAGGTCATTGTTTTAAAGGCCTTGAAATAAATGTGTATATATTTTTAATATAACAACTGTTTGGAGTAGTTTGTAAGTGTTCTTGCTTTGTGTGCTCATTGCGGGCTTTCAGTCACCCTCACCCCTCTTGAGACCTAGTCTTGACCGCCGCGATCGCTACCTTGATTGGTCTGGCTCGTCCAGAGGTTACCCTGTTCCAAGTAATTAGGTTGGCCTTCTGAACTTCTGCGCCACCAGGACAGAGTTCAGAAATCCGTCTTAACAAATTGGTGTACAGCGGTGGGATACGACTGAAGGTATCCAGTGTTGCGCACGAACTAAGGCATTTCAGGTTATTCCAACCAGGACACGTAGTGAATTGTTGTAGTATAACTTTAAAAAGGCCATAGTCCTATCTAACAGTATGGAAACAAATACCTTGTTAACTTTAAATGCTTCCAAATCAGAAACATTGAAAAAGATGTGTGCGGAGAGAGGTGTTTCCTCTCAAGGCACGAAATTGGAAATGATCCAAAGAATCGTGGCGTGGCAAGAAGCGCAGCTTGACGCTATAACTTCTGAGGACAGTGCGGAAGGTGGTGGGGCTGCTCTCACTGGTAGAACCGATGGTTCTGCCGCTGCACTGATCCATCGCGACCACGAGGACAGGGAGGACGAGATGTCTAATGTTTCCTCTGCCAGTGCTGATGGGGAGGCTATGCTTGAATTCAAGAAGCAAGAGCTGCGGTTTAGGCAGCAGGAGCTTGAATTCAACATAGCCAAACTAAAAATCGAACAGGCAGAAAAACAAAAAGACAGGGATCACCAGTTGGAACTGGCCAAGCTTCAGTTTGCAAATGGGTCCAAGGGTCCTGGACATGGGTCTGGGGCCTCCTCTCATCCACGGTTTCCGAAAGATCTGCTCAGTGTGTATGAGGAAAGGAATGACATTATGGACTGGCTGAATGCGTTTGAGTATGCATGCGAAGTTCAACAAGTTGTCAATGCTGATAAGATTGCCTGGTTACTCAGCAGACTGCCCCATTCTGGCTGTAGTGCCATTATGGAAATGTCGAAGGCTGAGCGAGCTTATTTCGCAATGTTAAAGCAAACTCTCATTTTAAAGTTTGGGAAGATTCCGGCCCAATATTTGAAACGTTTCAGAGAGTATAAGAAAAAGGAAGGTGGTACTTGGGTATCTTATGTCACTGAGTCCTTGAAAAACTTAACTGGCTGGGTCGAAGGTTATAAGGTTTCTACCTTCGAAGGCATGATAAATCTTGTCATGCTGGAACACATTTTTGCATCTTCTTCCCCGGAGCTTAAGCAGCATTTGGCAGATTCGAAGGAGATAGATCCTAAGAAGCTGGCCGTTGCAGCAGACTTATGGGTGTCAAGGACAAAACTCATCCTGGTAAGCAGGAGGAAGGGAAAAAGTCCAAAGATAAGGAGGGTGGAGAATCTGATAAATCTTCTTCTCATAAGGGCCACAAAAAGAAAAATAAGGGTAAGACACAAGAGAACTCACAGGGTAGTGGAGGTCAGCCTACGAAACAGAACTTTGGTTACAATAAGCCTCCCTATGTAAACAGACCCAATGGATCTTGTTTTGCTTGTGGAGCAACTGACCACGTGAAGGGGGATCCCCGGTGTAAGGTTAGACCTTTGGGGGTCCACTCCGCTAATCTGGCCTTCTCCTCCTACGAGGAAGAAGAGATTACAGGAGCATCCTTCTCCTCAGACTCATTTCCCAGCGGGATAGAGGCTGAGGTAGTTTTAGTTTCCCTGGGTTCCTGGGAGCCTAATGTCGCAGAGGCTTATGCTAGGATTCCGGATAATACCAAGCACTACTTTAAAGACAGTGTGCTGATCAATGGAGTAGATACTCTAGCTCTTAGGGATAGTGGGTGCAGTTGCACTGTAGTGGATTCTACCTTGGTAGACTCAGAGGAAGTTGCCAGAGCTACTCTGATGCCCACTAAGTTGGCTGACGGCCCACTCTGTATGTTCCCAGTAATACCTGTAAATCTTACTTTAAATGGTACAGCAGTCAGGATTCCAGTGAGCATTCAGAGAAACGTCCCGGGAAATGTCTTGTTAGGTAATGATCTCAGAGCTTTAGGGCTCGTAGGAGACACTGCCGAAAGACCCTACACACGGTCTCAAGCACGGGCAGCATTGGCCAAGACCAATACGCCGCCCCAGCCGAAGGGGAAACCCAAGGCGAAAGGAGTCGACAAGTCAAGACGAGGGAAAGAGAATATTCCCCCGAGCTCGCCTACCACTGCGGTGGAGGAAGTTGGTCAATCGACCGGGCCTGACGAGGAGGTGGCGATGCCTGAATTATTTGACCCCAACGATCATCCTGAACTAAAAGTCTTGTTAGTTGAAGGAGGTCCTGATAGGGACGAATTCAGTAAAGGCCAACGTGAGTGCCCATCTCTGGAAGGCCTAAGGAGACAGGCCTGCTCCCAGCTTGAGGGTGAACCTCCTGGGACGCATAGGATTTATTGGGAAGGTGGACTCCTGTATAGTGAGCCCACAGAGTCTACAGAAGGAGACCATAGGAGGTTGGTGGTTCCCCTTGCTGTTAGCCCCTTCCTCCTGCGGTTGGCGCATGAAGTTCCCCTTGCTGGTCACCTTGGTATGAAGAGGACCAAGCAAAGGCTATCCATGCACTTCTACTGGCCCACGATGGGGGTGCAAGTAGAAAGTCACTGCAGGAGTTGTGCCTCCTGCCAGTTGTCTGGTAAGGTTGGCGCGACAATCCAAGCTCCGTTGGTACCGCTCCCAGTTGTGGGGGTACCATTTGAAAGGGTAGGGATCGACATCGTTGGTCCCCTTGACCCGCAAACATCCTCGGGCAATAGGTTTATCCTGGTGCTGGTCGACCATGCAACCAGATATCCTGAGGCCATCCCATTGAAAACTGTAACTGCCAAGTCAGTTGCAAAAGCTTTACTTGGCATATTTACTAGGGTTGGCTTCCCTAAAGAAGTTGTGTCGGATCGTGGCAGCAACTTTATGTCGAAGTATATGCAGGCTATGTGGAAAGAATGTGGGGTCACCTACAAGTTCTCTTCTGCATACCACCCCCAGACCAATGGTCTGGTGGAACGTTTCAACAGAATGTTAAAAAGCATGATTGGGGCTCTGGAGGAACCTCAGAGAAGAAAATGGGATCTTCTTTTACCATGCTTACTGTTTGCCTACCGAGAGGTACCACAGGAGGGTGTTGGCTTCAGCCCCTTCGAACTTCTGTTCAGTCATCCCGTACGGGGACCCTTAGCCATCGTCAAAGAGGGATGGGAGATGCCCACTCCCCCTGTTACTACCAACGTAGTTGATTATGTGCTAGGGCTCAGAAAACGGATGGTACTTCTGATGGGCTTGGCTAGTGATAAATTGAAGGCAGGACAAGCGCTGGTGAAACATTGGTACGACCAGAAAGCTTCCCTCATCAACTTTACACCTGGTCAACAAGTCCTGTCATGAATCCCATAAGGCCTCGAGCTTTACAGGACAAATGGTCAGGCCCTTACACAGTGGTGGAGCCCCTGGGTGAGGTTAACTATTTAGTGGACCTTGGAAGGCCTGGACAGGCTCCAAAAGTGTTTCACGTGAATAGGCTGAAGGCTTTCATCCCAAGAGTCGAAATCGCAGCACTGCTACTGGCTTCAGATGTTGAGGAAGAGGAGTCTGAACCTCTCCCCGACCTGTTCCAAAGCGGTCCTTCAGATAGTTCCTTTGAGGGTGTCCGAGTGGCCCCTCACCTGACTTCTGATCAGCAGGCTGAGGTGAAAAGTTTGCTTAGGCAGTTTTCCCCCCTGTTTTCACAGTCGCCTGGTTTGACACCTTGGTGCAAACATAACATAGACACAGGAGACAGTGTACCTACCAAACGTAGGGGATACAGGATGTCAGACAAAGTATGGTCTTATATTAAGACCGAGGTCAACAAGATGTTAGACCTTGGGGTGATTGAACCCTCTAGTAGTCCTTGGTTCAGCCCTGTGGTTTTGGTTCCAAAGGCAGGCACTTCTGAATTGAGGTTCTGCGTGGATTACAGGGCTCTGAATGCTGTCACCAAGACAGATGCACACCCCTTGCCTCGAACAGATGAGCTGGTGGATACTTTGGGTGCCTCCAAGTACCTCAGCACGTTTGACCTCACTGCTGGCTATTGGCAAATAGCTTTAGCAGAACATGCCAAGGAGAAGACAGCATTTTCTACTCCAGACGGCCTTTACCAATTCCGGGTAATGCCGTTCGGGTTGAAGAATGCACCTGCCACTTTCCAGAGGCTTGTGAATCATGTGTTGAATGGGTTGGACGAATTCTGTCTTGCATATCTGGACGATATAGCAGTTTTCAGTGCCACCTGGGAAGACCATGTGAAACACCTCGGGATTGTGCTCCAGGCTCTTCAGAAAGCACACCTGACCATAAAGGCTAGTAAATGCCAGATTGGACAAGGCTCAGTGGTTTACCTTGGACATGAAGTAGGTGGAGGGAGGATACAGCCTCTTCCCAGTAAAGTACAAGCAGTACAAGACTGGCCTACCCCCACTACGCAAACCCAAGTGAGAGCCTTCTTAGGACTCACGGGGTATTACCGCAATTTTGTGGCAGACTATGGCACCATAGCTGCCCCTCTGACTGCCCTCACAACTCCGAAGAAACCCAAGAAGGTAACTTGGACCGACATGTGTGAGAAGGCCTTCAATGGCTTAAAAGACTCCTTGTGCCAGGCCCCTGTCCTCAGGGCCCCTGATTATCAAAGACCTTTTATCGTGCAGACGGACGCCTCTGACACTGGGATAGGAGCTGTACTATCACAAGTAGATGAGAAGGGTAAGGAACACCCTATTGGTTTTATTAGCCGCCAGCTTAAGGACAGAGAGCTCAGATGGTCCACGGTAGAGAAAGAATGTTTCTCTGTTGTGTGGGCCCTAAAGAAGCTGAGGCCCTACCTCTATGGGACCCACTTCACTGTGCAAACTGACCATAAGCCCTTAAAGTGGCTAATGAACATGAAGGGGGAGAATCCAAAGTTGCTTAGGTGGTCCATAGGTCTACAAGGCTTCGACTTCACTATTGAGCATAGGCCAGGTGTCCAACATAGCAATGCTGATGGGTTGTCCAGAATGTTTAACCGACCTGAACAAGAGACTCATCCAGGGGTGGATTAGTTCCCCCTGTCCATAGTCTGCTTCTATATGGTGTATCCATACATTTATGGTGTCCTTGTTGGCAATCAGCACCCCCGCCCTCTTCTCTTGTGCATTCATCTGTATTATTTAATTATACCCTTTCAATCTGACCTTACTTTTATGTTGTCCTTTAATGTGGGTTTCCTGGAGCATTATTATATCGTATTTCCCTTGCCGTAGGAAGTGTTCCACCTTTTTCCTTTTGACCGGGGAGTTCATCCCTCGGACATTGTATGTCAATATTGTTATCCCCATCCTGTCGTGGGTGCTTGGGTTTCTAGTTGGACTTCTTGGCTAAATGATGAATATGAGCAGTCTTTTCCGGTTCCGACCTCACCCATCCCCCTCCCCTGACTCAGTTTCCCCCAACTTGCAAGTCTCCCCTCCCCCCCTCCATAACTGCCCTGAGGAGGACTCTGGTTCCTATGATCGCTCAGGCGTATGGCCTTCTGTGCCATGCCCTGTATCGTCTCAGGGATAACTTGTAGGGTGTCCTAAAACCCCTCTGGATTCCAACATGCGTCCCGAGTGCCCCCCCCCAGCACCCGAACTTGTATGGATGGCTCACTCCTCTCTTGCCCTTGAATGTCCAGAGTGGAGGGTCTTCCCGGAGCGGGGTCTATCCTCTGTAAACATTCATAGGTCTGTTCTGTCGGAGGCCTTCTATTTCTTTGTCGTTGGACGATTTGTCCTTTTGTTGCGCATCTTCCATTCCCATGCTGCTCTTCTCGAGACCGGTCTTTCTCTGTTTCTTTCTTGGTGTTCTCCTTCTCGGTCTTGGAAATCCATTATTTGCATTCCTTCTTCACAGGTCGTGATCCTCCACTGCCTTGCTTCCCAGGAGAAGAATAGCCTGAATGGAAAAGTCCAATTATACCTTATTTGTTTTGATGCTAGTTCTCTTACCACTGAGCCCATGTCTCTGTGCTTCTGTAGCGTGGACTGCGCTAGATCTTGATACAGTTGAATGTCCTCACCATTCATACAGATATGGTCCATTCCCTTTTGTGAGTAGGAAGTGAGCGCTACCAGAATGTCACGTGATCTGCCTCCCGGTTCTCCTGTTCGTTTTGGGCCCACTCTATTGGCACTTCCTTATCTTCTTTCGTGTCCAGGATGTCCTTGAAGACTTGCTGAACTGCCTCTTTTAAATCTTTTTCTTTCACCATCTCTACCATGTTTTTTATCCTTATGTTCGACCTCCTTGAGCGGTTTTCTAGATCATTGCATTGTATTTCGAGGTTGTAGGTCAAACGCACTGGGTGTTCCTGGGTTTCTGCGCGTTGTTGTGTTTCCTCCTCTAGATTTTGCATTACTTTCTCCAGGGTGTCTGTTCTCTCGCCAAGGTTTGCCACCTCTGTTCTTAGTTCTTGCACTACTGTTTTAATCTCCCCTTTCATTGTCTCAAATTGTGTCTACACTGTGGCCATGAACTGTGCTTGCAATTCCCCAAACCCCTCTTTCATATCCTCCTTTGTCGCCATTTCTGCAGTTGATGCTTCCGAGTCAGTTTTAGTGCATCTATCTTCTTTATTCTTTTTCCCCGCCTGCATTATAGGGTCCGTACCACAGAGTTGCGTCATATTCTGCTCTTGCCTCCTTTGGGGGGTCTGCTGGTTGGCTTGCATTTGTTTCCCCCTAGTCTTGGACATAGGTGCAGTAGTCGGTTGTCTGCCTTTGACGCCGTTGTCGTTGAGCTCGCCATCTCTGAGTGGATCCCCTTTAGCGGGGTGTTTGCGTTATGGCACAGGCTACCTTCTTGCTCTTCCTGGTTCTCTGCATTTGCGGGGGTTCTCCGATGCCAGGTCCCTCCCGCCCACTGCAATGTGTCCAATTAGGGTGCCTGTCTGGTGAACCGTTGTAAAGTACCCTTCCTTAGCCAGACTGGGTTCCTTTCCTTGGGCCCTCCCATGGGTGAGCCTCTTTAGGAGTTCTTTTTTGCACCACTCGCCTCTTCGTTTCTCTATCTCAGTGCCTGTATTCTCTCCTCTCTCCCGCCTTCTGAAGATGTTCCACCTCTTCTTAAGTATTGAGCTGTGGGTGACTCTATAGTCTGTGGAACCGTGGTCCGAGGGTATTTGCCCTGTTTGGCCCTGATGTTAGTCTCTGATCTGGGAGGATGCAGTTGTTGCCGTTGTTCCTGCGGCGTTCATCACGCTCACCGGTGGTTCTCTGTTTCACTGTTTCCCTGTGATGTAGCGGTGGGGTGCTCTTCCTTCCCTGCCGTGCTTTAGATATCTCTCCCACTGCCTGGCACCCCGTGGGGCAGGAGGGCTGTTTCCCCTGCCCCCCCATTATCTCTCCTCTCTCTTGTGCGTAGGTTGGGGGTCCTTTCCTAGCGCAGGGTCACCGGGTGGTGTTCTGACATCCCCTCCCCCCAGCGTGTTATGGCCACCGTGAGTTCTCCTCTTCTCCCAGCCTCAGCCGTGCCACGTACCCGTGTACCTTAGTGGCTTCCCGGTCTCCGACGGCCCGTCCTTGTCTTCCTCTGATGTCCGGAATTGCTGCTATGCTCTCCTCCGGAGCCTGCACCTCCTTCCACTGGCTGTGGTATGCACCCCTCGTACCCTGCGGTTCTTCGGAGGTGGGGGCGTCCCTTCCTTGTGTGCCAGCCACCTCAGCATCCCTGCGCTTGGGTACGTAGTGCCTCCTTTCTGTGTCTGATCCCGGAGTCGGATCGGATGCTATTCCATGCCTCCATCCACCTTCTTAGTATTGCGTCGCTCTGGTTCTCCTCTGTGGGCGTCAGCTACCCCTGGGATCCCGGCACTTCGTTCCTGGTATTTGACGGCGCCTTCAGCATATTTCTTCTTGTCAGCTGCTCTGTCTGGGGCGCTTCTGGTCTTCGAGGGCTCCAATTGAATTCTGCAAGCTGTGGAGCGTGAAATCCCCTTTATTGGATTTCTTTATTGTTGCGGCCTTGGAGGAGGAACGGAGCCGTGCTCAGGCACGTCTCCCCTCCCTGCCGCCATCTTGGAATCCTTTTGATCCCTATATTTAAGAAGGGTGGAAGACCGATCCATCAAACTATCAGCCAATTACCATCATTGATGCCGATAATAAGGTCTTTGCGTCCCTTCTTTTAAAACAACTTGAGGCTTGGGCTCATGAAACAGGCTGGTTGAATAAGCTACAGTTGGGATTCAGGAAGAAGCATGGTGCCAACCTCAATGGCTTTGTGGTCAGATACTTCCAAGATTTAGCTTGGACTAAAAAGGGGACAAGTACAATGCATCAATAGACCTATCGGTCGCATTGGATAAAGTTGACCGAAAACGTCGGTGGTCCAAGTTGGCTGGTTGGGGAATCCCAGAGGAATTGTTAAGACTCATCATAGGCCTTCATAAATCCTCTGCAATTAAAATAAGGCTACATCATGAGGGGGTACTTTCCTGTAAAATTGTTACAAGATCTGGCTTAAGGCAGAGCTGCATTTTGGCACCCTGCCTCTTTAACCTTTACATCTTTGATGTGGGGGAATATGTGAATTCTGCCGCTTTTGTTTCACCTAAACTGGGTCCTTGCTGTATCCCGTGGTTGGCCTATGCAGATGACTTTGTTGTTTGGTCAGATGCCAATACGTCTCCAATGCCTTTTAAACGCATTTGCAGATTTTGCAAAAGATAATGATTTAATTGTGAATCTGACAAAAAATAAAATTATCCCATTTGCTATGACCATGAAGAAATGCCTATTTAATTGGTATTTAGAAAAGGCACCGTTATTGTATAGGGATAATCTGATTTATTTGGGCTTTCCAATCTGTAGTAGACCACAAAAAATAGCCCTCTGTAGACTGGCAAATCAAATTATGAGAATCAATTTCAAATATGATAGGTTTTCTTTGAAGACAGTAAAGTGGTTTTATGAGGGCTTGGTGGTCCCGGAACTAACATATGGAGCCATATTACTGTGTCCATGGGTTTTGGACTACCTAGACAAATTGGAGGCCTTAATATGGCGTAGGGTTCTAAGAATTCCAAATACAATCCCTGTGTCTGATATTCGCTTTGAATTGGGATACATTTGTTAAACCTTATAGTGAAATTGAGTCTTCTTAACTTTTTACGAAGCATCTGCTTACCGGTGGAAAAGTCCTTGTATCAGGAGTTGAATGGTAGCCTGTGTTTCAATGATATACATTTGTTAAGTAAACTGAGAGAACTGTGCAATTGCTACCTCTTGGAAATTGGGAAAGGTCAGTCTAATCTCGAGGTGCATTTTGGAGCAGTTAAATATGCTGTATATTAGGCAGACTGGTGTTTAACCACTAATACATTCAATGGTTATTCTTCTTTATCGCATCTTTCAATGGAACATAAAACTTATGGAGTGGTTTCCTCATAGGAACCTGCTCCCAAATTGTTACTATAAAGAGGCGATGCTTAGATTCAGATGGAAACTATTTTACACAAAAGAAATGTTATTGAAACGTCGATTGATTCCACTTGAGGAGTCTTATTGTAGATTTTGCAAGGATAAGCTGACAATTAAATCTTTGAAACACTTTTTGATATACTGTGATCTGTGATTAAATCTTTAAAACACGTTTTGATATACTGTGAAGCACTTTTACCTCTAAGTATTATGAATTTTAGAAATCTCATAGTAGACCCCTCTTATGTTGACAGTGAAGTGCTTTGCTTAAGATGCCTGGTATATTATCCCAATTCAGTTGGAACTGCTGTCACATGCTTTTTAGGTACATTAAATTTACAAAGCCAATATATTTTATGCTAAATGACTATGTTTTACTTGATTCTTTTTTGAAGTGTAGCTATGTTGTCATGAAAACTTTAAGGTTTCTCTTTTGATGTAAATGTGTGTATTTTTACTGCTATGGCGGATTTTACTAGGCTTAGCCCTGATTGTTATTTTAACCCTTTTTAACAATAATGTGCTGGACAATTAGATTTTTTTGTATAATAAGTCACATTTCTTGGCACTAATATGCTGCGAATGTCTTATATGAAATATTTTGTATATTGACTTCTACATTATTAACTGTATTGCCCTTTTTAGTCTCGCTTTCATACGGGAAAGGGTGATCGTTCAACTAAAACACAATAATAAAATAAAAAGAAACGTTTAACCTGTAAAACAATTGGGGCATGATCCGAGATTGTAACCGGGAGGATCTCACAACGCTCGACCATGCATAGCATAATAGACACCAAGAGCCAATAATCTAGGCAAGAATAACTTTTATGGTTGTGTGAATAAAAAGAAAAATAACTCTGTAGAGGGTGGAGCGCCCTCCATATATAAACCAAGTGGAGCTCATCCATGTGACTTAAAAGGGTCTTGGTTTTCTGAGGTACGATAGGGTGTGACCCAGTAGCTGCCTGCCATCAAGCTCTAGTGAGAGTGTAACATTAAGATCACAGCCCGGAACAAAAAAGGACCCACATAGGATGTACATTTCATAAATATGTGCATGTAAAATCCAGCGGAATCCTTCGTGGGTGCCTACATCTTGAACTGGGTAACACATTGTTGCTATAAAGTGCCTCGCACCAATAGGTAGTGTACCTCTGGGTCGGCAGATATATCAAGTGCAGTTAACAGGACACATTTATGCAACAAAATCGACATCCCCCTCTTCCAATGAAATGGCGCATGGAACGCCAGGCCCACCCAACCTCGTAACAATTTCTCGGATTTTACCTTATACAGGTGAGTTGCCTGCAGAAATATGATATCCTCCTGCGTGTCCCTGAGCTAGTTCAACAATGTACGCCTCTTGATCTGGATGTTCAGCATTATGAATCTAAGCATGACCATGTCAAGGGCAGGAAAGCGCCCTAAGCTTCAGCACACCATCAACCCAAGTTTGTAAAAAGCCAACTGCGAACCTATCACCCAATCCAGATCCCCAGTAGAGAATAATACTCCACTCAAAGTGCATTTCAAAAACACCCTCCCACCCTGTGAACACCTGAACAGCTCATAGCCCCCCATTCCAAGTCTTTATCTCTTGTGTGACCGATGAGAAGCACCAAATAAAAATAGACCATGAACATAAATATTCACAAAAACAACACATCCCCTCCAACATTGGGGCCCTATCGTAGGAGCCCAATAAGAACTAGTTATAACCAATACACAACAAAAAGGCAGGACCCATTTGATCTTGCCCATGTTGCACATACATACAATAGAAAAGAAACGAATATAGTAAAGTATCTTGTGCTGCCAGCAGAGCTTCACAGCAGCGTAGAAGCACACACACGGGGAGAGTCAGTCTGTATCACTGTAGTGCGTGTGCGAAAATGAGCTAAATAACATGGCGCCGTTATGCAGCCATTTTGGACATTCACTTCCATTACCGCAATGAAAGCCTACATTTTCGTGGGCTCAGTAAGCAAACGTGAATTCTGCAACGATTGCAAGGTCACATAATGAGCTAACTGTGAAGGTTAGTTGTTGTATTGTCCACTGAAGGATGAGCCAAGAAGGGAGTTTGGAGCTTTGTAGGTGCAGTGATAAGGGGTGCTGGGAAAGGGTGCTGGGAACGAAGGCGAGGGAGAGAAGCACAGTGTTTACACTTCTAACTGAATTTTTCCGCTCTTTGCTCCCAATGCTTGCTGTCTGCCCTTCGGCTGATGGCAGTTTGGTAACCATGAAGGGGCAGGATTTCCCCATAAAGATAAGCGATATTCCTCACGAAAAAGACAGAGAGAGAGTTGGACCCCGGGTAATGCAGTCTCGCTGAGAGGGAGTATGCTCTGCTCCAGACCCTGTTAGCACGAGTGATCCCTCTGCCTATCTGCTCTGGGACTAAGCAGTTTTTTAGCAGACCCTATTTTTAGTTTTTTTGAAGCTATAAGCACTGTGCTGTGCAAATGTTGGTTGTTACTGTAATAATACACTGTCCAGCTGGCAAATATGATGTAACACTGTACACAGGCAATACAACACAGCACTAGTATAGTAGTGTGCAGGCAACACACTGTACTAATTTTGTAAATGTACCTCTTTGTTGAACTTTGTTTGAAATTTTGGACTGTATGGACAAAAACAGACTAAATTCAGTGACCACCTGTCACCACAGAACATGTAATGTTATTTAAATATGCACTAAATATTTGTAATACATGTGTCTTCTGTTTACACCACTCAATGAGCTGGTGACAAGGTTTATCTTTCATTTTTCTATGTGTAATTTTCCATTTTCTACATTGAATTACCAATGTGCATACATGTGGCCTAATTAATAAAGGATACCACTATTGTTTTTTCCAGTACTTCGATTTGAACCTCCCTCCAATGATGCATACGTTTGTAGATGTATTAACACTAATATGGAGGTGTGTTAGAATTGTTACTACAACAATCCACTGTAGTATAAATGTTTGAGGACAGGACCACCCCCTGTACAAAATATTAGTCTAGCCTTTTCATCCTGCCCGAGCACAGGCTATCCCTTTTGTTACAAAAACTGGGACTAAGCAGTGTCATGGTGGCCGAGATGCAGGTGTCTTCTGCAACCATACTAACGCTGATGCTCTTTTTCTATGCTTATGTACAATTTATTATATGTTATGTTTTAGTTGTGTGTGCATGTATATAGTGTGTGAATAAAGGGCCTGTAACGAGAAATATTTATCTCCAACTATAGGTCTAAACGTGATTCATTGCCTCTCTGAGTCCAATAACTTTTTCCGAGTCTGTTTAATAGGGTGTGTGAGTCTGAGGTCTACAAGGAGTGGACAAAGCAAAACATTTGGCACTGTGAGTAGGGTCTTTGTGCTATAATTGATGCCAAAGAGCCCTGCCAATTCAATAAATTGGAAGTGTTGGACTCCGAGAGGCAATTTTGGTCTTGTGGATATTAGAAGATGAAAGTTGGTGTGTTGTGAGGTATCGGCGATAGGCACGTGAAACATTCATTTGATACTATGAGTTCCCTATTTAGGAAAAAGGAAGCTCCACAGGCACAGATTGTTCTGAAGTGACCATCCTAGGGTGGACCAAAAGTCTGTATGGCAAAGTGGCACAAACGTGGGCATGTGGTGCAGGTCTGAGTGAGACCTGGGATACTAACATAGGAGAGGCGAGCCCGGCCGAAGTGATGGGCTGCCTCAACAGGTGCCTTTGGAAAAAGGGAAAGAGTGTTCGGCTTTAGGCGGAAGAGGTTGGATTCTGTTGCATGCATTCTTAAAGGTGCATCAACAGACTGTGGAATTGCAGGCGAGTGTGTTGAGATTGAGAAAGGAGCTGGTGGCTGACAAACAGATTGCGTTAATGCAGCAGCTCCAAATGAAGTTATATCATGATAAGGCAAACAAATATCAAGCGGTAGCCGAGCAAGCTGCTGTAAGGGTTGCTCGATACAAATATCGAAAGAGAAGAGGGAGGGTAAACTCCTGTAAGGTAGCGACCGTGATTGCCTCCACAGGGGTTGATAGGGACCCCGACCAATGGGGTGGGGATGTATTTGACAGTACCAGTACAGAGAGTGCTTCAGAGCAAGAGATATCGTCCATGCCAGAGTCTGGTCGGAAGGAAGTAACAGCTAAACTAGTGATGCGCAGGCGAGCTGGTCCCAATCCCAATAATCCCAGAGGGGGGGTTGGGGGATTGGACGATGCTAGAGGATTATTCCCAGCAAGAGGTTGGGGAAATCCTTAGCCAATTGAAACAAAGGGCCGGTGAGTCTTTGTTAACTTGAATGGTTAGATTATTTGACGGAGGGGCTGCGGGTCTCCGGGTAGACACCAAATACACGGCCAGGTTTCTGCCATTGTCACAGGAAACAATTTAGGAGATGTTACGTGTAGGTCCTCCTCGTGAGGATGACAGGGGAGGGGTGCAAATGTCTTTATTACAGCTAGCGGCCCAAGGGTGTAACCGCAAGTACCCGATCGCATCAGACTTGCCTAACGAGGAGAAAGAGTGAGGGAACATGCCATGAAAGAAGCGATTCATTTAGATACCCCCCCCAACAGATGGGAGTGGTAGCATTATCGGTCTCAGCTAGAAATGCCATCATTCGAACCACTCCAGCCGCATATAAGAATGTCATTATGACCCTGTTGGTGGTAATGATCGGTAGAATGACAGATGAGGTGGTGGATGCAATCAGGTAATTGGCAGACCTAGGGGAATGGGAAAAGGCTGAGGAAAGATCCTGAGAACGAGAGAGAGAGGGGCAAATGAAAGACAGACCCCCGGGAAGAGGTTTGACAGCCGAGACTCTCGTATATCCCAGAAGGTTATGTTTTTGGTGCTACTAAAAGATGGGGTGCCACGTGAAGACATTGATGGGCTTGAGACATGGGACATGTATCAGTTATATAAGAAGCGAGGGCTGGAAGGTAAGGAGCGGTACAAGCAAGTGAAATGGCAAAAGGTACATAAGCCCAGTAGGAATCAGATCCCTTCCACTCCACCTGCGGAGGAAGTGGATGAGGAGTCCCCAGGTACGTACCCACAATACCAGCTGACTTATGCGGATTTAAGGAAAATGGTGAGTGCGATGGTGGAAATAGAATCCAAATACACGCATTCAAAGTACGAATAGGATTGTGGTCAAAGTCCGGTGACAACTGCCCGAATTAAGGTAGATAGACGGCCTCATATGGATGTGAATTTATTTTGGCAATCAGGAAATATACAAGAGGTCCGCGCATTAATTGATAGCGGGGCAGAGGACTCATTGATACATGGGAATCCTTCAAGGTTTAATGCACAGCATTTTACGATCACAGGCTTGGGGGAAGAGAGTGGTCCAGACAAAATCCATATGAAAATTGGCAATTTAAAAAGGGATACTTATCAAGTGTTAGTTGTTCTGATACCTCAATATATTATTGAGTTTCACATTTTGGAGGGTTTGACTCTCGGATTGGGAGGTAAACTCTATCAGTTTTGGGTGAGTGCTTTGATCTGTGCCCCCGTTATCGTAGGGAAATTGAAGATGCCCCTGGTGCAGTTTCCGTTACCCACAACACAAGTATCTTGAAACAATATCGTATTCCGGTGGGGGGGCAGAAAGAGATTTCAGACATGATAAAAGGATATGTTGAAGCCGGTGTACTGCGCCCCGTAACCATGGCTTGTAACAATCTGGTCTGGCCTGTTAAGAAGCCGGACAGAAGTTACAGGATGACTGTGGATTACCGCGAGTTGAATAAGTACACTACTCCGTTAATACCTGCAATCCTTGATGCAGTTATTCTGATCAGGAATGTGCAGAAGTTTGAGGGAACTTGGTATGCAGTATTAGATTTGGCTAATGCCTTCTTCACCGTACCGATTGCCGAAGAATGTCAGGAGCAGTTTTCATTTCTTTGACATGGGAGTCAGTACACGTTCCAACGTCTGCAAATGAGATACATGCACAGTCCGACCATCCGTCACCGGCTGGTGGCAGAACATTTAGACAAAATTCTGTGCAAGCCAGATGTGCAAATCGTGCATTACATTGATGACATATTGAAACGGGGAAAGGATGAGCAAATCTGAGGGTGCTGCAGAGACCGTGATTCTTCTGGGAATTCAGTGGCATAATGGGCATCGCGAAATGGTGCCAAAAGCTAAGCAAAAGATCTTTGAGTTTTCCACTCCCATGAACAAGAAACCAGCCCAGCAGTTTATCGGGTTGGTTGGATTTTGGAGACAGCATATACCACATTTTGGGCAGGTTTGGGCACCCCTTTACAGAGTGACACGCATGAAATTCCATTTTGAATGGGGTGATGAGCAAGAGAAAGCGTTCCAGCTAGCGAAAGATACTATACAGAGAGTGCTTGATTTATGTCACTTAAGGGAAAGGGAGGTGGAGTTGAATGTGTCTGTACAGGACAGTTTGCCAACTGGTGTTTATGGCAAAAACAGAACAGGAAGTGGGTGTCTTTAGGATTTTGGAGTCGTAAGCTGCCCGAGGCTGGTGACCGATACACTCCCTTTGCAAAGCAGCTGTTAGCCTGCTATTGGGCTCCCGTGAGTACCGAACAAATTACAGTAAGTCATGATGTATTGATCCGACCGGAAATTCGGATCATGCACTGGGTACTGAGCTCCCCTTAAACACATCGGATACGGCACGCACAAGAGTCCAGTATCCTCAAATGAAAATGGTACATTCATGATCGTGCAAAGACAGGGAAGGGTGGAGTTGCAAAGTTACATGAGCAAGTGGCAGGGGTTCCGTTAGTAGACCTGGAACCCATGGAGGGGACTGAAAGCCGCGAGTCTATGGTAAAATGGGGAATCCCTTACGGAGAATTAACAAGTGAACAAGTTGAACATACCTGTTTCACTGATGGTTCAACCAAATATGTGGGGAACGAGCGACACAAAAAGCAGTGGTGTATAAATCTAAATTAAAGAAACTGTTAACCACCTCCAGAAAAGGGAAAAGTAGCCAATTTGCTGAATTATATGCTGTGTATAAGACTTTGATGCAAGAGAAGCCTGGTTGTTGCTATATTTATACGGCCTCATGGTCCGTTGTGAATGGGCTGGCTGTTTGGCTGCTTACATGGCAGAAGAATGTATGGATGATTCATGCCAAAGAAGTATGGGGAAAGGAACTGTGGCAAGATACTGTAGGGATGATGATGCATACTGCAGTAACTGTGTAACATGTAGAAACCCATTGTGTGACAGATTAATTGGAACAATGGTTCAATTCTGTTGCAAATGAACATGCCAAGATTTTGGTCATGACACGAGGTCTGAGGAAGATGATCTAGAGGGGATTGCTAAGTGGGCCCACCAGAAAAGTGGGCCTCTCAGAGAACAGGCTACTATCAAGTGGGCACAAGATAGGGGAATTAGCATTCCATTAGAGGTTGTGAAAACAATGATTTTACAATGCCTTGTGTGCCAACATCAGAAGCAGAGATCTATTTTGCATGTAATTCAAGGCACATTGAAACGGGGTGAAGTGCCCAGACAGATTTGGCAGATCGATTATATAGATCCACTACCCATTACTGGAGGATGTCAATATGCATGTACCATTGTGGACAAGTATTCTGGTTACCCGATGGTGTTCCCATGCAAAAGAGCCATGCAATTGAATACGATTAAATTGTTGTATCAAGTTACTGTGTATTATGGAGTACACTTACAGATTCAGAGTGACAATGGGTCGCATTTCAAGGGAAAATTATTGTCAGGAGAAAGGCATTGAGTAGATCTTTCATGTCCCATATCACCGTGAGGCTTCAGGGTTAATTGAGAGAATGAATGGATTACTGAACGAACAGTTGCACAAAACTGGTGAAGGCACCCTGAAAGGGTGGCGTGAGCGTGTGTTGGATGTGGTGCAAATATTGAACAATCGCCCTATTGCTAATGGTGAGACTCCTTTAATGCGCATGTCAACACCAGCCTTACAAATCAAACCAAACAGAGCTATGGAAACTTTGTTGTACTGAGAAATGTTTCCTGGGGCTTTAGCTCCTTATCGAACCACTCCCGAGTCTGCTGGTGTGGATTTGCATGCATGGGTAGAAATTTGACTTGAGCCCAGAGGCATTATTGTGATCGATACAGGGATTGGAGTACAAATTCCGTCTGACCATATGGGATTAATTGCCCCTAGATTGGGATTAGCACTAAAAGGTATTCAGATAATAGCAGGGATTGTGGATGCAGACTATCAAGGAGTGATAAAAGTGATTCTCATGAACAGTGGAGAGTATGTATTGCCCATCCATAAGGGGGATAGTGTGGCACAATTAATTATTGTACCTGTGAAATTGTCCATGGTGAAGAAAGAAGACACACCCACTGTATTAACAACTCGTGGGGATAAGGGTTTTGGCTCGTCAGATTCAATGGTTCCGGGAGCTAATGTGTGGGTGAAGAACCCGAATGGTCCGCCCATCCTGGCGGATGTAATTGCAGCAGGAGAGGGATAGGTGGTTCTTGTGATGGAACCCGGGAAGAGGAAATGGACTCATGTTCCCGCTGACAAATTCTATTTGCGTGAGTGATGTAATCCACTGATATCTTGTTTTTGAAATCTGATTTTCTAGATCCTGAGTGTGCTGGTTGCCTGTGCGGAGAGGTGTGGAGTATCTTTGGGAGGGTCCGGGGACATACAAGAAGATGTTGGCAAATGTCTCCATCCAGCATATGGAATCAGGGATCTGGATGATGACTAACGAGTTTGCTACAACCATTGCACCGGATGATGCATAAATTGCAGCATATCGTAGTGCCTTGAGAAAATGACCCAGGCGTAAAGCGTGATGCCTTACCCCCTTTTGCAGTTTCTATGTCTTTGCAGCATGGCTATTCGGCCATTGTCGAGCAACCCGTGAATATATGGGTTTTTCTGGCTCGGCAGGTGTTAAACATCTCACATTTCTGCTTACCGGATGGACACGACTGTACAAATCTAATTTCCACCTGCCTTTTGGCTATGCCAAGGCCCGCCAGTTGCTACGACATCTGTTTGGGGTGATGCATGAGGATTCCTTGGTGGAGGAATACAACGTTTATGAGTATTGTGAGTTCTGCAAGGACACGGACCGCAAGTGGAGAAACATGACACATATCATCACTTACAATATTACTCCTGCTGATGTTTGTTATGAAATGACTTGTGATCCGAACTATATCGGTAAATTTCAACAACTGGATTTGAGCAATGAACACAGAGGTACTGATTTTGAAAAGCACTGAACTGGATTTGAGCAATGAAAACGGAGGAAATGATTTTGATAAGCGCTTATGTGCTCGACCAACAAGTGTGTGTATTGATGTATCCAATAACATGTTTTCCAATTTTACTGTTTTAACTGCCAGTCACCTGAATCATTTGAAGCTTCCTACGGGTTGGCTATTCTCCTGTGGGAATTATACATATTCATATATTCCTGCCAACATTTTGGTGGTCCCTGTGCTTTAACACGTCTTAGTTTAATGATGTTTCCTTTGCAGCCTGCTGTTCGGTGGTTTAAGTGGTTAAGGCATTACACTGCCTTGTGATTCTAATGAGCATCTGTTATCTGAAAGAGAAGTATTGGCACTGGCTAGTTCGTTGATAGGGATTTAGGGTTTAGCAGCCGGAGGACATAAAGCTATGATTAGGCTAGCCTGTTTGGTAGTCAAAGGCCTTAATGAGACTTCTCAAGCTTTGACAGAGCTATTGTTAGATAGTAAAAACTCTAGAAAGGCTATTCTGCAAAACAGAGCTGCTATTGATTATTTATTTTTGATGCATAATTTGGGTTGCAATGCTGTGGAAGGGATGTGTTGTTTCAGCTTGGATGATCATTCTGATTCCATTGAAAAACATATTGGTGGGTTGAAAGACCTAATTGCTCAAGTCACTCAAGACCAGGACGGGGGCTGGTGGGATCAGGTGTTTGCGTGGATTCCAGAGACACTGCATTCTATTCTTATTTGGGTTTTTGTTGATTTTGTTCTTTTGATTTGTTGTTGTATTTTGTGCGCTATGAATTTATGGGGATGTTTCGTAAATTCCGGGAACCTTCTTTTCGTCCATTGGGTTAGGGTAGTTGATTGTCCAATGGGTGTAGTGTGTGTGCGAAAATGAGCTAAATAACATGGCGCCGGTGCGTGGCCATTTTGGACATTCACTTCCAATACTGCAATGAAAGCCTATGTTTTCGTGGGCTTAATAAGCAAACGTGAATTCTGCAAGGATGCAAGGTCACATAATGATGTCAGATGAGCTAACTGTGAAGGATAGTTGTCGTATTGTTTGCTGAAGGACGAGCCAAGAAGGGAGTCAGAGCTTTGGAGGTGCAGTGATAAGGGGTGCTGGGAATGAAGGTGAGGGAGAGAAGCTGGGTTTTCTGGTAACCATGAAGGGGCAGGGATTTCCCCAGAAAGAGAAGAGGTATTCCTCATGAAAAAGACACAGAGAGAGTTGGACCCCAGGTGAGGCGGACTCGCTGAGAGGAAGGATGCTCAGCTCCAGACCCCGTTAGCACAAGTGATCTCTCTGCCTACCTGCTCTGGGACTAAGCATTGTTGTGGTGGCCGAGATGAAGGTGTCTTCCGCAACCATACTAACGGTGATGCTCTTTTTCTATGTTTATGTATAATCTATTATAGGTTATGTTTTAGTTGTGTGTGCATGTATATAGTGTGTGAATAAAGGGCCTGTAACAAGCCATTATTATCTCCAACTATTGGTCTAAGTGTGATTCATTGCCTCTACGAGTCCAAGAACTTTTTCTGGGTCTGTGTAATGGGGTGCGTGAGTCTGAGGTTCCTACACGGAGCGGACAAAGCAAAAGAATCATGGACGCCCCAAAATGTCACATCTCTCAAATATGTCATAAATGGCATAGTGACTTGGTCAGCTGTACTCTCCACCATTCATATACGCGACATGCCGGTTAGGTTCCCAGGCCATCCTCATGAACCATCATCCGTCTTTTCCATCTGTTTTGGGCCCTCTACTGTTCTCGTTGTAGACTCTTCATGCTGGCTATGATGGCACAGGTATGTAGGACAGGGATGCAATCCTCAGCTAGAATGTCATGTCGTCCCAGGAATTGCAGCGCCTCTTCCAGGGAGTCAAATGTATGCCACTGTTTCTTGAGTTGAAAGCACCAAATTGCAGGGAAGTTCAAATAATAACTGTGCTCTGAGCCCTTGAGAGCTTCAGAAATCAGATTGACTCTGTGGGTCACCAGGAAACCTCAGTTGAGAAGTCTTTAAAAATGTGGATCTGAGTGCCATCTTTACGTAGTCTGACTATCGCACGATAGGCTTTTAGAATTGCCAGTTTATGCTGAAAATGTTTCGGGAGGGATGCTCTATGCGCTCATTCAATTGAGTACTCTTCGCATTCACCATATGCAGATCATCCTGCCACAGAGTACAGGAAGCCTTCCATATCTCAGCCTTCCAGATTCTCAGGGTCCCCAAACAGTCTGACATTATTGCATCAGACCGGTTCTCCAGGTCCTCTATATTCGCGCTCAGCCGTTGGATTTCCCTAATAGCTGCATCTAGATCAGTCGCAGTGGTCCGTTGGTCATCCGGCGCTGATGCATTGTTTATTGATACGCTCGGACTGGAGGGTCAGAAATGCGAGATGGACAAGTAGAGTTTTCTCACAATTAGCCATTTTATTGAACAGAACGGGTGGAACAAACGCCTAACTTACCCTAACCAAACAAATCCAAAAGCTAAAGAAAAATGACCTATGTCCAAACATCTCTGTCACTCACACTCATATATACAACAAATTCACAAAAGGGTTATCTGGCTGTTCAACCTTCACAACATAACATTTAAGTGTACATAGAAAAATTACAAACATAAATCCTTATACCCAGAGTTGACTCCCTTTCCCCCCGATCAGTTCAGAGTAGTTCCAACTAAAAGTCAAAAGTATGCAAGTTCTTTCAATAGCCAAGTTCCACTCAAAGTATGGCACAAAGTTCTGTTCCTTCCACAAGTTCTTCACTTGGCAACACAACTGTTTGTTTGCCCAATAGGATTTCTCACTCTTCAAGGCAATGTTCAAAGTTTCCATAAACTGCTATTTGATAACCTAAAATGACTTCTTTATATGCAAACACAGGGTTGTCCGGATGACTTCCTTATAATTCAACGAAGCACACCACCAGATGTACTGTATTCATTCTGTGGCTTCTCGCTTATCAAGGAAATGTTCAAAATGTCCACAAACTGCTGTTGGATAAACCATGAAGACTTCTTCATATGTAAACACAATTTTGTCTGGATGGTTTGCTGAACAGTTCATCAAAGCACACCATCAGATGTACTCTTCTATTCAGCCATAACTTTCTACCACATTGCAATACTTGAACTTCTTCCTGGTCCACTTGCCTGGCAGAACTAAACACTATGGACCTCATTACGAGTGTTCTGGTCCGGTAACAACAGTGCCAGTAAGCCTACTGGCACCATTGTTACCGGACAGGCACACTATGTGTCTGCAGGCGGGTGCCGTCCTGCCCGCCAGGTTTATACCTGGCGGGTCAGGACGGCACCTGCCTGCAGACTTTCACGGAAGCACTGGCACCGTTATTAACAGTGCCGGTGCTTCCGTGATCCCCATTCCCATTGAGTCCTATGGGACACAAATGGGAATGGGGTTTAACAATTTACCAGCGCCTGGCTTCCCGGATCGCCGGGGTCATAATCCCCTGGTGATTCAGGCAAGCCAGGCGCCGGTAAATATTGCAAGTCCGGCATCAACCCACCGGCAGCATCAGCACGGTTACCACTGGACTTGTAATGAGGCCCTATGTTTCCCTTTCCTGGTCTACTCGCCTGCCAGGACAAAACTCTGACAACTATCTGTACCTTGTGGTGAGGCTGGCTTCAAAACTTCCCACACTTTAATCCTCAATGGGGAAGGTCACATCCACAATTATTTCATGCATTGACAATATATTTCACCATGGTTCACTTGACGCCGGCAATGCAGATTATATTTCTCTCCCCCTTGATAACTGTCAGAAGGAGGGATTCTGTTCTGCCAATTTTGTTTTCCTTTGCTTGCCCTTCTTTAGCTTAGGCAATGCTTGGTACAATCTCCTACTAAAAGTAATTTTCCTTTCTGTACATCACCTTCACCTTGCTTGAATATTGTTTCCTTTGGCCTTGGTAATGGTGGTTACAATATTCTATTTCACTAGGTGTAAACCAATGTTTCTTTTCATCTTTGTTAAGTATTGTCCCCTCTTGGCCTGGACAATAGTGGTTACAATGTCTGTTAAATATTGGCCCCTTCTTAGCTTGGACAATGGTGATTACAATGGTTCTCTTCACTCTCCGTCTTAAAGTGAGAATTGCGCCCAAATTCCCTTCATTGATTAACTCGGTATTCAAAATCTTTCTTGTCATCAGTTCGATATTCAGAATCATTATATGGTATCAGCAGTCGGGTAAGGAGCACCCTGGGGTCACCTAGGCAAGACCAACTCAATGGTCTGTTCACACGTCTCCTCCGGACCCACTGCCTGCATTCCTGCTTTTGGCAGGGAAAACTATTAGCTTGACAGCTCTGGTCAGGTTTTCTTCTCTCACGCCTTGAGCAACTGGAGCTGCTTTCGCTCGAATTACTCTCCAGGGAACACCACACATCAGGATTCAGGATGGGGAGAGCGCCTCTCTGTCTGCACTTTAGAGGATTCCCAACTTCTGCCACAGCTTCACCACGGTGTGCCACTTTCACATCAGCTGCAGCCTTGTCTCCTGCAGTGCATACAAACTGATGTTTCTGCAGCTGCTCATGACTCCTGCTTCTCCTTCTCTTTCTACTGATGGCCTGCACCTGAAGGGGCTTTACACATTTGAAAGTCCCTCTCATTATTTTATTTATTTATGCATTTGTTACAGTGCACAAAACCCTTGGGTATCTCAGCGCTAGTTTCATTGGGGTGCATTAGTTAGGTACATTAGTTACATTGGGTTGCAAGGTTACAGGTTGCATTACTTGAAATATGTGCATGAAAAGTTACATTTTACAATAGAGAAGAAGTTGAAAGAGGGGTGTGGGGCAAGGCAGAGGGGTGTGCAATAGTCTTTGTTGGGGTATTCGTCAGTTGAACAGCCACGTCTTCAGGTTTCTGCCAAAGGTCCAGTGGGCCTGTTCTTTTCTGAGAGTAAGTGGCAGATTGTTCTAAAGTTTGGCTGCCATGACTGGGAAGTTTGTGCCCCCTGCTGAGATGTGGTTGAACTTGGGGGTCTTCAGGAGGTAAGTGTTGGATTACCTCAGAGGGCGGGTAGGGATGTATTTCTCTACACACCATGACAGGTAGGATGGGGCAGTGTTAGAGAGACAACAGTGGACCAGGGATAATGTTTTGAATTTAATTTGTTCCTGCATGTGCAACCAGTGTGCATCTCTCCTGGCCCGAGATAAGGTCCGATTTGGAGAGGCAAATGGCATTATTCTGTATCGTCTGGAGTTTACTTTAGTTGCATTTGGATGTGCCGGTAAACAAGACGTTGCAATAAATCGAGCTTGGCTCCAGTGATGGCTCTTGCTATTGTAAGGCGGTTAGGAGTTGAGAGGAATGGCCTGCGGGCATGAAGCAGTTTGTCTGTGTAGGCCGTCGCTGATGCGATTGAGTTCATGTGCCATGAGGAGTTGAGGTTGGCATTCAGGTAAACCCCCAGAGATTTGGCAGTAGGGGAGGTGGTGATGCAGTTACCATCGATGGTGAATTCTTTGTAGGCTGGATCAATGTTACGCAGTGTTGGGATTGCGCCGACGATGAGAATTTTGTTTTTTTCGTAATTGAGACAAAGTTGGTGGGAGGCCATTCAGTTTTGAATGGGCTCATAGACAGCATTTATGGTTGCTGAGTCCTGGGCGTAGGATCCGGAGATTGGGATATGGATCTGTGTATGAGATGCCTAGAAGATCGAAGAGGGGTTTAGTGTAAATGTTGTAGAGAGTGGGGGAGAGACAGGAACCTTGGGGGACTCCACAAGTGACAGGAGTGGGTTTGGCGGAGAAGTCGTTCATGAAGACACAGGAGTATTTGTCGGCTAAGAAGGATCTCACCCAGTTGGAGGCTGATAGCGAGAAGTTAGCTGAAGTTAGTTGAGAGCAAAGGATTTGGTGGTCTAACAAATCGAATGCTGCAGAGAGGTCTAGCATCATCAGGAGGACTGGTTTGCCAGAGTCTTTGATGGCATCGATTGGTATTTTCAGATCCAGTAGGGCAGTTTCTGTTCCATGCTTGTGACGGAATCCTGATTGGCGAGTGCCCAGAATATGGTTTTCCTCTAGATGTTGTTGGGCCTGGGTGTAGACAACACAATCCAGGATCTTCAGGAGGTAGGGAACTGTGGTAATGGGGCGGTAGTTTGTCTGGATGGATGGGTCTAAGGATGTTTTTTTGAGTAGCGGTAGGACCCATGCTTCCTTCAGGGAAGTTGGCACTGAGTTGGTGGAGAAGGATACATTGATAATGGCCTTGAAGAGGGGTATGAGTGTCCCGGCATAGTCTTTGATGATAGGCGCTGGACAGGAGTCGCCTTTACAGTGCGATGGCTTCAGGCTCTTGAGGATCCTGAAGACGTCTGTGTCTGAGACGGGGTGGAAGCTGAACGAGGTGCTGGAGTGGGACTGTGATGGGATCGGTACTGTGGGCGATGGTGGTTTGGTGAGCATGGTAAGTTGTTTGGCAGTGATTTTTTCTTTGAGGGAGTTGATCTTTGCAGTTAGGGCGCCTTGGACCTTTTTGCACCAGGTGCCGTCTACTGTCTGGTCGGGGGGAGGAAGATTCTAATTCTCGAAGGAGGGTGAACAGTTCCTGGGAGTTGGATGAAGCATTGCTAATTCTAAAATTGTAGCTGTTGGTTTTGGCGGCGTGGTTTTCCTTTTTGTAGTTTTTGGCCAGGGAGGAGAAAAGGGCTCTGGAGGCAGCAGAGGGTTCTTTTATCCAGGCTACCTCAGAGGCATGCTTATTGGTGTGGATTACAAGAAGCTCTGGAGTGAACCAGGTGTTTTTTTCAGACAGGGCTTTGCTTTTCTGAGTTTGATAGTGTCGAGCGGGTTGACAGCTTGTGCGACGGGTAGCATGTAGAGGTCAACTAGTGCTGTAGGGTCTGTTAGGGTGGTGGGTGCAACAAGGTGGCAAGTAGGGGTGCAAGGTTAGTCGGGTTGAGATTTTTGGTGCACCGGGCAATGCATTCAGCTTTGGCAGGGTGAGCTGGTCTGTGGCGTTCTGAATGGGGGATTTCAAATACTATGATGCAGTGGTCCCACCATGGGCAGGGGAGGTGACGGGGGTGGGGATGTTGCAGTTGATGTCGCTTAACCAATCTAAGGTGCGGCTTTCGTTATGGGTGGGTTTGAGAGTGTTGTGCGAAGCCTGCATGGTTAAGTACCAAGGTTACATACGCTGGTGGCCAAGATGTCAGCTAGGCCGTTGAGGACTAGGTTGAGGTCCACAGGTTTTATGATTTTGGACTTGTGTTTGATGGAGGTGAAGATACTCTGCATTAGGTTGTCTTCGAAGTTGGGGCTGGGGCCAAGTGGACAATAGACAAGGAGGAGTGTAATGGAGTCGGTGGGAAACATGGAGATCTTGGTGAGTAGGGATTCACAATTGGGGATGACATTAGTTTGTGTGACTCGGATGGCGAGGGTGTTTTTAAAGATGAGGGCGACGCCGCCTCCTGTTTTTGTGGATCTATCACATCTTACCCTCTCCATTGCACCCCCCGTGAAACCACGGGGGGGCAATGGAGAGGGCTGGGCCAGCAGCGGGATGGAGCCATGTTTCCGTGATGGCAAGCAGGTCAAGGTTATTGGATGGTATGATGTGAAGGATATCTGCTACGTGGGCCGGGAATGATCTTGTGTTAATGAGCGCGCAGTTGATGGCTTTGCGGTTGGGAGTGGCAGGCTTGCAGGTTTGTGGATTTCGCAATGGATGAGCAGCATGAGGAGGAAAGTGTGGGATGAATTGGGTGTGAAATCTGAGGAATCTGTTCCTCGTTAAAGTCAGAATGGGCAAGCTGATGGTCTTGTTAGGGGTTTCGTGTAGCATGGGGCCTGGTCCATGGATTTGAGGTGGGCCGATTGACTGCGATGGGAGGAGTGGTGCGCATGTAAAGTGTCTGGTGCGCATCCTGAGCAGGCTGTTCCTCATAGAGATCGGGGGTGTGTAACAGTGGCTGAGTCAAAAGATTCGGGTTGCGAGGGGCCTGGACTGAGTTTTTGCATTGGGCCGAGTGATTGGGATGTGAGGTGCGCACGCAAAGAATCTAGTGCTCAGCCTGAGGTGTGGGGGTTATCAGAACCACTAGACTGCATAGTACAGTTCTGCACCTCTGAGCCCCTCTTTCTCGTCCCAGCACTTAGGGCATTATGGGACTTGAAGTCCCTAATGTTTTTGGTTTGTTTAGGGTCTTTTATTTTACTCTGCTTTAATGTTTTATCAGAGGTATACTGAGGAGAACGTTGTAAGGAAACAAATAGTTTCTTTTTAACCTCACAATTCAGATTTAATATAGAACTGTGATAATTACAAGTGGTATTTGTGTCTTGATTTCTGCCTCCATGTGTTAGAAATGAATCGACCTCTTGGTCATAATGGCAACAGCGGAGAAAAAGACATCCTCACAGAGTATTTTCCCCTTCAAGATGGCGCCATGTTCGCCTGAAAAAACATCATAGAGGAAGCATTCTAGCTTATTTCAAAATGGCGGCCCGGGGACTGTGTAGATTCACAAGGGATTTGCAGGCAGCTTTCCTGCATAGAGATCACAACAGCGGTAAGCTCTTTGCGTTGCTTCATCTCTACTAAGCACTGACGCTGTCCTAGTTTCTCTCGCTTACCTTGCTCTGCTCCGCTTCCTTCCATGTTACTTCCTCCTGTTCCGCTTCTTTGCTTCTGATGATTCCTGTTCCTTAATTCTTGCCGCCTTCCCTTCTCCTGCTGTGCTACATCTTACTGGATTAGCTCTACCTGTTCATCTTGCATTTCCTTCATTCGTCATTCGGAATCCCGTAACATTGGATCCTCCAGCATTATTTGGAAAACTTTTAACAACATTGGAACAAAAGCTTTTTTTTTACCCTGGAGGGTTTCCCTTGGGTTCAACCATTTGAGCACACGCCGCCTTGTCAAGTCAGGTTGGCAGATGTTCACTGGGGCTGTGTCTTCTTTTCATCACTACTACAAATACACTGAGATCTGCAGAGCCACATCGGCTTCATCTTTCAGGTCAGTCCTTACTAGTCATTACAGTAAGCAACGCCTACTCCATTACAATGGATCAAATGCAGCAAGTGATGGCTATGTTGCAGAATCTTACTCAGGAAGTGCTATTTTAAAAAAATGAGAATGCAACAGTCCAACAAATGGTTGCATTAGCTACTTCCAAAACCAAACTGCTTCCTAATCCCTTGGTATCTTGGAAATTTGATGGAAATCCAAAGAAGTTAAAGGAATTCATTGAAACCTGTTTGGTACAATTTGCATTAACACACACATTATTTCCCACTGATCACTCCAGGGTGAGCTTTATGGATTCAAACCTGGCAGGAAGTGCCATGGCTTGGGCTTTCCCTCTGGTTAGCACCAACAACAGGGTGTTGGATTCATAACCTGATTTTGTTAATAGCCTAAAGGCAATGTTTGGTCGGCAGGAACTTACACTGACATCACAGGAAAATCTCCTGGGCATCCAACAGGGTTCTCTTAACATTCTTACTTATATTACTATGTTTAAACAAATGGCTGCCAAAACCACTTGGCCAGACGATACCTTATTGAATATGTTGGTTTCTGGAGTGCCAAGACCCCCAAATTTGACGGAAATTATTGCTTTGGTGTTACATATTGACAACCGCATTGTTGGGAAGGAGATGGTCCTATCCCACCCCCTCGCCTTTGCTGCAGTAAATAGATTACATGAGCCCAAAGGGGGAGAAAAACCCACTCCCGAGGCACGTCTCCTTCTGATATAACATAAAGCCCTATATGAATCATGCAGCCCACAGCCCCATGAACGGACACCATTTTGCATCAGAACAGACACCATCTTTTCACAAGGCCCAAAAATCATCCCTCTGTAAAACTCTGCTCTCACCATTTACCAAGAGCCCAAGACATCGCCACCCCCTGCGTGACCCTTGTTCTCACAGAAGTCCAGCCATTTATTGTTCCAAATGTTTAGTATAATTTCCACAGAATGTGCTCTCTGCAGAGCGTGAGAACAAAAGCCAGCCCCAGCCCAAGTGCCCATTCATCTCCACTAAACTGCCCATGCCCTCTGAACCCCCAGCCAACCAGACCAGGGCCCTCCAGTCCCGACTCCCCAATCCCTTTCCTGTGATACACATTTGACCCCCTCGCACTGAACACTCCAGGACACCCACCATAGACTTAATCCTGTGCATCAGTATATTCGGTATTACCCAAACTGACCTTTTACAATTGACCTTTTGCATAATTGACCTAATTATAGTGGTCCTAATTGGCCTTCTGCACAATTGACCTTTATATTATTTTAGTTATTTTATATATGTATTGGGTTGGTTTTGGATTATAAATAATATAAGGGGATTGGGTAGGGGGTTGCGGGGGTTTTTGGTTTGGGTAGGGTGGTGCGGGGGGTTCCCCCCGCATATATGTCTTAATTGACCTTCTAAATTAGGTCAATTCTCCTGAGGTCAATTGCGAAAAGGTCAATTAGTATACAACTGTATATTCACCCTAAAACCAACACACCCCTGTCCGTATCATGAGGCACCAGGGAAAGTAAACAGTAGATCAAACCCTCATGGGGAAACACATGGGAGCGGGGCCCCGGTATCAATGAAGCCCTGAATGTAGAGGTTGGAATGCCAATATATTAGTTCATTTTCTCTAAATACCCCCATTCATGCAAGGATTTTATGTTCGCTATTATTTACTTATTATCAGTTCCTGTTGCTTAGCTTAGACAGTTTTACATGTATCACATTCGTCCTGACCTTCAGCACGGAGATGAGCCCAACGGACCCTCGTGTCACCAGATCGACTGGCAAGCAATGGCCAATTGGAGCCTGACATCCCCTATAGAGCAGGCCGTGCCATAAAGCCCCTCCAAGCCACACTGTGATTTTGTACTATATATGATGGCACCATTTATGACGAATTTGCTTCTTATAATGTGCTGCCTGTGTCATTTTTAGCAGAGCGTTCTCGGGCAGCAGAGTTCTTTGCTGGCATGCTTTATATTATATAAAGTTTGTTATCCTTGCAAATTATCTCTTGGTCTCATTCCCTGACGGGGTGTGTTACCTTGACTCTTACATTTTTCTAAGGACACATGTATGGATGCCGACCTTCATTTGGTGACCCCTTAGCGCGATTTCCTCGAGACCCCCGTACCTGCGGCGAGATCCAGGGCTACTCCGGCAAGGCCGCGCCCACCTACAGCTGACCAGTCCCCAAAAACACGGACGCAGAAGAAAGGTTTCTTGTGAGTTACGGCTTTACGAATACCCCGCTGCTCGCCTGAGCCGGGCGCAGCCCCAGGGAGAGGCCCAGACATTATGGATAGATCGCGAACGGAGGCTCTTGGAAGAACACGGGCACGGGAGTATAAATTGCAAAGACAGACAAATGCTGGGATTTGGGGAATATAGAGCAGTGTGATTGAAGGGAACACACAAGGGTTGAATATGAATGGAGTGAATGATGGTTCGAAACAAAGCACTTTTTCTTTTTATGGCCATTAGTTTTTTAGTAGAAGAATAAGGAGAAAATACAGAGAAGATATGGGAGCCTGGCTCTAAAAGGGGTTGGAGGGCGGCCCCGCATTGCACTGTCTCACCCAGTGCAGAGGATAAATACAGAGAAAAAAGTAGGAGCCCTATATAATTAGTGGGCTCGGGAATAAGAAGTGGTTATTGTTTTAACTTGCTATTTTAGCTTATTTTTTTCAGTGTTTTTTATTACATGCAGAAGAAGGCCCAGGAGGGTCAAACATGCTGTGAATGACGATATTGCTCTAAAAATGGGGGGAGGAGGGGAGTTCTATGTTTTCTGTTCTTTGTTTTTGTTCCGTTTTTCGTGGATGTCAAAATTGTTTCATGTTTTGTTGTATGTAATTGTGTATTGTACATTGACAGTAGAGATAGATGTTATAAGGTTTCATTGATTGGTCTGAAGGGAAAGCCCAGTTACAGCAGAAGGGGAAGGAAGGGCCCCACAGGTATTTGGGGAACCGTGCACAAGGGGTAAAGGTTTCTGGTCATGGGGATGGACACCCCACTATCCCATATTTGCAAGCATTTCCCTCTGTATAGTAAGCGAATAAAAAATTGCCATGGCCAATGGGTAACAAACAAAGAGGGTGGGACTATTG
The DNA here is from genome assembly GCF_040938575.1 of Ambystoma mexicanum. NCBI lineage: Eukaryota > Metazoa > Chordata > Amphibia > Caudata > Ambystomatidae > Ambystoma > Ambystoma mexicanum. Next base: position 942,438,908 of record NC_090933.1, on the reverse strand, counting down.
CATGCTTGGCCGGAGGATGGGTCTTTTGATAAGGGAACGTTAGAACACCTGTCCACGTGCCTAACAGCAAAATACAAAGGGAAGCAGCATCAAAACAGAAGGGAAGTGTTAGATTTGTGGAGGATGTCCGAAGAAACGCCTACCACAAATAAGAGGGAGAAAGGGGGTCAGAAGTGCCAGCAGTAATGAGGGGAGACGAGGGAGAAAAGGAGAAGGGGAGGAGGAACCCAAAGAAAATATGGTTATGCAGAAACATTTTTATTGGGATCCGAATACTGCTTATCTCATTGTTTACACAATGGAGCCATTGGATTCCATACTCCTTTATACTCTGATGAGAAAGTGAAGATGTAATCTATTGCCTCTCTTCATTTATTGTCAGACGAATACCAGAAGTATCAACAAGTATTTTAAGAGGATAAATACAAGGAATTACCACCCCACAGAGTCGACGATTGTTCCATAGACCTGTTACCAAATACACAATATTAACGCGGCAATTGTACGGATATCACCAATTTTACAAAACATGCTACAATTCTGGAACAAAGATTATTGGAACGTGGGTACCCAAGAAAGCTTATTAAGCATTCCAGGAAAAGAGCCTGTTATGCAAATCAGGAGGCATTATTGCTACCCAAATCTAATACAGAGAAAAAAGAAGAACTAGTTTGTGTTTCAACTTTCTGTCAGCACAGTGAAGTAATTAAAGGCATCATATAAAAAATGGGCGCATTCTTAATGCATCAGGAACGACTATGCCCAAACCGCTGTTTGCTTTTAAAAAGAGTAAGAATTTGAAACAAGAAATTACTCGCGCCAGCAAAACCTATTTAAAAACTCCTTCAATGCGAGATATTAATCAGAATCCAGTGATTGGCCATTATCGTTGTACCTCCTGTGTTGCTTGTAAGTTTTCAAAGAAAATGACCTATTTTACTATGCAAAATAAAAACTGGGACCTCCGTACCTTTACGACTTGTAAGAGCAAAAATGTCATTTACGCCATTCGTTGCCCCTGTCGGAAGATGTACATTGGAAAAACGACAAGAGAAGTCAGCACCCGCATTAATGAGCATCGCTCAAAGATTAAAACCTGCAACCTTAATGCCCCTATGGTTATCCATTATGTAGAGACGGGGCATAAGGCAGAACAAATGGAATGGTTCTATGTGGAAAAGGTGTCTGGCTATAACCAAACCCAAATGCAAATAAATGTGGCTTATAAAGAATTATGGATTTTTAACTTGAAGACACTTACACAAGGTTTGAACACTTACACAGGGTTTGAACACTTTGGAGCCCTGGCATCCGAGTGTATAAATAGTCAAATTCTGCAGCATTCATTTTGATCTATAATGCTTGGACCTTTGGCATCCGTGTGCGTGAACAGCTCAATCTTGTACAGGCGACTTTGATTTGTCATGTATGTTTCCTTTGTTTATTTACTAATGATTTGATCTCCTAGTAAGTAGATCTCTGGGCTATGGGCGACTAGGATGTACCATACGCCTATTTTTCATAATTATAACCACAGTCAGTACACCGAGCAGGCTGCCTTGACTAATTAGGCTTCTCTTCTTTTCTTTTCCCATTTTGACGGCTTGGCATTAGATGTTGCATGACAGTACGCTTTTCAACGTGCCTCACGTTAAATAAACGCTACTCGCAAGGTCATGTGATTGACAAGTCCGATCACGTGGGCAGATCGGACGCTATTTAAATTTGCTCTAACAGCAACATTGTGCTGTTGAGCTTTCGCGTCCTCACGAGCTGGCCCGTTTGGAATATTTCGCCCGCGGGCTGTCTGCCGAGTCACTGCGGCCGTCTGCTGCAGGTAAGTTGACTTATGCTGCGCTATATTAACTTTGGGGGAGTTGAAAACCGGCGGAATTACTCTGAACTATTTTTTTGCAGTATCTGCATTTAGATCTATGGCCATAGAACGTATTTGTGATACCGACCAGATTACTTAAATTTAGGGGAGATATGTCCGCTGTAGACCATGATCAGCGTCTAACAAATATATTTGGTAACTAGTTTCTTCTCTCTGTTTAGAGACGCAATACACTCGGGTGACTTTGTGACTGAACTACGGTCACTGTTAAGACCTTCAGAGGAGTTGGAATACCCTCCTTTGTACCTTCTAAACGTTTGGACCGATCAGGTAAGATTAACTGTGGTATTTAGAATCAATCCTAAATCTCTTTCTCTTTTTTTGGGAGCTGTCACTTAACATTATGGCAATATATTATAGATTGGAGTTCCAAGCCCAGCAAGCCGCCATGCAGGAAATCCCATCTGGACGCTGTCAATTTTTACGGCGGTGCGTCCAGTTCATCAGACAAGAAGCAATGGACTGTTTCTTGTTTTTTGTGCTACGGTTAGTCCTTACTACTCATGAGCTTCTTTTGGTTGCACATTAGGAGTCACTTCCCACAGGTCAACAACTACAACTGTCCTATATTTTTTAGAGGAGTCTAGTATTATGCACTTGCACTTTAACCAATTGGTAACTGTGAGCCTCAAACTGTCTAATTCTTTAGGGCAGCTAAGCATTATGTATTTGCACTTTAATTTATTGGTACTTCTGTCGGCCATGACCCATTTCCACTATGCCCTGGGGCACCAATTTCTGATGGTAGTACTTTCCGTCTGACACCTATGGTCCACCCTAGAAATATATATTCGGGGTGAGAGCAGGTTGTTGTTTGTTTTATGTATTAATTGGTTTTTCATAATGATGTCATTATTGTTAATCGCTGTAATTGTAATTTTTAAAAAAAAGTTTTCCACCCTTTTTTCGTATAGATTTATTTTTATGATGCAATTTAAGAATAGGGAATTTATGACTTAATGTTCTCCCTTCTTTTAGAAAGTAATCTTTATCTCCTGATGAAGACGTAACATAAACAACGTTAATAACGTCGAAACCGGTAGAGAAATTTGGGATGAGGCCCTTCTGGAAGAATCCTGGGACCCATCCCAATTGCTGACCACTTCTATGACCCTCTGTGGCTATGCACTTTGTATTGCACAATTTTTGTATAATAATTGAATTATTGATGAATTGTTTGCTATTATTTTTATAGATTTTTATCTTATACCTATTGATGTTTGGTATGAGTGGATTGATGTATGATGAATGTATGTGGATGAATGGTTGAATGATTTAACAGTATGAATTTTATGGAATTATTGTGATCTTAATTATTCCTGCTATGTACAATTATTGCCCAAGTGCAGATTAAATCATGATTCAATTCACATAATGAAAAATGTATCAGGTCTAATAAAATCCTTGATACTGTATTTTCAAATTGTACCCCCTGGATTTTCTTTCCGAGACCAACTGTTATGTTAATACCCTAATCTAGAGTGTGGGGTCCGCTGTGCCTTTCAGAAACATACCAAATAATCACGTGCCATTTGGCAGAATGTATACTCTGTCAGAGCCTGAAAAGTCAGCATTGAAAATATACAAACCAATTTATACAATGGATTGATTGCAGAGTCAAAGTCACCAGCAGGTGCTTCCTTATTTGTTATCCCAAAAAAGGATACATCTGAATTACACTCATGCATTCACTTTCGAGGCCTAAACAAGATCACTGTGAAAGATAAATACCCTCTCCCTTTGATCCCTTTGATCCCAGACATACTGGAGGCTGGGAGAGGCGCATCTATTTTTACAAAACTGGACTTAAGAGGAGCCTACCATCTTCTTCAGATTCATAGTGGTGATCAGTGAAAAACTGCTTTTTGCACAACTTTCTGCCACTGCGAATGCTGTGTAATGTCCTTTGGTTTGGCTAACGCACCTGCTGTTTTTCAGCGCTTCATGGACTACATTTTTGCAGATCTCATACTCCATTCTGTTGTAATTTACCTAGACATTTAGATTTGTTCACGTAACATGCAAGATCACTATCATCATGTTTCTGAAGTTCTTTCATGGTTGCAAAAGAACCACTTAAATTTACTTTCCATCAGACCTTTGTAAACTATTAAGGTTTCATATTATTCTAACAAGGAGCTTCCATGGACCCAGCAAAGGTACAGGCTATCATGTAAAGGAAGGAACCCACATCTGTTAAGAACATACAAAGATTTCTTGGTTTTTCCAATTTGTATAGGAAATTCATACCCAGCTTTTCCCCGAAGATTCTACCATTAACAGCCTTGTTAAAGAAAGGAGTATGCTACCATTGGGACATAATGGCTCAAAAGGCTTTTAAAAAGCTCAAAGAAGTCTTCACCAAGGCACCAATGTTAAGGCTGCCTGATCGAAACAGAACTTTTGTATTAGAAACAGATGCTTACAACTCAGTAATTGGAGCAGTATAGAAACAAGAATTTGAAGACGGGTATGAGCATCTGATTACATATTTGTCCAAGACTTTGTCGACCTTTGAAGTAAATTTCACCGTCCCAGAAAAGGAGCTATTGGCCATTAAAAGGGCCTGTACATAATAGCAACATCTTTTATTAGGATCCAAGTACCAGATAACAGTAAGAACTGATCACTGCAATCTGAAAGTTCGAATGCCAAACCAGCCGTCAGGCCAGATGGCCTTATTTCTTTTTACACTTTATTTCTTTTACATGTTTGCTGGCAATCAATAACCAGATGGACGATGCCTTATCTAGAACATATCAAGAAGCAGGAACACCCTGTTTTCAAGAAAAACTGTTTCCCAAAGCATATTTTTTATTTGATTTGTGGTAACTACCTTTTTTCAACGTGTTCGTCAAGACCTGTCCTGATAAACCTTTAGTGCAAGAAGTGATGGAACACATGGACTGAGGGAGGAACAAGGCCTTCTTTTTCATAATCAAAGGTTTTATGTACCTACATCACACTTACAACAGAACATACTATACATGTGTCATGATACTAAGACTGCAGGACACTGTGGGTGGAGTATGAGTTACTTTAGAAAATGTTACAAGACATTTTTGGTGGCCCACCAGTTGTAAGGATGTACATAATTACGTAAAGGCTTGTGTAATTTTCCAACAAAGCAAAACACCTCACAGACTTCCAGTGGGTAAATTAATCCAACCTGCTTTACCAACTCAACCATGGCAACATATAAGCACAGATTTCATAATTGAATTGCCTCTGTCTTAAGATGAAGCCACTATTATGGTTACAAAAGATATAAGAAATTACAGCCTTGAGCGGCAACTGGCGAGTCCCTTCGTTTTGTTTGAATCATTGATTATGTGAGTATTATTTTCTGCAGCACTCTTTGATCCACTTAGTCCCGAGGCTGTCCAGAACTCTGATTAGAATATTATGCTGCACAAATGGATCCTTCTTTGTTGCACCAAAAACAGAAATTCCTAAATAATACGATGGAACAGTTGTTTTTCCTATTCAAATTAAAATGTATTTGTGTCATCATTCTCATGTCTACGAATACCTTTTTGTCCAATTAGATTGAATTGTGTTAATTCAATTGATTCTTTATTATCTTGAATTATATTCATTCAATATGAACCTTATTTACCGGATTTACAGACTTTCATTCAATTGGTTCTTTGTTAGATTTAATTTCATTCATTCAATTGTATCCTTGCTGTAAACCTCTGTTACTTCATAGAAGAGTTGTTTGTCAGTCTTGAATTTGTTGTTTATTTGTTAAAGAAAATGACGTCACTTTTGTCCTTGCTCTTAACCTCAACACGTGTTTCCCCGTCTGCAATTTGACGGTTCATCAGGAGGTTTTCAGAATTGCTTAAGTTTTGGTGCATATCAGGTATCTGGTATGATATTCAACGTTTGACTATTGTTAGTAATTGTTGGCATTTACCAGGTACAAGTAACCTTTGAGAAAGATAGTTACAATCAATGGTTGTAATAGCCAATAATTTAATAAACACGTAATTGTCCTTAATATATTCACTTGCTTACTTGTCTGTTATTATATTTCCTCCCTTTAGAGTTGTAAGCATATGTAGCTTATTATAAGTCTTATGTTCTAAAGTTTTACCTATAATATAAGCAGTGTAACATTAATTACTTTCTGTTTCTCTTTCACTCAGGATTTTTATATACTGTGAATTAAAACAATTATTTTGGCCAGTTATCAGTGCCATATTTTCTGACCTGAATGAATTCAAACGCTAATTTTTGGTCCCCTTTGTTATCCTCGCGGTACGATTGCCGCAGGACAACTAAAATGGCCGGGATTTATACTTACGTGATGACGCGGACGTTAATGTAATCTAACCTGCTTTACCAACTCCACCATGGCAATATATAAGGACAGATTTCATAATTGAATTGCCTCTGTCTTAAGATCAAACCACCATGGATTCTATGACCAAGTGTTACGGCTAATTCACAAAGGTGGTCTTTCCTGCACCATTGCCTTCACTTCAAGCTATTTCTCCCAAGATGGTATTGTGCGCACAAACTGACAGTCTAGATCCCTTTCCGTCACCTGAGGCATCTCCTCCCTCTAACCTGGTCACGGTACTTGAACACCCGGAAAGGAAACCACAGTGCGTTGCTACTGTTTATCGTGGTCACGCTCCGTAAGTCACTGCTTAGGAAACTCCTGGATTTCTGCATCCAAACTAATTCCAAGATCTTACGAGTCCTTCCTTTTGAACCCTGTTTCTCTCTCCTTCTTTTTTCCTCCTTCTTAGACCAACTACCGCCATCCCTCTCCACACTCTAGAGTTAAGGATCAGTTTTGCAGTGGAATCGGCCATCAGAACCACTTGTATTTCGTAGGTCATATTGTCTTCATTAATTAAACCTTTCTCTATCACAAGAGATACCATCTCTATACTTACCCCTTATTTCACTTCCATGTACAGGTCATTAGGGAATCCCGGACTACGTCTCCCAGCATTCCAAACAGGGATCTCTCTCTCTCATTCTGCATCACTTTCAGACTGGGTATGTTGAACCTTAACCCCTTTTCTCTTTCCTACAACCTGCTTTCTTTACACAAACATTTACCTTGTCTTTTTCTCGTCCTAAAGCTACATCCGGTCACGGATCCATCAACGCTCCCACTCCCAGAATTCGTTGACACAACCCACCACCATCCTGAGAGAAACTCTCTGGGGAAACCTGATCGCCGATAGTCCACACATCGAGGCATCAGTCAAGTCTTTTCCGCCACCTGTTGATCCCGCGCTCCCAAGCAGCACAGGGTTTTTTCCCTTCTCAAGGGTTTCCCTGAGGCCCCTCTGCTTTGCCGTGTTGGAGGCGGATAGAGGATGTAACAGGTGAATTCTCTCAAGCTTCAATCCTTCACCGAAGACAAGGTAGGATTTTTCCATTTGTTGTATTGTTGTGGAAGGAACCTGAGTGAATCTCTACTTCTCACGACATAACGTGCTAGATACGTAACAGATAGCAACGCCCATTAAAAGAAAGAAAATAGAGCTGATGTTTTTCAGCTCTCACTCTGTGTTCCCTTCGTAACAACACAACAAATTATACATGGAGCAGCAGGTACAACAGTTGGTGGCGGCTGTGCAAGCCCTCTCAGTGGAGGTCCAACAACTTAAACAAGAGAACGCTAATTTGCGACAACAAGTAGGTCGCTCAGCTCATAGCTCCGAGGTACCCCCGGGTCCACTTCCGCTAGGGAAATTTGATGGAAATCCACACGCTGTCAAAGAATATCTAGAAGCCTGTACGGTGCAATTCGCCTTTAAGGCAGCCTTTTTCCCAACTGATCGTGGCAAAGTTGGTCACATGATCGCCCAAATGACAGGCGCAGCATTAGAGTGGGCTACCCCCCTTGTTACCAGTAACAATCCGATACTTGACTCCTACCCAGCCTTTTGCAACAGTGTTAAAAGTATGTTTGGCAGGCAGGAAATCACTATAGCCTCACAAGAGCGTTTGTTGGACCTTAAACAAGGAAGTCAGGACATATTAATGTATATCACTAGGTTTAAACAAATGTCGGCCGATACCTCCTGGGCTGACGACACTCTCATCACTATATTTAGGCGAGGGCTTTTTGAGGAACTAAAGGGCGAAGTTTCTTGAATCCCAGGTCCTCACATTTTGACAGAATTCATTGCATTAATTATGCAACTAGACTATCGTCTCCAGGAGAGACATTGTGAAAGGCGTAAGGGTCGTTCCCAAAAGCCCTAGTCCGAAGGAGCAGTCCCCATACCCAAGATTCCATCTACAGAAGAGCCTATGCAATTAGGTTCCACTAGAGGTCTTCTATCACCAGAAGAAAGGTCGAGGAGAAAGTCTTTAGGCTGGTGCATGTATTGCGGAGCCAGCAACCAAACAGTAAAGGAGTGTCCCCTCACTCCCATAAGGAAATCGGGAAACGCCAGCGCCCGACCGTGAAGGGAACAATGGTCCAGGGTTCTTTGACGGTTACCGGTTCCCTACTCGCTACACACTCTGACTCTTACACCACCGTAGAAGGCTCCATGATTGTCCTGGAAGTTTCCTTAACCTGGGACAATATTCAGCTTCAAAGGGTGTCTGGCTTAATAGATAGTGGAGCAGCAGGAAATTTTATTGATGATACCTGGGCTTTACGACATGGCATCCCAAGAAGAGCAAAATCCATAGCAATTCCAGTTGAAAGTGTGGATGGCAGTCCACTAACATCGGGACCCATTAAAGACCATACCTGCCCTTTAACTATGACCATATCCAATCACCGGGAACCCCTGGTGGTGGATATCATCAAGATGGCTCAATACCCGATCATTTTAGGATTACCTTGGTTAAGGAAACACAATCCTTACATAAACTGGGCCGCCGGCACCTTCTTCTTAGGCTGGGAACATTGTGTTCAACAATGCGTAGGAACAAACAACCCTTCCATGGACAGATCAACAGTCAGCCAGGGGCTCCATCAGGTAGCTGTTCTTCCCCCTGTCTACCAACAATACCAGGGAGTCTTTGCACAGACGGAATATTCATCTCTCCCCCCACACCGCAGGAATGATTGTGCAATCAAATTAATCCCTGACAGTCCTCTAACATTTGGGAGAATGTATATACTATCTGCAAAAGAAAAAGAGGTACTGAAGGAGTACTTGCATACAAATTTACAGAATTGGTTGATTACTGAGTCCAATTCCCCGGCGGCAGCATCTTTGTTTTTTATCCCCAAAAAAAACTCTTCAGAACTCTGCCCATGTATTGACTACAGGAGATTGAGCAAGATCACCATACCAGACAGATACCCCATGCCCTAAATACAGGACATTTTAGAGGCTGTCAGAGGCGCGCAGATATACACCAAACTTTATCTCAGGGGAGCCTACCACTTGATCCGCATAAGATCCAGGGATGAGTGGAAGACAGCCTTCCGCACCCCTTTTGGTCACTATCAATACCAGCTCATGCCCTTTGGTCTTACCAACACCCCAGCGGTTTTCCAAAGGTTTATGGACCACTTATTCACAGATATTTCGCTACATTATGTCATCATCTATCTGGATGATATCTTGGTTTTTTCTCCCACCTTATTTACCCACATTCAACATGTCAGTAATGTCCTTGCATGTCTCCAAGAAAACCATTTGTTTTGTAAAATAGAAAAATGTGAATTCCACCAAAGTTCCGTCACTTACTTAGGGTACGTCCAATCCCTACAAGGTATTTCTATGGATCCCACAAAGATCTCAGCCATCAGTGACTGGCCATCTCCCAAGACAGTCAAAGACGTACAAAGGTTTTTGGGATTCGCCAATTTTTATAGACGGTTCATCCCACGTTTTTCTTTTTTGTCTCAACCACTTACACATCTGCTTAAAAAAGGGATCCCATTCACCTGGAAAACCCAAACCCAAGACTCATTTGAAGCTTTGAAATCAGTATTCACCAAAGCGCCCATTTTGGCCATTCTGGATAAAAATCAGCCCTTTATTGTGGAATTAGATGCTTCCCATTCCGCACTTGGAGCGGTCCTATTACAGCCGGACGCACAGAACACGGAAAGACCGGTAGCTTATATGGCCAAAACCCTAACTCAGGCAGAGCTCAACTATACTGTCTTGGAGAAAGAGCTCCTTGCCATAAAGAGAGCGTTTGAGGAGTGGCGACATCTTCTATTGGGGGCTCAACACCCCATAGAGGTGAGGACGGATCACCAAAATCTATGAACCCTTCAGTATGCACAAACATGCAATAGTCGCCAAGCTTGATGGGCTCATTTTTTCTCACCGTACCGGATCACGTTTACATTAATTCCAGGTAGAGTGAATTTGAAGGCAGATGCCTTATCCCGCAGGGAAGGCAGAGACCACAAGGTGTTTAAATCAGAACCGTTGTTCCCCAAGGCAATCTTCATTCCGGTCATTCATCACTTTCTACAGAAGATAGAAGAACAGACTCAGAAGATGTTGACGGCCAATCCTGACATCGCGAATCAGCAAGAATTGGCAAACAGTAACAGGCTTCTTTTCAAAGGAGACAGATTATTCTTCCCCAATGAGTTCCTCCGAATGGAAGTATTGCGATTATGCCATGACTGTTGAGTCGCGGGTCATAGAGGAATCTCCAATACAGTGCATTTGGTTCTCAGACACTTTTGGTGGTCCACTGTAATAAAAGATGTATGTGATTACATAGCTTCCTGTGCTGTTTGTCTTCAAACTAAATCTCCCCGTAGACCACCCTTGGGAAAATAATACAAATGCCATTACCCGACAGACCCTGGCAAATCATATCCATGGATTTTATTGTGGATCTTCCGCCATCAGACCACTGTTCCACCATTATGGTAACCATAGATTCCTTAACCAAGATGGCACATTTCATCCCTCTTCCGGCAGTTCCTTCCGCGGTGCTTATGGCTCAAGTCTTTTTGGATCGTAGCTTTGCGTTACATGGTCTTCCAGATACGATTATTTCAGATCACGGACCTCAATTCACCTCTCGATTCTGGAACCATCTGTGTAACACCCTGGGTATCTTGCGAGCCCTGAGTTCGGGCTTCCACCCTCAATCTAATGGGCAGACTGAGCGCCTTAATCAGACTCTAGAGGCGTACCTCAGATGCTATATTTCTGTAACGCTCACCTGGTATCCACAGGGACGTTACTCAGCATGTTCTGACCTCTTACGACCTCAAACCCTTCCCTGGAGTCTACTCGACTGGAGACTGGGCTTGAAACACAGGCTTGGTAGAGTTTAACTCCCTATTGTCTCTGTGTGCTTGAACCCCTTCTTCCCCGGGGTCCAACATTTCCCTTTGATCCACAGCTCACCTTGTTTTCTTGGAAAGTGTGCTCTCCGTCCTGCTTTCAGCACAGGGGCGCGTTGATTGATGCAGGCTCGTTGCTGCCTAGTTACTTTACTGGCAAGAGTCTGACAGGTAAGTATAATGAGTCTTTTGAACAGTTCTCTAACTTCGTTCCTTTCCTTCCTTAGATGATGCGCGGCATCCGGGGATGGCGACGTGCTGCTGAGATGAGTAGCACTGAAGGTGAGTGAGAGCACGATGCGCGATGTGACCCTTTCGTATTTGTATTGAACAGAGTTCTTTTTCTGTGTCTTTTAGGTGCCGCGCCGTTTTCAGCGTGGATGCCGGTTATGAAGAAGAAATGCGGTGAGTAAGCGCAGTATGCGGCGCCTCTAGATGTTTCCACGCTAACATGGAGTGTCTTTTCCCTCTTGTAGATGGATGAGAAGTTCCGGAGACAGAGTTCCCTCAGAGCGGCTGGGATTCAGGTAAGTGTTTGAAGCTCGTACATTCTTTAAAAATAAGCAAAGATTTGCTGAATGCTTACTAATGCCTTTTTTCTGTTCTTTTCCCTTTTCCTTAGGAAGCGGCGTGCCGGGATGGGAATGACACCGCCGAAGATGCCCGCAGAACAGAAGAAGCGATGAATGATGGGCAGAAGCGCTGCAAGGTAAGGCTGTTCCTAACAGTATTCTTGTTCTTGCAGGAGCTGAGCGCAGAAGAAAGATGCAGGCCTACTGGAGACCGATCCGAACACAGTGAGTGTCACGCTGCAGAAAACACAAAGCATGTTTCTCAGCCTGGGCGTGGCTTAAATAGTCTCTGGGTATCCCAGGTGTCTCTGGGCTGAACCACACCCAAAAGACTAGACTGCACATGCAGTTCTGGGAACCGAAATATGTGGGGGCATCCATCTTGTCCCCATCAATGCACTACAAGTCCAATCCCCAATGTTATCCTATGGGAGGGAGTGAGTCTGGTGCCACAAGCGCCAGGTCTGACTCCAAGTGGGTCTTTGGAGGGATAGAGAGGCCCTTGAGGGCCATGTAGGTGATCGTGGCCTGGCTCCAGCCTGACATCTTGGAGGGCTGGGGACATCAGGGGCAGGAATCATGACAATTTCCGCAGCACAAGACAACTGGAAAAGCTTACTGCCACTTGCAGAGTTTGCGTATAACAACGCTAAGCATTCTGCTACTCGAGTTAGCCCTTAGTACTGTACCTATGGATTTCATCCCTCCATATTTCCCTCCGTCTTACCATCCTCCTCTGTTCTTCCTAGTTTGGAGAGATTAGTGGATTCGATTCAACAAGGACACCAAAAGGCGTTGGAAGCTCTAAAGATGGCACAGGATAGGAGCAAGTTGCAAGCAGATAAACACCGGTCTCCCGATCCCCCTTTTAGTATAGGGGATCGGGTATAGTTGGCCAGTAAATTTCTTCCCAGAAGGCTAATCCCTTCCAAGCTGTCCCCTAAATTCTATGGACCTTTTAAGGTGCTAGAACGGAAAGGGAATGCTGCCTTTAAATTGGAGCTTCCTCGGACATGGAGTCGGATCCACCCCACCTTCCATGTGTCTCAGCTGAAGCCAGATATTCGGAACCGTTTTCATCGGGTCCCTACTGGTGCACCCCCCCTATATCCAGGGATACTGGCCCTGAATATGAAGTGGCCGACATATGTGATGCACATTTTCACAGGGGAGTTCTACAATTTTTGATTGATTGGAAGGGTTATTCTCCATCGGAGGGATACTGGGAGCCCGCTTCAGCGGTGCATGCTCCTCGCTTGGTTTGCACCTTCTATCGCCGTCACCTGGGTAAACCAGGTTCCGCCTCCTTTGGCAGGGGGCATACTGTTACGGCTAATTCACGAAGATGGTCTTTCCTGCGCCGTTGGCGCTTTATGCCTTCACTTCAAGCTATTTCTCCCAAGATGGCGTTGTGCGCACAAACTGACGGTCTAGATCCCTTTACGTCACCTGAGGAATCTCCTCCCTCTAACCTGGTCACGGTACTTGAACACCCGGAAAGGAAACCACAGTGCGTTGCTACTGTTTTCCGTGGTCACGCTCCATAAGTCACTGCTTAGGAAACTCCTGGATTTCTGCATCCAAACTAATTCCAAGCTCCTTTTGAACCCTGTTTCTCTCTCCTCCTTTTTTCCTTCCTCTTAGACCAACTACCGCCATCCCTCTCCACGCTCTTTTTTTTAAAAAAAATGTATTTTCTGGGTTTTACAACTTCAAACACATACTTCTGCACCAACTGGGTGCAGCCATAACAAGTACAACGTGCCATCTAATCTGCTCATCAACCCCCCCCCCCCCCACAACGTATCTGTACATAGTTCAATACTGGTTCCCCTTGTCACGGACAGTTGTTTGCGCCTTCCTTGGTTGGGTTTCCCCATCTTCGACTGAGTTTGGAGCTAGAGTTTGGGAGTCTGATGACGCAACGTTGTTTAAAAAGTATGCCGTGTACGGGCCCTAAATGTCAGGTGGTTGCGCATGCAGCGGTAGTGTCCGTATGAATTCGGTGTCCATATCTTGACAATATAGGATGTCTTTTTTCCATGCCGAAACAGTGGGGGCCGGGCCACGGCCCCATGCCATTGCGACCCTCCTGCGTGCCAGTACCAATAAAAGGGCTGCTAGTTTCCTCACTGCGGGTTGTAGGTTTTTGGTCAGACCAAGAAGCGCTATCAGTGGGGCAGGGGCTAACTCCTCACCCACCACCGCTGCTGTGGTTTGAAGAACAGAAAACCAGAAACGATGTACCCCGGGGCAATCCCATGCTAGATGCATGAAATCTGCGACCGCGGCGCCGCATCTCAAGCATTGTGGTGACAGTTCTGGGTGATGTCTATGGCTTTTTTCTGGGGTGTGGTAGGTCTGGTGTATGAAGTTAAAATGAATTTGTTTGTAGCGTGTATTTAATGCGACCTTCTGGGTCTGACGGAGAATGTATGTCCAGTCCTCATCAGGAATTGCTGTCTGAATAGCGGTTTCCCACCTTGCCTTTATTCGGGGGTCAGTGCTGACTGTGTCTGTTAATAAAGTTTTGTACAATATTGACACTAGCCTCCCTTCGCCTTTCGCCTGAATTACATTATGGAGTAGATCCCACGTTGCAGGTTGTTTGGGGAACGATGGGAACATGCCCTGCAGTGTGTATCGTAATCTGAAGTATAGAAATGTGTCCAGTGGGGTGGTGCCTCCCCTTTCTTTGGCTTTTTACGGGGTCAGGAACATGCCCTCAGGGAAGAGATTGCCGAGAGATTGGATGTTTAGTTTGAGGAGCCAATTGAGAAATACTTTTTCCGCTGTCAGGGGAATCCCCGGAATAAATTTGGCTGGTAGCAGGGGGGAGAACCTTATATTCACAGCATACTTCTGTGCGATCTTTTTCCAGATTGCATAGGTTGATAATACGGTGTTCAACGTGTTATGAGGTACTGGGATGTGGCTGATGATGACGGCACGCAACAAATTGGGGGATGCGAGGGCGCGTTCCACCTGGACATGTGGACGTATAAAGTGTGTAGTATACCAATGACTTAGGAATTGCGCCTGGGCTGCCCAGTAGTATTTCTCCATATCTGGAAGAGCGAGGCCGCCGCTTGATGAGGGTAAGGTTAATGTTTTGTGGGCAACTCGTGCTGGTTTCCCCGCCCATAGAAGCGACAGTATGAGGCTTTTGAGTTTTTGGAAAAATGCCCTTGGGAGAAGTATGGGAATGTTCGTGAATAGGTAAAGGAGTTTGGGAAGTATAACCATTTTGATGAGTGAGGCCCTACCCCAGAGTGTCAGCGGGAGAGACTTCCATCTTTGGACCCTTTCTTGTAGGGAGTTAAGTGTTGCCATATGGTTGTCCCTAAATATATCGTTATAACTAAGGGACATATAAATACCTAGGTAACGGACCTTTGAGCTCTCCCACTTGAAGCCATGATTGTCTGTGAATTTAACGGTATTCGGCGTTAGCGGGAACACCACTGATTTTGAATGGTTAGTTTTGAGGCCAGAGACTTGGCTAAATCTGATTACTTGGCGCATTATCGGGTTAAGATTATTTTGTGGGTCACTAACAAACAGCATGACATCATCAGCATACAAGGAGACCACTAGTTTGTGGGGACCCAGCGTGAGGCCTCAATGTATTTGGTATTCTCTCAATCTGGAAGCCAGGGGCTCCATCACCAGGGCGAAGATAAGTGCTGAGAGGGGGCAGCCCTGTCTTGTACCACGCTCTAGCCTGATACTGGGGGATCTCGTGTTGCCAAGATTGATGTAAGATGTCGGGTTGTTATAAAGCAGTGAGACCAGTTTAAGGTAGAAGTTCCCTAGCCCCATTTGTTTGAGCGTTGGAAAAAGGAATGGCCACTCGACAGAGTCGAAAGCCTTCTCGGCGTCCAGAAGCACAGCTATTGCCTGCTGTGTCAGATCCAGTGCCTCAATGACGCCGAAAAGCCTTCTAATGCCATATGTCGTATTGCGTCCCGGGATGAATCCGGCTTGGTCTCCCAGCACAAGTGCTGGCATTATCGGAAGCAGCCGGGTTGCTAGGATTTTGGCCAGGATCTTGTTGTCCAGGTTAATCAGGGAGATTGGACGATAGGATGCACATTCTTCAGGGGGTTTCCCCTCTTTATGTAGTAGTATCACAGTGGCCTCACGTAGGGTAGGTGGCAGAATTCCCCGTTCTGTGGCCTCCTCGTAGACCTGAAGTAGAAGCGGAGCTATGGTATTCACGTGTGCTTTATAAAATTCTCCGGTGAGCCCGTCTGGGCCGGGCGCCTTGGTGTTCGGGAGCTGTTTGATTGCCTCATGGATTTCTCCCAACGTTATTGGGGCGTTCAGGGGTTCACGCAACTCCTCGGCCACCCAGTACAGCTCGGTGTCGTTTAGAAAGTCCCGAAGCAACTCAGGGTTGGTGCTGCCTTTGGAGCTATATAGGTTCTGATAGAAGCTACGAAACACCTTGACAATGCTTTCCTCTGTGTAGACTCGATTACCATTGGCGTTGCGAATGTATTCCACCTGAGTAGGCTTCTTGTCGATTGTCAGCATCCGGGCCAGAAGCGCTCCTGGTTTCTGGCCTTCACCATATTGTCGGATCTGGTGTCTACGCCCAAGGAATTTCCGTTCACGTTCCGCTTCCTCTTTGAATCTTAGTAGTTCTCTTTTCAAGTCTGCTTGAATCTGTGGTTCACTTAAGGCGTCGTTTTTGATTTCGAGTTCCTTTAGACGTTTTTCGCTCTCTGCCAGCTCTCGGCGAATCAGTTTCAGGATTCCATTTTCGTTCGCCATACATACTCCACGGATAAAGCACTTTAACGTTTCCCATAGGGTGCCGGCGGAACTAACTGAGGCCTGGTTGATCTCCAGGAAGGACGCTATCTCTTGCTGTAGTTCAGTTGCGAACACTGAATCTGCCAGTGAGCCTGGCTTAAATCTCCAGTTGTGCCTAGCTGGTGATGTATTTGCTGCCATGAGTTCTAGTGTTACCATCGAGTGGTCTGAGAAGGAGCGTGGATGAATCTGTCCAGATCCCCAGACGAATGGGCTGAGGGCTGATATCAAAATATAGTCGATGCGGGAGCTGGTGTTGTGAACCGCCGAGTGGAATGTATATTCTCTGGCGTCTTGGTTGGAGTGTCTCCACGTATCTATCAGGTCGAAAGTGGGGCATATTTCTTTGACTTGGAGACATGCTTTGGACGGTCTGCTTGTTGGGTTGTGGGGCTTATCTATTCTGGGGTCTAGTGGTGTATTGAGGTCTGCTCCCCAGATGATCGTTGCAGTGTCCTCCTTTCCGAGGTGCGTCATGATCCAACCAAAATTGTTTGGTCCGTCGATATTGGGAGCATATGAGTTTACAAGAACAATTTCTTTCCCATCTAGGAGGCCCTTTACTAGCACTGCTCTCCCCTCCTTGTCTTTCTTGGATTCAATCAGACTAAAATTGGCTCTCCTGTCTATTAAGATAGCCACCCCCCTGCCCCCTGGCATAGGAAGAGTATGAGGAGAAGTACCTGTGGCATCCCCATGACCGGGCCCATTGTAACTCTGCGGAGGGAAGAAGGTGGGTCTCCTATAGCATGGCTATGCTGACTTTGTGTCTTCTGAGGTATTGGAGGATTTTCCTGGTTTTTGTTGGTTGGTTGCCACCTCGGATGTTCCACGTGGCAACTTTAAGCGGCGGCATTAGGTGACCGGTGGGTCGAAGGTGCTGTGCCGGGCGTGTTCGGTGGAGTTCATCTGGGGAGCGAGTTCGTCCACTGTCTCAGCAGGGATTTGTGATCTCGGGGTGTGGCATGGGGTTGTGGCGATTCCAAATTGAGCAGACGATGGCGGTTCCTTATTACTACTTTCCCTCCCTTGCGCGGGCAACCCCCAACTGGCCCGCGATGACCCTCCCCTGATAAACAACTGGATAAACGTGACTGCGCTTGGGGCGCTAGTAGCCCTCCGAGAGGGATGTGGCTCCCGGCATAACAGGAGAGTGACACTGCGTCATTGGTTTACTAGTGACTGCAGCAATTGGGTGGTTGCTTTGATTGTTGTGTTAGGTATTATAGTGCTATGGTGGGTCCCTTCTCGGTCGGTCTCTGCTGTGTGGTCTAGCATTGTTGGGTCCGGGTCTGCACCCGGCTCGGTCGAGGTAATCGTTGGCTTCTTCTGGTGTGTTGAAGAACTGAGACCTCCCTTCGTGTTGGATACGGAGTTTGGCAGGGAAGAGCATGGAATATTGAATTTGGTTGTCCTGTAAACAGCGTTTAACGGCTGTGAAAGTTCTTCTTTGCGTCTGCACTGCTTGAGAGAAGTCAGGGAAGAATTGGATCTGATCTCCATCAAATTGGAGATTGCCTTTTTCTCTCGCCGCTTTAAGGATTGCATCACGGTCTTTGTAGTTTAGGAGTTTTGCTATGATCGGACGAGGATTTGTGCCTGGAACTGGTTTGGTGTTGGATACTCTGTGCGCTCTTTCGACGACAAACAGTTGGGATAGGACCTCGTCACCAAATAGTCTTTTGCATATCTTTTCCACATGGTCTTCCATTTTGCCTTGAAGCTGCTGTTCTCTGATCCCCACCAATCTAATGTTATTTCTCTGTGAGCGTCCGTCTAAATCTTCGTTCTTGGCACACACTGCTTTTAACTGGGATTCCAGTGCCGATACCCTGGGGGATAAGGAGGCAGCCCCGTCTTCGAGGTCAGATATGCGTTGCTCGGCTGCGTCCAATCTGTCCTCATGTTTACCAACCCGATGTTGGAGCTGATCGACCTTTGAGGACAGCGTGTCCAGTTTGCATCCCAACCCTCCGATTCCAGCTTTTAGCTCAAGTAGAATCCCCCTGATATCGAAATTCAGTGGCTCTTCATCCGCTTGGGGGGCTTCTAGGGTGGGTGATGATGGTCTGCTGTTGGGGTTGGGCGTTTTTGCTGAGGAGCCCGCCTCAAAGTTCAGTTTTCTTTGGGACTTATCTGTTTTCCCATGGCTGCTCTGGCGGGGGTCGTTACTGGGTTGGCGGCGGGAGCGCTTGTGCGTGGTCACCAGTGTTCTGAGACTTGTGTCGGGTACCTCCAATGTGGTGTGGATTGTGTGGCTGCTGATACTGGGGACTTATGGATCTTCCTGGTGTGCTTTGGCGCTTGATTGTTGCCGTGCGGCGTGTTGGACGTAGCCGTTCAAGGGGCTCAACGGCACCGCGCGTACACTGGTGGCCGGATCGAGCCTTTGTCGAGTGAACTAGGGACGCAGGCCAACTCGCGCCATGCTGACTGGGGCTGGAGCGTACGTATTGAAGTTATAGGCTCGCGGTCTAGTACTTTTACGGACGTGTTTTTGTTTCGGACCCTTTGCTGTTGGCGGTGAAGCTGGCTAGATGGATGGAGCGGTGGATCAGCGATCTGCCCCACATGTCCCATGGCGCGGCTCCGTCTGAGCGTGATCTACGGCGGTAGGAGGCAAAAGTGAGGACGCTGGAGGTTGAACTATAGTTCGTTATGTCCCGTTTTGTAGCTGGGTAGGCCGCGGAGGTTGCTGCCACCCTCCGACAAGGCCTCAGCGGGCGGGGGTGACTTATTTGCCGCTGTGGCTGCAGATTTCGGTCGAGGGCCCACGAACACTTGCCCAAGTGAGGGGGGCCGGTCGGGGCTCAAAAACGTCCACCAGTGCCTGCGGCTCGATCGCGTCGCGGGGCTGCGGGGCCGCGGCAGACCCGGGGCGCTCCTACCTTAGCTTCGTCGGGAGCGGATCCGGGGTCCCCATGCCGATGTTCCGCCTCTTCGGTATGCCCCTCCACCAACCTTCAGGATGGGCATGGTCGCCGGGCGTCCAGACGCCCGCTCCCCCAGTGCAATGTCGGGTCTCGTTCGGTGATCACTGCCGCCCTCCGCTATCGCCACCAGTCGTTTCCTCCGGGAAGTGCGTAGTACGCGCTCGCTACTCGGCTGACTCCCGGTGCCGCGAGCGCTGGAGCCGCCGTCAGCTGGGTCGCAGTGGATCTGGGCTGCGCTTTGGGATCTTCTGTGCTGAGACAAGTTTCCCACACGTTTTGGGCAGCACGCAGCAGACGAGAACGGCGACACAGCGAGGGATTTTTGCAGGATTTATGGTGAGCCACACGGAGCTCTCTAGGAAGCCGCCATCTTGGACGGCTCCCTAGCGCCCTCATCCCTTTCCACGCTCTTGAGTTAAGGATCAGTTTAGCCGTGGAATCGGCCATCAGACCCACTTGCATTTCGTAGGTCCTATTGTCTCCATTAATTAAACCTTTCTCTATCACAAGAGATACCATCTCTATACTTACCCCTTATTTCACTTACGTGTACAGGTTTATTAGGGAATCCCGGACTATGTCTCCCAGCATTCCTCACAGGGATCTCTCTCTCTCTCATTCCGCATCACACTCAGACTGGGTAGGTTGAACCTTAACCCCTTTTCTCTTTCCTACAACCTGCTTTCTTTACACAAACATTTACCTTGTCTTTTTCTCGTCCCAAAGCTACATCCGGTCACGGACCCATCAACGCTCCCCCTCCCGGAATTCATTGACACAACCCACCACCATCCTGAGAGAAACTCTCTGGGGAAACCTGATCGCCGATAGTCCACACATCGAGGAATCAGTCGAGTCTTTTCCACCACCTGTTGATCTCGCGCTCCCAAGCAGCACAGGGTTTTTTCCCTTCTCAAGGATTTCCCTGAGGCACCCTCTGCTCCGACGTGCTGGAGGCGGATAGAGGGTGTAACAGATGAATTCTCTCAAGCTTCGATCCTTCACCGAAGACAAGGTAGGATTTTTCCATTTGTTTTATTGTTGTGTAAGGAACCTGAGTGAATCTCTAATTCTCACGACATAACGTGCTAGATACGCAACACCAAGATGGCCCATCTTACAGCCTTGCCACAAGTGCCTTCAGCTTTGCAAATGGCTAACACCTTTTTCAAACCATCTTCCGTCTTCATGGACTATCAGCCACAATATTTTCCTATCATCCTATTGCAGGCTTCAATATACTTCAGCCTTTTGGAAACAGCTGTCCAGGATATTGGGTATAAAAGAACTTTGACCTCAGGCTACCATCCACAGTCTAATGGACAAACAGTAAGGTTAAATCAGTCATTGAAACAGTACTTACGCTGCTTCATTTCAGCCTCTCAGGATAATTGGACCGAATTGCTTCCTTCTGCGGAATTCACCTGTAACAACTCAATCCACACTGCCATAGGGTAAGCCCCTTCTATTGTTCCTATGGTTTTCATCCTTCCAGCATACCTACAGTGACACCTTGTACCAAGATTCTGTCTGTCAACTAACTCATTGAAAACATCCAGTCTGATCATACAGCAGCTCTACTTGCTCTCACGAAATCTACAGCTTCCAACAAGAGAATTGCTGATAAAGGACAGCTACAGACACCATCTTTTGCAGTTGGAGATCTCGTGTGGCTATCTTCACGTTTTTTGCCAAGACATCTAGTGACTTCAAAGTTATCTTCTCAGTTTTCTGGACCCTTTAAGGTAATTCAACCCGTTGGATCAGTGGCCTATACGCTCTCGTTACTGAATGCATGGTCTAGGCTCCGTCCAGTGTTTCACATGTCCCAGCTAAAACAACACATACCAGAACATTTTCATAGACGTGATCCAAGGCATCCTCCTCCAGTTGATACCACCTCAGAACCAGAATATGAAGTCAAAGCCATATGTGACTCTAGAAATTTCAGGGGCAATCTACAATATCTACTCGATTGGAAAGGTTACGGTCCTTGAGACCGCACATGGGAACCAGCTTCAGCGGTTCATGCTCCCTTTCTCCTCAGGAGATTCCACATCCTTGAAAGCCAGGACTTTTTCCCCCACGGAGGGGACATACTGTTAGGAATCAATCGACCTCTTGGTCATTATGGCAACAGTGGAGGAAAAATCATTCTCACAGAGTATTTTCCCCTCCAAGACGGTGCCAAGTTCGCCCGAAAAATCATCATAGAGGAAACATTCTAGCTTATTTCAAAATGGCGACCGGGGGACCGTGCAGATTAGCACGGGACTTGCATAAAGCTTTACTGCATAAAGATCACAAAAGCGGTAAGCTCCCTGCATTGCTTCGTCTCTACTAAGCACTGGCGCTGTCCTAGTTTCTCTCGCTTACCTTGCTTCACTGCTGCTCCACTTCCTTCCATGTTACTTCCTCCTGTTCCACTTCTTTGCTTCTGATGATTCCTGTTCCTTAATTCTTGCGGACTTCCCTGCTCATACTGCGTTTCATCTTACTGGATCAGCTGTACCTGTTCATCTTGCATTTCCTTCATTCATCATTCTGAATCCTGTGACATCGGATCATCCAGCATTATTTGGATAACTTTTAACAACATCGGAACAAAAAGGCTTTTTTACCCCGCTGGGTTTCCCTTGGGCTCAACACTATGAGCACACCCTGCCCTGTCAAATCAGGTCGGCTGATGTTCATTGGGGCTTTGTTTTTTGTTTTTTTTTCAACACTACTAAAAATACCCTGAGTTCTTTGGAGCTCACGCTGGCTTCCCCGTTTAGGTCAGTCCTTACTAGTTATTACACCATGTTTACCATACGGGTTTTCACACTTCATGTTTAAAGGATGTTTGGAGGGGGTGGGTGAAGTTGCACCGTAACAGCAAGCCATCAAATATTCAGGCACCATCATGAAATGATGAATATTGTGGCTTCCCTGAAAGAGTCCTCAATTCCCCTGATTGCCTGCTCCTCCCATGTGATCCACCTGGCTAATACCACACCACACCCAGGGTCAGGATCAGGTAGCGGCTGCCTTACCAATGCCACATGGGAGGAGACTTTAGTCTGAGAGTCTGTGAGGAGTCTGCAGGATTCTTCACATAACCTTCCCCTGAAAATCTGGCCTCCCATTCCAGGTTCTTTTCCTACTTTTCATTCAGTGGTTTCCCCCATATGCGGGTTCTTGTGTTTACCAATTTCCTACTAGATGTTCTGAAAATTCTGCTTCCTGTACCTCAGATATTTGGGGAGAATAAGTTGGAAATACCTTATTCTTCTTTTCATAAAAAGAATGAATGATTTATGAATGATTTTTATTTTTAGCTGAGCCACTCAAAGAATCCACTCATCAAACTGTGGGATTTCACTCCCTAAGATCAGTTGAGCGGGAAGGCCACCGCCACTACTAATGAAATATCCTTCCCTAACATGGTTACATTGAGTTTTGTCAAAGGATGTCCTTTAGCATGTCCATGAACACATCATACACTTCTTTGGGCCAAGATTTCCCAACTTGGGGGAAGATGAAAAGCTTTTACAGCAGACCCTTTACTTGCTGTGTCCAAATGGGCACATACTGTCTTCCCCTGAAGCACCACTGGGTAATTATTTGTATCCCCTGCACAAAGCACGACATCAAGCTTTTCATTATTGTTGGATTTGGTGAAAGGAAAAGGAGAGGGCACTCCGACTAGAAAGCTCACATCCTTCTCTCTCTCCCTCTCCCTCTCTCTCTCTCCTCCTTGGGGGGGTGTTGATAATGTAAGTGACATTGATACATAGAATGTTTGAAACTTCCACAGATAAAACACGCCACCTCTACGGGAGAAGTATTTTCTGTGAATCCTAAATCTTTAAAGGACGTGGTTTGAAGACTTGGATGCATTCTTGAAACAGACTCTTGGGATGTATTTATGCCTGAATTAAATATATCATGGGATTGTTTTTGTTCTAAAGAAAAGAATCTGGTGAGGAAGTATCCCTTACTTTCTTCGTCTTAGTATAAAGGTGACGGTTTATGAGAGTATTTCGTATATAGCCATCATTTGTATCAGAATTCCATCAATGTTTTAATTCCTCATGCCTCAAATGATTATTATAAGGCAAAGCAACATTTCCAGGCTTTGGTGTGCTCGGGATTAATGCACGTCATCATATTCTGTGATTCTTCTTCCTCTTTATTAAGTGATTTACGTTCCTAGTGATTCCATCAACAGCCAAACCATTGACAACCATACCATTGACAAAAAAAGCATCAAAGAAAAAAAAACATAGAATGTATTTTTTTATGGGGGGGGGTGGGTTCCCCCCAAACCCTCTTTTTTTAACCTTAAAGCCCCATTTTTTACTAAACTAAACCTTTTACCATTTAAAAAAATTAATTCAATGTTTTTTTTCCTGATGCATTTTTTTCAATGGTATGGTCTGTCGATGCTTTGGATTCGATGGAATGACCGGATACCAGTGTTTTATAATTAGACTCATCTATTAAACAAGGAGAAAGCTTTTCTCTGGCTGTTTGGCTAAGGAGGCAGTCCTTAGCTCTTGCCTTGCTCCGTACTGCCCAATAAACATCATATATCAATCTTTCCACTGTTTTGGTGAAATATTGAGGAGCATCTGTTTCAATTCTTTTCCACAGGAAATTAGAGGACATATTTTTAGTCCTGTTTCAGGTAAAGGTAAAATGTAGACAGATATGTAAACAGGGAACTACTTCCAATTGTCGGGAAATTAGTTTATCCTTTCTTGGGATTACATAGTCCTGAGGGAAGAAAAGATGATACCCATTTCCCTCGCCTGGTTTTCTAATCGGGGTGATAGCTTGACCTGAGAGTTTGCAAAGGTTTACACCTAAATTAACCTGGAGAGGCCAATAGTTAATGTAATCTTCTCCCAATGTTCTTGCCCCCTTGATGAAAATGGGGTCTGAGGTAATGTCTTCTCCTGCAGTGGATGGGATAGAGTTATGTTGATCATTTGATCTATTTAGAGAGAGGGTATTCCCATGCCAGTCTTCCTCATCTGATCCGACATAGGTACGGTTGGTATCTACCCCGCTTATGTGGGTTCCCCAGTTTGTAGCAACTGATTCTGATCCCACTTCTCACACCATCAATGAGGGGTCAGAATGTGAGACGGACAAGTAGATAGAGTTTTCTCAAAATTAACCATCTTATTGTACAGCAAGGGTGTGACAAACACCCAACTCTCCCGAACCTAACAGACTCAAAAGCTAAAGAAAACTGACCTAATATCCAAACGTTTTATATTATGTTGATTTATATTGTGCACCGCTACCACCCCAGGGCAGTCTCCAGGTGCTCACATGGCTCTGCATGAAAAGAGGGCCGAGAGTGTTAGTGGGGATAGGATGAAAGGATAGGCTCAGAACCAGGAGGAATTTGCATCTGTGAGCATTGTCTGGTATGTGGAAGTTGGTTCAGGAGACCCCACGTGTTGTAACCGTATGGGTAGGACTCAGTGCCACAGATGTGTGCTACTGTTTGTGTTGGGTGTGTGTGCTATGTGTGGTTGTGCGCACTGGTTAGTTGTATCCCTAAGGGGTCCAGAGTCACGGATGGCAGTTAGATGTTGAGTATAGAATTCTGATGTTCATCTGTGTAGAGTCAATTGATTTATGGAGTATGTGCAGGGGTGTTCCCTCTAGTGTTGCTTCGGGAGTTTCAGAGGTATGTTATTGTGTGAGCATTAGATTAATTCTCAGTGTGTTTATGTGTAGTGTGGCTAGCCCTAGGCATATGTAGTGGTATTGGTTATGTTGGCGGAGCAGGAAGGGGGGTGGTGGGTGAGTAAGTCGGTCGGTTTGACGATGCCTCTGGCATGAGTCTTTGGTTGTCGCTCAATCGTATCTACCAACGTTCTTGGTTGTGGTTCGTCGGCCAATCTTTTTTTTTTAAACATTTGTTTATTTGAGTTTTCCAGTATGCATAAAGAGCACAACAATATTTGTACAGTAACCGGTATCTTCATACAGTTAAGAACAGAGAGCATCAAACACCATTTCAACCATGAACTCCAGCCCCTGGGAATCCCCCAACTTCCTAAACCCCTCACCCATTCAAGGGGCTTTCAAGTCTGCAGAGGAACATAGCTCATTAAGCAACTGGCCCCAGTGCACTGTTATCCCCTCCTCTTGCTCGGGGGTCCCTAGTTCACTTAAAAATATTCAGCTCTGCCATCCCGCACCTATGGACGTTCTCGCGCGTAGAGTGGAACCAGTTGCTTCACTGGCCCGAGGAAGTGGTGATCCAGACCGGCTGCGACCAATCCACTTGGAAGGTAAGTCTTTTGTTATGATTATTGTTCATTTATTATAATGTCTTTGGCAGTGAGTCTTTTGCCTTGATTGTAAAATAATAATAATTCTTGCGATGTCCCTTCTCTTCCCAATAGGTGTGGAGATGGTAGATCGGAATCGTGGAGTGGTTCCGGGGATTCCCTTGAGGATGATGGAGCTCTCAAATCAACAGGTAAGGTGGCCGTTATAATGGAGTTCTAAACTCAGGTCTGGAGCGGCCAAGTGTTCGTTATTTAAGATTTCTAACCTGTTGTGTTCATTTTCCCTTGCAGGTGCGGTCAGGCCGCGTGGAGCAGAGTCTGGATGCTCGAAGGGCGTTCCGCGGACCCTGGATGAAGATACCGCAAAGATGAAGAAAAGAAGAGGAGCTCCCGCGTCGCTGGATGACCGGATCGGGTGAGGAAAGGCTCTGACTCCGATGGCGATGGAAAGCAGGTAGGGTGCGCGCACAGCGATGGAGCGGCTAGAATCAGGTAAGGTGCGCCTTCAGCAATGGAGAGGCTGGAATAAGGTAAGATTCGCCTACAGCGATGGAGCGGCTGAAATCAGGTAAGGTGCGCCTTCAGCGATGGAGAGGCTGGAATAAGGTAAGATGCGCCTTCAGCGATGGAGCGGCTGAAATCTGGTAAGTTGCGCCTTCCGCGATGGAGTTGCGGGCTTCAGGTAAGATGGTCTTCAGAGGTGGAGTAACAGGAACCAAGCTGAGGAACAGCGGTAAGCGTCACGCTGCAAAGCAGAATAACACGAAGCGGGGGCATGTGGTTGGGCTGGCCTTAAATAGGATGGCTCTGGCCCCTCCCTTTGGACCTGCCTTGTGGCTCCACCTTGCCCTTCCCAGGGATTCT
The DNA here is from genome assembly GCF_040938575.1 of Ambystoma mexicanum. Classification (NCBI taxonomy): domain Eukaryota; kingdom Metazoa; phylum Chordata; class Amphibia; order Caudata; family Ambystomatidae; genus Ambystoma; species Ambystoma mexicanum. The sequence goes on along the minus strand of NC_090933.1, from coordinate 942,412,257 downwards.
TGCACGTGCCTCCCAATGATGTTCTATGGCTACGACCAGACCCCACAAACAAACTCCCGGTCTACACTTCATATTGGAGTTCAGCAATTCATTGACCCTTAAAATCACTGCCTGCCAATAACGTGCAACAACGGAACATCCCCATAACATGTGCCTCATCGGCCAATCTTGCCTCCTCTCCGTGCCTGGGGGCTGACGTCCCTGCGGGTTAGCTGGGAGAGCATTGGTTGGTTTGGGTTATTCTTGGCAGTTCACTGTGGGCCTGTTGTGCGGTGGGCCGATGGATGCATGCTCAGTCGGTGTTAAAATAGAGGAATTGGTGCTCGGTCGTGTGCCCCTGGCCGGACGTCTTTGTCCCTTACACTCACACATACAACACACTCATAAAAGGGTTATCTGGCTCTTCGACCATCACAACATAACATTTAAGTGCACATAAAGAGATTACAAACATAAATCCTTATACAGGGTTGACTCCCCTTACCCTGGATCAGTTCAGAGTAGTTCCAAGTGAAAGTCAAAATTAAGCAAGTTCATTCCATAGCCATGTTCCACTCAAAGTATGGCACAAAGGTCTGTTCCTTCCACAGGTTCTTCACTTGGCAACACAATTGTATTTTTACCCAATAGGTTTTCTCACTCTACAAGGCAATGTTTGCCCAATAGTTTTTCCCACACTACAAGGCAATGTTCAAAGTGTCCAAAAACGGCTGTTTGATAAACTAAAAAGACTTCTTCATATGCAAACACAGTTTTGTCAGGATGACTTTCTTATAATTCAACAAAGCACACCACTAGATGTACTTTATTCATTTTTTGGATTCCCGCTTATCAAGTCAATGTTCAAAATGTCCACAAACTGCTGTAACCAAAAATAATTCTTCATATGTAAACACAATTTTGACAGGCTGGTTTCCCAACAGTTCAACAAAGCACATCCTCAGATGTACTCTTCTGTTTGGCCACAACCTTCTACCACATTGCAGTACTTCAACTTATTCCTGGTTCACTCTCCTGCCAGGACTAAACACTATGTTTCCCTTTCCTGGTCTACTCGCCGGCCAGGACAAAACTCCTAAAACTACTATCAGTACCTTGTGGTGAGGCTGGCTTCAAAACTTCACACACTTTAATCTTCAATGGGGAAGGTTACATCCACAGTTGTTTCATGCATTGACAATGTAGTTCACAATGGTTCACTTGCACCCGGCAATGCAGATTATATTTCTCTCCCCCATGATAACTGTCACAAGAAGGGATTATGTTCTGCCAATTTTGTTTTCCTTTGCTTGCCCTTCTTTGGCTTGGGCAATGCTTGGTACAATCCCATAGTAACAGTAATCTTCCTTTCTGTACATCACCTTCACTTTGCTTGCCTAGTGTTCCCTTTTGGCTTGGTAATGGTGGTTACAATATTCTGTTTCACTTTGCTTAAACCAATGTTTCTTTTCGCCTTTGTTGAGCATTGTCCCGTCTTGGCTTGGTCAATGGTGGTAACAATGTCTGTTAAGTATTGTCCCCTCTTGTCTTGGACAATGGTGGTTACAAAATATTGCCCCCTTTTGGCTTGGACAAGGTCGATTACAAAGGTTCTCTTAACTGTTATGTTACTATATGGCTATTTTTATAGCGGGGGTTCACCCGAAGGCATCCTGGCGCTGGATAGAAAAGACCACAACAGACGAGAGGGCAGAGCAGGATCAAAGACTAATAGCTCAGAAGAGATGAGTCTTCAGAGCCTTCCGAAAAAACAAGATGATTAGGCAAATGTTTAATGGTGGATGGAAGGGTGTTCCACTGCTGTGCTGCTGAGAAAGAAAAGCCACGTCCACCCATTCGAGAGCGGCGATAGGGGGGTATGCAGAGCATACCGGCAGAGGCTGAACGTAGTGGGCGATTGGGGACATATCGCTCAAATTTGGCAAGTAGGTACTCAGCACAGAGGGCCTTAAACTGAATATGTTGTGCCACGGACAGTCAGTGGAGAGAGAAGTGTGCCCAAATAGCCTTAATTGATTATCTCTGTATTCAAAATATTTCTTGTCTTCAGTTTGGTATTCAAATTCATTATGTGGTATCAGCGGTGGGGTAAGGAACACCATGGGGTCACATAGCCAAGGCCAAATAACTTGTCTGTTCACATGTCTCCTCCAGACCCGCTACCTGTATTCCTGCTTTCGGCAGGGAAACCCATTTGCTTGACAGTTCCGGTCAGGTTTTCTTCTCTCGAGCCTTCCGCAGATAGAGCTGCTTTCGCTCCAATTATGCTCCTAGGAACACCACACACCGGAGCACAATGCAGGACGGTGAGAGCACTTTTCTCTCTCCCTCCGGGTAGTCAGTTTCTTTACTGCTTCCCGCTGCAGAACTGTCTGCATTTTACAGGATTCTCGACTTCTGCCACAGCTTCAACACGGCGTCCCGCTTTAACATCAGCTGCGGCCTCGTCTTCTGCACTGCTTTCGAACTGCTGCTCCTGCAGCTTCTCAAGACACCTACTTCTCCTTCTCTTACTTCTGATGGCCTGCACCCAAAGGGGTGTAAACATTTGAAATTCCCTCTCTGGTGTGGGTCATCAGAACGACTAAACTGCATACTGCAGTTCTGCACCTCGGAGGCCCTCTTCCCCATCCCAGTTCTTAGGGCATTATGGAACTTGAAGTCCCTAATGTTTTTAGTTAATTTAAGGTTGTTTATTTTACTCTGCTTTAATGTTTTTTCAGAGGTATACGGAGGAGAAGGTTCTAAGGAAACTAATAGTCTTGTCTTAACCTCACAATTCGAATATAATATAGAACTGTGATAATTAGAAGTGGTATTAGTTTCTTGATTTCAGCCTCCATGTTTATCATAAGTGTTTTCACACTTGATGTTTAAAGGAAGTTTAGGAGGGGAAGATGCACGGTAACAACAAGCCATCAAATAGTCAGGCATTAGGGAACCCTCACCCTCATGAAATGATTAATATTGTGGTTTCCCTGACAAAGTCCTCGCATTTCCCCCATTGCCTTCTCCTCGAATGTGATCCACCTGACTAGTACCAGCCCACACTGTCAGGATCAGGTAGTGGCTGCCTTCTCCTGCCCACATGGGAGGAGACTTTAGGCTTTGAGTCTGTGAGGAGTTTGCAGGATTAATCACAATATCCTGTATCTAATTCCTAATGTTCTGGACCATAGTGTTCGGTTCCAGCGTGCGTTGATTGATGGTCTATCCTAGCCTGCAACAGCGCAGAGGAGTCCATCCTGTCCGCTCACCTAGACGATCTATGGGACTGAAACGATGTGGTGGTTCACCCTTCAGAACTGGTCGTTTTTCCTGATCTGGTCCAGAGGAGCAAATTGACATATCCAGCTACAGAGCAATTAGTCGGACCATCTACTAGAGGAGATGCCAATTTGGTGGTCAGGGTGGATCCAGAATGAAGCTCCACGCAAAGGCACCCCGTACAGGACATCAACTCACCCTGCTTTGTGTAAAAGGATTGCACCTCCAACTATAATGCCTGACACACAGGTAATCTGTTCCTTCTGAAGGCAATCAGAGCATGAAGCAAAGCCCCACACGTGAATACCAAAAAAGAATACTTTGCAAAGAGCGCATCCAGGCCTGTCCACACCGACAGCACTGTGTATGTAAGCAGCTCCACTAGCATCAAGACCAAACCACCCAAAACAGGGGAGACCAGACAAGTTCGGGAGTGACAATCCCCAGCACACGTGTCTAAGGCCATCACATTGTCACAGCAGAGTGCAATATAGGCGGAGAGCAAAGAGCAGCCGCAGGGGGAGACTGTGTCCTCCAGCCGCCGCAGCACATCCCCAGAGGCTGCGCACAAAGCAGACTCCCCACCCTGGCTATCGCGCTGCACCGTTCGATGCTATCCTCCGCTCCAGATTCCAAGAGCAGTACAGGATCCTCCTGAACCAGCAACAATGGACAGGGTCTCACACGGCACACAAGCCCTCTGCTCTGCCTCGTCCCACGGCACTCTCAGTGATGGCCCCTCGCCAGTACACGACTGATGCGTCGCTGCAGCAATGGACATCACGAGCTGCTAAATCATCCCGTTAACAGTTTGCAACGGCACAGGACTTTTTCCTTTGGCAATCCCCCTCCGACAGCCCCTCAAGATGGGCTCATAGCAGTAGGTTCCATTTGTATGGAGCTGCATTAACTAGCCGCTATCTTGGTCGGGTTCACGTGCACCCTCTATCATGCTTGTTTCTGAGACTTTGATGGGACCACCAGTTTCTTTCTTCAGTTTGCTGCAGTCTTTGGTGGTGGCTATGCATGCTGGTACTGGTAGTTCTGAAATGAGACATGCGCCAGCATTGAAATGGAAAGATATTGAGTGATTGGCAGTAGCACCATATTCTTTCAACATGGTACATTGCGGGGAGGCAGAGAGACTGGGTCTTTCCCAACTCACTATCTCCACCTCTGGGGCAGGACTGAGTTTGGTAAAAACCATAGTTAGCATTCTGTCCAGGCTGAAAGGGGTCCCAAATGGGGTAAAGTCCCTGACCCTTTCACAGGAACAGTGTGTAGAAGTGGGGAAAATCTTGGTAGTGTATGAAACTTTTTGGGGGATATTGTGGAAAGATGGTATATATTGCCACTGCAGAGCTGGAAGTTTTTCTAATATTAGATATTATGCTTTGTGGCACATCAAAATCCCGCATATGCCACACGATTAGCTCCACTAAATGCAATTCCATACTTTGTACATGTTTTTTTTGGGTGCGAAAGAGCAGGAAACAGTTGAGGAATAACTGGATGCTACAGAAATAATGTTCATATATTTACTAGCAATATATCAAATGATGGCAAATGTCACTTTATCATTCACTTCTTTTTTTTAAAGTATCTAATTTATAACTTTTGTACAAATATGTGTATATTGTCCATGCTCTTTTTATATCTTTTGTACTTCAATATCCCACACAAAGTCTAGAATATCCTGGTAATTCTTCACGGATGGAACATATGGTGCACACAGGGATAACGTGATGCACTTGTACCATCTGTTGAGAGAATTTACAATGTTTATTTGATAAAAGAGATATATAATGGCTGAAGCGTGTAGCACATTTTTGAAAGTATTAGCTAAAAGAAATGTTTTATCCATGGCAGACAACCAGTGGCAGATTTAAGGCAATGGGCCCCATATGCAGCACCTGACATAGGGCCCTTGGTGGGCGGAACATGGAGGCAGAGCTTAGGGTGGGTAGAGTTAATTGTGGTCACGAGTGCACAATGGGGAACTTTAGGGACAAAAGCTAGCTTTTTAAAAGTTATCTTTATTGCAGTTACCTGTGTTTAGGTGTCTGACTACTGGAACACAGCTGGCCCCCTCCGGCTTCTTAGCTCTCTCCGTACTCTGTGCTGCAGGAAGGCTGATTGTTAGGACTGATTTTCTATACCCTGGCCTGGTGGGCAGATGTATAGAAGGCCAACCTATATTGTGACAGGAACAACTCTGTGAAGCTGTAGCCAAACCAGTTTAGGTAGCAGTGACAGGCGGTCTATGCTAAGTTCGTCAGAGGGGGTGAGCTTCTAAAGGGTCCACAATGAGGTCAGACAATGTGAATCAAAGATTACACTTAGAAAGGATGTATAAAATATAGTTATTTAATTATGGCCAAAACACACTATAGAAAAATGACTACAAGCAGGTAGACGTATCACACAAAACTATCAAACTAGGTACATATATACATTCACTTGGATATAAGGCATAATACAAACCAGAAACTCTTGCAAAGGAACGGTTAGACACGTAGTATGCACAAAAAGGTCCACAGAGATGATTCCTATCTAAAATTGTCCAGCCCTAAGTTGCCTGGAGCCTTGTGCCCAATGGTTCAGGTTACAATTCCACAGAACTTAGGATACAGGAAAAAATGCAGGTAGGGTCTCTGGGGTCCAGTGAAGGGTTCAAGTTAGACTAATGCCCAACAGTAGCCCCAACCGTCAGATGTCTTGCACAAGAAAGCAATGGCAAAGCCAAAAGTGTTAGAAATAAGCTTTACTATAATTCCACTGACTTATAATGGGAGTATAGGGCTAGGTTAGAAACTCTGTAACTTACCCCCCGTACTTCGATTCTTCCCCGGACTTGGCAGAACAAAGGAAGAGTGACTGGCGTTGCTTTTTCCGCCAAAAGCTGCAGACCTTGATTCCCAGGGGTTGCAGGTGCAAGCAGATCTCTGGTTGGTGTCTTCTACTGTTGCAAGGTCTATCGGTCAAAGAATGCAGAAAAACTCGATGCAGCACCCGTCTCAGGACTGGTCTCGGGTCAGGTAAGCACATTTTAGACGGTAGTCACCGCGGACGGTGATGCAAAAGTACTCAGCAGCCGTGGTCGGACTTTCCCCTCTATCTCGGGTCCCCTTAGTGATAGGACACCCAATTTTTCGCAGGAGGTAGTCCTGCAGGGCCAGCTGAGGATCCCCCAAGTAGGGTGACGCCAGCAGCACAGTAGCCCAAAAACGAAGCTGATCAGCCACAGGATGGTTCCAGGGCACTTCCGAAGGCTTCCTTTGGCAGGGCACCGAGCAGATGTCGGGAATGGATGGTCCCTCCACTCCAAAGGTCATAGCTACTAAAGATCAAGAGTAAGACAGGGCTCCCCCAGGACAGCAGCCGAAGTTGGTTGCTAGGCCTCCTTCAGTCGGGTCTCAGGTCTCTTCGCAGGTCTCACAGCTGGATATGATACTTGGCTCCTTCAGGTTTCTCCCGGATCTCTGAAGATTGGGTGCAGTGGTCCTCTTCTTATCCTAAAAGCCAGGTAAGAGCTGAAACTCCCACTAGCCAATAGCAGGACTAGCCCCCACACACACACCCCAGCAGTGGTCCAATCAGGAACACTGGCGGGAAACATTAATGCATACCACTCAGACAAACTGAAACCAGTCTGTGGATTGGATTTAGACAGACCCAGCCCACATTCTGCCAGCAAACACACACAGCCCTCCAGCAGCCTGCCAAAAGCTCATGTTTTCCTGGGCACTGGAAGTCCCTATTTGGATTTTCAGATGGGCAAAAGAACAGGCAAAATAATCTCGTGGCACAGCCATGTTTGACCAGTAGCCACAGTTAGTAGCCAAATGCGGTAAAGCTAAAACGTGGGGAAAGGTCACTGCTGCCACCAGCCTATCCTTTTAGTACACCTAGAGTAACCAAAAATCCTCTGAGTGATAGTTTAGGGCAAAACAAAAATGCACCCCATTGTACTGCAGTGTAAGCTGCTGTGCACGATGATAAAAAGTTACAACAAGTGATACAAAAGTAACCAAAGTAGTAACACAGTAACACGACTAAGGGAAATGGCCTGAAGGACATATCTGTTTACCCATAACATATGAGCAAAGGCCAGTGCAGCAAAGCTTAAGGCTTCGCTGCACTGCAAAAAATACAGGTCAGATTCAAAAATAAAAGCAAAAGGTTTGGGGGTTCCATAAAGATGGAAGAAAAGGTACAGTAAGGAGAGATCTTTCCTAACGCAGATCATAACACCTGTGCATTGGACCACCATTCCCTTATAGCCATCAAATTATTTTCATTACTTTTAACAGGGCTACGCAGAGCTGTCTCCCCAAGTCTTTGTCTCTCATATAGATTATATGCAACACAAGCACTGCATGACTTTAGGATTATGGTTAAAATCATCCACAAAAGATCCCAAGGCATTCCCCCAGAACATTTTACCAAGACAGCCACACCGATAAATAGCTGCTTCGCTTGACTACATTATGTGACCCTGTGCCAAATACTTTGCCTCACCCTGCCCTTTTTTATTTGATTTAGATCAGCCAGCAGTGTTTCAACCACCCAACAAGCAATAGACTATATTGTTGCCCCATATATGTCATGTTATGTTATCTTGCATTTGTATAGCCAGTGCCAAGAAGACACTGGTGGCACACGTTGCACTTAACAAGCATGTTAACGAGACCAAGATACTGTAAGGAAGGCATGGTATCAACAGTAAGACAGACACAAGTGATCACATTTCAAGGGTGTTTATTGAACTTCAACTGGGTTTGAAAAACACCCATCTAATCTTAAATCTAAAGATGGGAGCAAGCTACAACCATCAAATAAAAACGCAGTGCTAGTTGTGTCTTGTCAAAATAAAAGGGCTTATACTAATAAAACTATTGCCAATCCTTACTTCTAAATACAAATAGTATGGGAAACAATGTTATGCAAAAGAAAAGTGTTCAGGAAATGATCAGGATATTCAAGCCATTGGCTTGCCTTCCCGACGTTTTCAGCACGGGATAAGGCAGCACACTCAAGCTTAGCACAGTCCCTGGCTACTCTAGAACGAGGATACAGTTCATATCTCAGTATCAGAACCTTCTGTACCAAAGTATCTTTGCCATTCAAAGTCTCTTACTTCATGAGGGCCTGATACAACAAACAAACATTCAAAAGTTCCTTTCTCCTCAGGATTCTCATGTACAGCTTCTTGGGATATTTTCAAATAACCCAGGGTCCCCCTCTGCCGGGCTCATACCCACTTTAACACATAACCTTCTCAGGTGATTTGCAATTCAACCTGGGTCCCCCTCTGCCAGGCTCAAACCCATTGTAACACAAGGCTTTCAATTGATCCCACTCTGCCTCACCCTCTAGATTCAGAATCAACTAGAATGTTTGCCCTAGCAGTTCAGTCCATGTCCAGCAAAACCATATGCTGGCAACTGTATCCAGTAGAAAACTAACAGGTAAACTGGCATGTGCACCAGGGGCCCACCAATGTATACATACCATTTCAGTGACAGTAGGTGCTGCGTCTTTTGGAGCACTTAGAATACGGAATACATTGTGCTGTGAGCGACTCGCCCCATCCCAGTGCTAAATGATATGCATATATATGGCGCAGTGGTTTCGGTGCATACATTTGTTAGTGACCGAGCAACTCATGTTTAGCTGACTCCTTTGCTTTGCTGTCACAGATCAATAGATGTACAGTAAGTCAGAGAGGAACGACAGAGGGACACCCCATCATGGGCATCAGCACAGCACTGCGAAAGGTGCATATCCAGGGAGCGATGTGCTATGGGGATACAAAGCAGGGAGGTCTGGGTACGCCATCTCGTTGCCTGGCTATTTTACAAAAAATTGGCCACAGAGTCACAGTTCGTCCAGCACTCCCACCAGAAGCAGTAGCAGACATTTTAAATAAAGAGGCAAATGGGCGTGAAAACACCATCAGACATTGGCAGTGGTATTATGTATATGACCCCTGCGTGCTCAATACTTCCACCGTCCCAAACCTTGCCTCCCCACAAAACAGACTTGTTAAATTAATCTTGCTTGACAAACTCACAAAGATAAAATTAAAAGCGGTTGTAATGAAAGTAGGGGGCAAGGCGAGGTTGGCACAATGGCAAATGCCTGCCATTTGTGAAATGTTGGTGCTGTGTGCACATATCTGTTACTCAGCGGCGGTTGTTTTCTATTGTGGCGCATGAACTTACCTTGGATTGTCCAGGATGCTGCTGGAGTAACACACTTCTCTCCCTTTGAAATGTCCACCGGGCCTCCAGCACAGACTGAAGACCATGGCCACCGGCACCTGGTAAGGTGCCGGTGGCCATGGCGGCTCCTTCTTCCTTGTTGTGTGGGGCATGTAGGTGACACACACACGTCCGCCGTACCCTCCACTGGCCCAGGAGGAGGAAGGAATACAAAAGGTGAAGTGAACCACCACAGGTCAGGAGCTAGCAGGCTTGTTGGTGTGTCTGAGAGAGACACTGGGAAGGGAAGGGGCGGGGCAAAGCACAGGGTCCCGCTCGGTATTTTTTCTGCCTTGCGACCGTTAAATCTGCCTTAGATAATCCTACCTTGACTACCATATAGCCTGACTGCAAACCACATGGTGAGATCGGGCAGGAACAGGCATCTGGGGCAACAGCACAATGAACAAAGTGCAGGGTCAACACCCTAACAGTCTGTTTTTTGGTCAACGTGTGCCATTTTGACTCCACTGACTGTACAGCCACAAATTCTGACCACCTTAAAAGCAAGTGTGCCTTTCGTATTTCCATGGTGACACGCTATTGCACTGAGGATATGCTCTTCTCCGGCTGCCGCAGGCATTACCAACAAAGGCGTATGCCCCAATTTGTGCTGCCAGAGCATTCAAACTTTACTTGTTCATGCCTGACTTTGCGTTAACACAAGTCGAAGTGATAAGTGCATCAAAATGTAAGTTATCCTCTGTGGAGAAACACATAATAAATTGCTAGGTGTGGGGACGTTGCACTGATGATTCAATCGAAAAACAGTGTAGGGTGAGCGAGGAGGGGTGCGACGGGGTGAGGAGGGCTGTTACCCATAGCTCCATACATGGCAACATTATGTGACCATAAATCTGTAGTAATCTTAAAGTTGCAAAAATAGTAAGTAGCATAATGATAACATCACAGGAAATGATGTCACATCAAGGTTACCCAATTAAATGACAAAAAGATACATCTGGGGGTTAACAGCCGCCGATTATCACCAGATGGCCAGGCAGTAGGGAGCTGAAAGAGGAAATACCCACCAAAAATCTATAAATCCTTCTATGTCAGCAAGTGCCTGCTGTGGAGGAACTGGTGTTAAAAGGCAACAAGGTGGTAACACTTCTGTATACCTCAAGGGAAGTGACAGCAGTATGGGCTCCCGCAAATGCAGCTTGTAAGGCAAGCCCCAGAACAAAAGTGATATAGAGAGAAATATATTGCCATGTTATAAGACTGCTAACTGCCAACATGGGACAGTTGATGGGGGCCTCCCAGAGGCTAATGACCCCTTTCAAGGTTAAAGGTTGAAAGGACCTGATGCCGTCTCTGCCCTTGACACATGAGCTTCTTGCTCCTTCCTTCCTGGATCCATTCTTTCGTTTTAGTTCTTTTTGAGCACAGAGCCACAAGCATAGTACCAGAGGGACACTTCTCTGGTGAGTGGGACATGAGCTTCTTGCTCCTCCCTTCCTGGATACATTCTTTAGTTTCAGTTCTTTTTGTGCACGGAGCCACAAGCACAGTACCAGCGGGACAATTCTCTGGTGAGCGGTGAACGTGCAAAAGTTGCCTGCTGCCCTGTCCTCCATCTCCACCTCTATGGCACCTTTCCTTAGTGTTGCCACTCTCCATGTGGCCCGTGAGCCCCCGCCTCCGTACACACACTCACAGACACAGTATTGCTGGTGATACGTCACTCCGTCGCGTGCGCACGCCCTTAAAGGGGCAGCGCCACACTCATCCTTTTCCTTTTCCATAACAACTAACACATGAAAAGGAAGCACTCGCTACCAAACATCACAGCACACTATACCAACATGTCCCCAGAAACCCCTTTAATGACATCCGCCCTGTGTCCCCAGTTGGCACCAGTATCCGTGGGATCTGGGATATAACATCACAACATTTCACTTAGTCCATCACATAGTCCGGGGGTACCTCCTGCCAGTCTCTCTGGTCAGTGTTCCTTCGCCATGCTCCTCTCGGGTCGGAGGTCCCGACAGAAATGAGGGCCCACCGCCCTCATCCGGCAACTCTTCCATGTCCATGTCTGCCAATGTCTCTGCCCTGGGTTCGCCCAGTTTTTTAAAGAAGCTGGCATTCCGGGTGACAATCGCCGTTCCATCGGATGCAGTGACCATTGACCCCTTGACTGCCACTACATCTAGCGGTGCTGGCACATAGGTGAGGGAGAGCTTTCCTTGAGGATGTCGATTTCTCACCAGGACTTCATCCCCCGGGACCAGTTTTGGTGGCCTTAGACCCCTCTGGGCATTCTCCAGATCTGTCTGTGCCCTTCTCTCCTCTTCCACCCGCTCATTATCAATGATGGCGGGCTCCCGCTCTCCCACCTCCGGCACTATGTCTCTTGGACAGCGCTGAAACATGGCCTCTGCCGCCGCCATCCCCGTGGATGTATGGGTGGCCCTGTATCCTCTTAGGAACACATACAGTGCCCTCTGCAGACACTCGCCTTTGCCCTGAGCAATGCGGGGCACCTTGTTCAGTGTGCGCATCATTCGATCCGCTTCTCTGTTTGCTCAGGGCCACAGTGGGGTGACCTTCCTGTGGTGTATGCCATACCAGTTCATGAGGTCTGCAAGCTCTTGCCCTGAAATGGTGCCCCGTTGTCCGAGCACAACACTTTGGCCAGTCCGTGGGTGGCAACGATTTTCTCCAGTGCAACTACCACCTTTTCGAATGCAACTGACTCGACAAACTCAACTTCCGGATATCGGGACCACTCATCGACAACCACAAGGAAGTGCGTGCCCCTGGTCATGGACCCAAAGTCTGCGTGCACCACCTCCCATGGCCTGGTCCCTCTGGGCATGGTTTCGATGGTTGGCTCCTGCAGCGCAGGCGATGCCGCCTGGCACCATACACATGAGGCCACAAACTCCTCCACTCTCCATTCCAGCTCCAGCAACCAAACTTTCTGTCAGAGGTGGACCTTTGTCTTTGGCACCCCTTGGTGCCCCTGGTGTGCCAAGGCGATAATCTGCTGCACCTTGGCTTGTGGGACTACTATTCGGTCCCCTCTCAGGACCAGGCCAGACTCCGAGAACGCCAGCTCCTCGCGCACCCTCCACAGCTGCTCCACGGTCACCTTTGCCTCCTGTGTTCCTCGGGCCAGGACTCCATTACAGTTCTCCAAGCTCTGTGCTACATGGCCGCTTTCAGAATTCTGAAACACTCATCCGCCTGCGAGGCCTGCTCCAGTTCTTCCACCGGCACTGAGTTGGGTGTTGCCGCTTTGACCACCAGCCGGATGAGTTTGTCCACTTCTTCCGCACACCTCGACTGTGGGTCGTTCCCCCTTGGATGCCTGGAGAGGTAGTGAGCAGCATTGTTGCTGCCTGGCCGGTATACCAAGGACGCGCCATACTCCAGAAGCGCCAGCATCCAGCGTTCAATTCTCACCGATGGTTTAGAGGACGAACCCGCTAGGGTGGGGAACAGAGGCTTGTGGTCTGTGACCACCATCACTGGCCTTCCCAGCACATACAGTCTGAAGTGCCTGCTGCCCCACAGTACTGCCAGCGCCTCTCGCTCGATTTGCGAGTATCGCTGTTTAGTGTCCGACAGCGCCTTGCTGGCATACGTTATCGGCCGGACTTCCTGATCGCCCCCCACCTGCGTGAGAACTGCTCCGAGATCATAGGGGCTGGCATCGACGATGATCTCTGTCTGTAGGGCCGGGTCAAAGAATGCCATGGTGTCCTCAGCAGTGAGGGCACCCTTAATGTCATCAAAGGCTGCTTGTTCCGGTGGCCCCCACTGCCAGGTGACATCCTTTCTCGTGAGTGTCCGCAACGGCTCAGACTGTGATGCCAAGTTTCTGATGAAACGGCCACAGTACATGACCATGCCTAGGATGCTCCTTACTTCAACCATGTTCTCCGGTGGTCTGGCCTCCTGGATGTCTCTCACTTTCCGCGGGTCGGGCGACACCCCACCCGCCTTGAAAACAAAGCCAAAAAACTCAATGGTGGTCTTGAGAAACTCGCACTCTTTGCGATGCAGAGTGAGACCCAGGGAATGCAGGCATTCAAATTTCTTCGCCAGCCGGGCCAAGTGTTCCGCCTCGGACCTGGCGAACACCAGAATATCATCACTGATATTGAGCACCCTTTCCAGATCAGCGAGGGCCCCTCTGATGATGTTTTGAAAGACCTCAACTGTAAATACAACTAAATTTAGCCGTTGTATGCCCAGCATTAGTTAGCTTATGTGCCTTGCAGCTATAATTGAATTTAGCCGTGTATGCTATTTAGCCTTTGCATTGTTAGCCTCCTTTAACCTATTTGTGCCTTACAATCTCATTGTCAGCCCCATTTAGCCTAGATGTGCCCTGCAGCTATAATTGAACGCTAGCCCCTGTATGTTCTGCATTGCTTAGCCTAGTCGAACCTTACAACTACAATCGAATTTAGCCACTGTATGCCCAGCTTTATTTAGTTTATGTGCCTTGCAGTTATAATTGAACTTAGCCTTGTATGCTCAGCATTACTTAGCCTTGATGTACCCTGTAGTTATAATAACTTTTAGCCTCTTTGCACTTTGCATTGTTAGCCTCTTTTAACCTATCTGTGCCTTGCAACTACAATTGAATGTAGCCTCTGCTTACCCTGCACTGTGTCTGCACTGTGTCTGCACAGCCGCATGTCTTCGACCAATCACCTCTCAAAACTCCAGGACTGACTGTAAGTCCAACTAGCGACTGTTAACACTTGCTCAGTGCCTCACCACCATCTCAACATTGGGATCATGTTACCATGCCCCTCTGCCCAAAGGCTATTGCTCTGCTTATTGAGAATACCCTTCCTACTGTGGGCTTTTACCTGTGTGTCCCACTCAACATCAGCCAGTTTACCTACACCTAACACTCTGCGCGTTGGTACCATGGCCCCCACCTACAGACCTTCGGACACCCACCTGAGCATTGAGCCTCAACACCTCAATATCTATCTCAATGCCCCTGCATTATGGCTTGACCACTTAAAAAACCCACACATAACAAACCTTGTTCCACCTACCTAAGAAACAAAAGACTAGGTACCAGATTCCTGGGCATGAAGGGACACCCTACGCACCCAAGCGCATACTTGGAACCCCAGACACCCAGCCTGTCCCCCCAGACCACCATCGCATCCACTCCTCAGGGCCCCCTGACAACCCCTGCCTTCCCAAGCAAAGTCGGACTGATCAAGGCCACGTTGGTCAACGCAAGGTCCGTAGCAGCTCACACACTGGACATTGCTGATCTCATCAAGACTCAGGAGCTTGACCTCTTGGCCATCTCTGAGACTTGGTTGCACCCTGCCTCGTGCCCGGCACTCTCCTTGGCCATTTCCCCTGAGTACTCCATTTCCAGATGCGACCGCACCTCCAGAGGCGGCGGAATTGCATTCATCCACAAAAACTCATTAGGACTCAGAACCCTACCGAGCACTAATCTGGAATCTGCGGAGCTACTCTCTGTCAAACTACCATTATCTGCTAATCCATTGGCCACTATTCATCTAATATACAGACCCCCGTGCCCCCCCACATCGTTTGTGGATGACATCACATCTTTAGTACTCGACAAAGCGAAAACCAACTCTCAAACCCTCATCCTAGGAGACCTTAATCTAGGCCACCAAGACCCCAATGACCTCGCGGCTATTGACTTTGCCAACACCTTAACGGATCTAGGTTTCTCCTATCATATACAAGATCCCACCCACATCAAAGGGCGGTCCTTAGATTGGCTAAGCGACACCAACTGCAATATTAGCCTGCTCTCGAATGCCCCTTGCGCCTGGTCGGACCATCATATCATCACCTTCAACATTGAAGCAGCTCATCTACCCACGCCTCCCGTGGCTCCAACCATTCCTACTAGAAATAAAAAGAACATAACCTCAGAAAAGTTACTCCCCCTCATCCTCCCCACCCTCAATAACGTCACCGACTCTTGCTTAGACCCTACTATTTTAGCTGACACCTATAACCAGACAGTGCTCTCAGCCATAAATTCCATCACCCCGCTCAAACTTAGGAGACCGAAACAACATGCGCACCTCAACTCGTGGTTCACACCACAGCTCCGAGTGCTACGTAAAGAGAAACGCAGCGTAGAATCACGCTGGAAAAGCCACCCATCTGACACCCACAAGGACAGTCTCTTCCTTGCTACTTTCAACTACAAAGAAGCCATACTTCAGGCCAAAAAATAATCCTACAACAACCGTATCCTGTTAGCACAATCGAATACCAAGGAACTATTTAAAAATCTTAAGGAACTTGAGACTCCCATTGCACCCCCCGACTCCTGCACTAAAGATAGCAGCTGGTGCATTAATATACAGACAGCACTTTTGGGCAAAATTGCAACCCTCCAAACTAAAATTAGAGACAAACAACAGTCTCTACAGTCAGACCAACCTCTGACCATCCCCTTATCTAATACTTGCCAAACTAACCTGACCGTTAAACCATTCGCCTTCTCCCCTTTCACCACTCTTGAAGTAGAAGGAATCATAAACAACCTCAAGCCCTCTAACTGCCAATGTGACCCTTGCCCTGCGCCCATCATCAAGGCAGCCTCTCATGACCTTGCCCCCTTTATCACAACCTTCATAAACACCTCTTTCAAAACTGGCATTGTCCTCGACAACCTCAAGGACGCCTGGGTGATCCCACTACTCAAAAACCATCCCTTGACCCTAACATACCGACCAATTTTAGACCGATCACTACGATCCCGTTCCTGCTCAAGATCCTAGATTGGGCAGCTTACCTGCAGATCCAAGACTACCTTGAATCCAACAATCTCCTAGGGCTAGGACAATCAGGCTACTGCCCCAAACATGGCACCGAAACAGCCCTAATTGACTTGAAAACCCAGATGGAGATACTAAAGGACAACGGAAAGTTAGCGCTACTCCTTCTCCTTGACCTGTCCGCAGCATTCGACCTGGTTAACCACCAAATACTTTGCCAACATCCCAAATCCGCGGCCCACTTCTCAGACTCTGCCAATGCCTGGATCCACTCCTTCCTAAGCAACAGGTCTATGCGGGTCTTCTCGCCCACAGCATCGGCTAACCCCTCTCCAATTCACTGCGGCGTCCCTCAAGGCTCCTGTGTATCGCCCACGCTTTACAACGCGTTCACCAAACCTCTTTTCAATGTGCTTGATTATCTGGGTGTCTCCTACACTAACTATGTGGATGACACCCAGATACTCATTCCCATCACTGGTGACTACACAGCCGATACCAACATGAATTATGTCTTAACGACGACAAGACAGAGCTGCTATTACTTGGATCAACTCAACGCCTCAATAAATTACACCAAGCCTTCAAGTCTTTTATCATAGACGGTAATGACATCAAGGTCTCTAATGACACTAAAACTTTAGGCGTCTACCTGGACTCTGCTCTATCTCTGAACAAACAAATGCAGTAAGGTCGGCATCGGCCTATACTTGCAAACTTATTACCGCCTGCAGACCTTTTCTGCACCCCCATAACTGCATTACCCTTGCAAGAACACTCATTATGTCCAAAATCGACTACTGTAGCGCCCTCTACTTGGGGACTAACCAAGCTAACCTCAACAAACTGCAAACTATCCAGAATAATGCCATAAGGGCAGCCCTTAATATCCCCAGACGGTCTCATATCTCTAAAGTCAGATATGATCTACGCTGGCTCCCGGTAAAACAAAGAATCGCCTTGAAAACACTAGCCTTGATGCATAAATGCTTGGAAAGCAAAGCCCCACCCTACCTCTCTTCTCGTCTCACACTCCACATCTCCACTCGGCCCACCAGATCAGCACAAACTCACAGCCTCATCCTGCCCAGATTCAAACTCCAAAAAGCGGGTGGGGTGAGCTTCCCTGTCCTAGCCTCTAAACTCTGGAACTCACTGCCTGCGTCCATCAGAACGGAGCCCTCGTTCCATACCTTCAAGAACAATACCAAATCCTGGCTGTTCTAGCAGAATGCTTGAAGCACCTCACTTAAGACCTGCTACTGACTTGTAATATACTGCAAATGTGTATATATTTGTTTTCTGTAATGTATTGTGTAATGTAATTTTGTGCATACTGTATATATCGTAACCTTGTATCCAAGAATATGCGCCCGGTTGCTCCTGGGCCTGGCTGCGCTTTAAAAATAAAATAAACTTCAAACTCTGCAGCTGACGACACTCCGAAGCTGCGCCTCTTGTATCTGTACAGCCCCCGATGGGTGGTAAAGGTGGTGATGTATCTTGATGGAGCATCACCTGATGGTACCCGGCCCGTAGATCTAACTTGGAGAAGAACCTGGCGCCCTGTAGCTCGGTTAAAATGTCGTCGATGAAGGGCGTCAGGTGCCTTTCTCGCTTTATCACCTTGTTGGGCAGGCGCATGTCCACACATATCCTGACCGAATCAGGCTGTTTCAGCTTCCGGACAATCACGATCAGGGAGTGGGGCCCTCCACCTTCTCGATTATGTCCAGTCCGACCAGGTTGTCTAATTTCTGATCCACCAGGTCTCTGAGGTGGAATGGCACCCGCCGATGCTTCAACGCCACAGGTTGGATTGAGTCATCGATGTGTAGCTGGACAGGGTCACCGGCCATTTGGCCGATGCTCTCGAACAGAGATGAATGTTTGTCCAGCAGCAGCTGGATGTCTTCTACGTACACAGAGTATGCAAAAGTCACGATGCCTAGGGCCTCAGCCACCGCACAGCTCAGTAGGGTGTTGCTGCTCACTGGCGTGACACAGAACCTTGCACGATCTTCGCTCCACCATGCCTCACATTTGCGATGAATGCACTATCAAGCGGGATCAGTTTTGCCCTCCCCCCCGAAGGTGAAGATGCGCGCTTTGGGTGTGGACAGGCCAGGCAGGGATTGCAAGGCATCATAATGTTCCCTGGCCGAGTCCTCGTTAACCAGTATGTTGCATCGGGGCTGCCGCCTGGACTTTGAGCGCAAAACACCCACACTCGACACAAAGAACACATTTTCTTCTTCCTCCTCTTCCTCCTCACCTTCCGGGCCATTGCCGTTGTCTCCCTGGTCCACCTGAGCCACATATGAAGAGCGCTGTTGGCAGAAGAAGCCAGCCAGACTGAACCTCTTGGAATGATCGTCAGTGTTGGGGCCTTGCACATGCGGGCATAATGATCAGCGACACTGCAGCGTCCACGTGACTTTTCAATGGCTGGGCATTCCGCAGGATGTGTAAGGTGAAACCCGCACTTCATGCACGAGTTGACCGATGTCTGTCCCCGTTGGTTGCCTGCCGGGCGTCTAACGCCTCTGCCAATAGCACAGATGTCCTCCACCTTGTTGGGGCCCACTCCAGTCTCCATGCGGGACGCCCTTAGCTCAGACACCTCGTGACGCCTTCCCAGCTCCAGGATACGAGGGAGCGTAATGCCGGGTTCCCTCAACATCTGACGGCACAGTTTACCAGAGACACACCCATGAATGAGTTGGTTCCTTATCATTGTATCGGGTCATTCCAGGGACAGGGGACTGCGAGCCTGCGCAGCCTCCCATAAAATGTGTCCAAAGTCCCATCGTCCTTTTTGCGCGCTGCGCCCATGAGGATGCGTTCATAATCAGCATTTACCATGGGGAGAAAATGGTTGTGGAGGGCGTCCTTGGCCGCCGCATACAAGCCATCCTGAGGTTGGAGGGACAGAAACACCTCATGTACCGTGGGCCCAGCGCAGTACAAAAGGGTAGCCACCTTGCTGTCGTCATTGGTCTCCATGGTGGCCCTGAAAAACATTTCTAATCTGTCCATCCACATTTTCCACCTGGGCCCCAGCCTGGAAGGTGCACCCGAGATATCAAACTCAGGCATTGGCTGCAGGGCCCCCGGTGGTCTCAGTAATGGTCTTGGTGGTATTGCTGGTGGTGGCTGTTGGACTACCGGTGCAGGGGCTTGCTTTTGATCCACAGCTTGTCCGGCATTCATGATGGCGAGCGCACAGGCACCACAGATGGAATGGAAGGGGCCGCAACTCACCACCTCACCTTACTCTCTCCCGTGCACAAAGGCAGGCCAAACGTTGATTCACCAGCACTAGTTGTTCACACTGGCATTCATGGACATACAGGGCCCCACATTCACAATGCCCCCAAACCAGCAGGAGCAGATGCAGGTCAGGTCAAAGGTCCCAAAAATTGAGCAGGGTGGGCCCAGGGCACACATACAACAGCAGGCCTCCCCTGACTCCACACCCAACACTCAATGAAATTCAGTGGAAATGCTTGAAATTCACCTCAAAAAGCACATCCTGTGCATAATGTTGCTGCCTGCCACACGAGTTTCCAAAAATTAGGCCTGGATGGCTCACTGTCACTTCAAACGAAGCCGCGACCTTCCAGGGCCCGGATTCTAAGATGGCCGCTGACCGCGTGGTTTATGTCCCTATACGCGGCATGTTTCGAGCAGTGAGCTTTATGTCGGACACATCAAAGGAATCACCGCCGAAAGTTAACGCCGTGCCCGGGTCATCATCCTGACTCGTCGCCACTGTTTCCACTCACCATGTGCCCATGAGCCCCCCACATGTGTACACACAGACACGGTGCTGCTGGTGCCGGCTCCGCGGTCGCTCTGCGGCCGTCGGGAACGCCCTGTTTATTTATATGGCACGCAACGGAGTGATATGTCACTCCGTCGCGTGCGCACGCCCTTAAAGGGGCAGCGCTACACTTAGTATTGAAAACTATACAATGGCCTCCCTTCAAGCTAGTTCAGGAATATTCTATTAAACAGCTACCATCCTTTGAGTCCCTGTGCAGGTTTGGAAATGTGGGGGTCTTGGTACTGCCAGTGGGAGAAGAAGGGTAGCTCTAAACCTTTTCTGTCGCCAAGGCGGGTGAAAACACCCGATTTTCTTTGGTCGGGTGAGAGCCCATTGAAGTGAGTTGGGAGTATAGGAACCTTGGCTGGTGAGTCAGCTGATTGCAAGGCGGATAACACATGCCTAAAGTGTGGAAGTTGAGAGCTATGAGTTGTGACGTCCCAGTTGGGCGTAGCGCGCATGCGCGGGCCTCGTTATGGACCCGCGCATGCGCAGTTGAATAAACTGCGTCCGTGCGGCAGTTGCCGCCGGGACGCGTAGTAAGCAACATCGCGTCCCGTGTCCTCCTTGGTCTGTGTGCGTGAGGGTATGCATGTGAGGGCCGAGGGGCCGGATGTAACAACTGGCGATGAGGCGGGATCGCCGCCACACCGTTCGTCCAACGTACATGGGCGCACAATCCACATCGTCGGCACGCGAGGACACGACGCGGACCGAGCACAAACGTTTTTCTCCTCAGAGCAGTAGCGGCCTGAAAAGGTGCTCGTGCGCTGCCACAAGGAGAAAAAGGGACAATTTTTGGAACACTTGATTGTCCCCAACAACCTGGGGACAAACCAAAAAAAAAAAAAAAATCTGGGCGCAAGGTTAAGGCGACAGTTAACAGCAGAAGGTACGTCGAGAGTTGCACCTGTGAAGATGGCAAGTAGCGAAGATGAGACAGGAGTGGCAACAAGAGCGGTGAGGACACAACAGGGATCGCTGCTGCCCATGCAGGAGTTTGACACGTCAGGGCCCCCGTCCAAACTGGGACCCAGGTGGCTACTATGGGTCAAGAAGTTGGAGATGTACTTTACAGCGACCAGAACAACGAACAACGATGCGAAAAGGGCGACCCTTCTGTATTCAGCCGGGCTGGACATTATGCGCATCTATGAATCACTCACCCTGCCAGTGGTCACGTATGACACTGTCAAGACTGCGCTAGAAAATCACTTCATCCCACAGTCGAATGTCGACTATGAAAGATTTTTGTTCTGCAGGGAGAAACAAAGGGAGGAAGAGTCTCTCGATCAATTCTGCGCCAGACTGAGAATGATAGCCAACACATGTCGCTGGGACAACGACGAGCTGATGATAAGGAACCAGGTCCTCCAGGGCTGCAGCTCGGGTAAATTGCGGCGACAAGTGCTGAGAGAGCCGGGGTGGACACTGCAGCAGATACTAGATAGTGGCCGCACGTATGAGCTAGCAGAATCCAGAGGAGCAAGCATGGACGCGGCGGTCAGGCCAAGCGCAAGGGAGGAGGCTTTTGCTGTAAACAAAAGGACGAAGCTGAAGGATAAGTGGGCCCCGAAGACAACGGAGAACAGACATCCATCTACACCTGGATCGATCTGCCAAGATTGCGGATATGACCTGCCACATGTAGAGGAGTGTCCCGCCAAAACGAGATCCTGCGGACGGTGCAATGGACCGGGGCACTATGCCCGCATGTGCCGCGCCCCTGCTCCTGTACCTACTCAGAGAGGCCCCGCGAGAACAAGGGGCAGCGGTTTCAGAAGGCAACGCAGCATCGCAGCTCTCGAACAGGAGGTAAGGAGGTTGCAACTTGCAGAGGAAGAAGAAGAAGAGGAGGAGGACGAAAAAGAGGTATTCTTCATTTCAAACATTGCCTCAGAAAGCAAACGGAGGAGGCAACCCAGGTGTGTGGTAGACATACTGGGTGTGCCGACACAGATCCTCATCGACACAGGAGCTTCCGTATGCGTGCTGGCGGAGGAGGATTATCTAAAACTCCCAGGTCCGCCGGCACTGGACAAGTCCATGGCGAAGATATTTACTTTTGGAGGAGACACCCCATTGCCACTCAAGGGCGTATTCGTGTCACCAGTGTCGAGGGGGGAAAGCACCATCAAGGCAAAATTCTTTGTCACGGACGTTAGCCCTCACTCGCTTCTCAGCTGTGCTGCGTCGGAGGCCCTCAATTTGGTTCATTTTGCATATGGAGTATACCAGATTGACATTGAAACACTGTTGGACAAGTTCTCGGGCATCTTCGAGGGCATAGGGAAGCTTAAAGCACCCCCAGTGCGCCTGCATATCGACGAGTCCATCAGACCGACAGCCCTCAAACACTGTAGGATTCCGTTCCACCTAAGAGAGAAGGTGGAGGAGGAACTCCGATCACTCGTAGATATGGACATTATTGAGAGAGTGGAGGGGCCGACACCCTGGGTGTCCCCAATAGTGGTGGCCCCCAAGCCGAAACAGCCCGGGGCAGTGAGGATTTGCGTGGACATGCGCCTCCCAAACGCTGCGATCAAGAGGGAGAGGCACATTACTCCAACTCTAGATGACATTATCAGAGAGCTTCAGGGGGCAAGAGTCTTCTCAAAGCTGGACCTACGAGCGGGCTACCATCAGCTTGAACTGCACCCGGACTCCAGGTTCATAACTACTTTCACGACGCATGACGGCCTATACCAATTTAAACGCCTGAGCTTCGGTATCTCATCAGCCGCCGAAGTATTCCAGAATACCATCAGAGGGGCGTTGGCCGGCCTAAAAGGGGTATTGAACATGAGCGACGACATTTTAGTCTTCGCGGACTCAGAAAGGGAGCACATGATATGATATGATATGGTATTTGTAACGCGCCTATACACAAGTGTTTCAAGGCGCGACGAGGCAGGGAGGGAGGGAAACAAGGGGAAGACAGACAAACAATCCTACTAGGCCAGGTGTGATTCAGATCGCGCAAGTGCAGAGGTAAGGGGAAAAGGAGAAAGTGCAGGGGGAGGAGGTGGGGGGGAAGTGCAGTACAAGGTAAGTAGCGTAATAAAATAATAAATAATAAATAAAAAGGGCCAGCTGGTGGCAAGTGCGAGGTAAGTGCAGAGCAAGTGCTGAGAAGTGCTGGGAAGGGGGGCTGTAGGGATACAGTGACAGTCCCACAGTGCAGGGGGAGCCAGGGAGGCAGTGCAAGTGGAGAGTGGCTGGGCCCTGGACCGAGGTCGCTGAGAGTGGCCCAGATGCAGGTTTAGTGCAGAATTCAGTGGGGAGTTAAGCAGGTTTAGCAGAGGAGAGGGAGAGAGAAGGCAGAAGCAAAGAGAAAGGTTTTGAGGTACTTCCGGAACCGGAGATGGTTCTCCTCAAGTTTCAGGGAGGCAGGAAGGCTGTTCCAGAGGGAGGCCCCTGCTGCGGAGAGAGATCTACCCCCAGCTCGTTGCTTCGAGAAGCGGCTGACCATGAGGGAGTTGGAGACGGATGAGCGAAGGGCTCGTGAAGGAAGATATTTAGGAAGAGAGAGTTGAAGGTATTTAGGCCCCAGGCCCCAGAAGGCCTTGTGGACAATGCAGAGGGTTTTGAACTTAATCCTCGCAGCCATTGGGAGCCAGTGAAGAGATTTCAGTCCTGGAGAGATACGGTCCCTGGGCTTGAGGCCAAGGATAAGTCTCGCAGTTCTGTTCTGGATAAGTTGCAGAGGGCGGAGAGTGGAGGCAGGCAGATTAAGATAGAGGCTGTTACAGTAGTCCAGCCTTGAGAGAACCAGGGCTCGGGAGACAGTGAGCTTCTGGGGGAAGGAGAGGAAGGGAAGAATACCTCTGAGGAGGTGCAGCTGGTAGTGTGACTTCTTAGAGACGTCAGATATATGAGGAGAGAAGGAGAGTGTGGAGTCGAAGATGACCCCGAGGTTTTTAGCCTTGCAGGTAGGGGCGGGAAGGGGGCCAAGGGAGGCCGGCCAGAGAGCTGCAGGGAAGGAGGGAGTGGGTGTGCCGATGAGTAGAATCTCAGTCTTACTGGCGTTAAGGCAGAGGTCATTGGCAGCACACCATTCCTGGATAGCAGACAGACAGTCGGAGATGAGGGAAGGAGAGGAGGAGGCCGAGGGTAGCCTGAAAATGAGCTGGGTATCGTCCGCATAGCACTGGAAGTGGGGGCAGAGAGCGGCGATGCGGTGGGCAAGGAGTGCCAGATACTGGTTGAAAAGCCAGTGAGAAAGGTTGGATCCCTGGGGGACACCACAGGTGGAAAAAAAGATGTCAGAGAGGAAGGAGCCCATTTGGACCTGGGAGGGTCGACCGGAAAGGAAAGAGGTCAGCCATGCCAGAGCCTGACCAGTGATACCCAGGTTATCACGGAGACGGTTGAGCAGGATGGCATGGTTGACAGTGTCAAAGGCAGAGGAGAGATCGAGCAGAATGAGAACACAGGGAGTGTTGGAATCGAGGTTAAGGAGCAGGTCCTCACGGATGTTCAGGAGAGCAGTTTCCGTGCTTCTGGCCGCTCTGAAGCCGGATTGATGGTCATGAAGATTACCAACAGATTCAGCATGGAGGTTAAGCTGGGAGATGGCCAGTTTCTCCAGGAGTTTGCCCAGGAAGGGAGTAATGGAGATTGGGCGATAGTTGGCCGGGCAGGAGGGGTCGGAAGAGGGTTTCTTGAGGAGGGGGTGCACAAGGGAGTGCTTGAGGGGGGATGGGAAGACTCCAGAGGCGAATGAGTGTTTGCAAAAGTCAGCCAGGGCAGGAGCCAGGGAGTCGATGTGGTCCTTGATGGTTTTGGAGGAACAGGGGTGAACCTGTTTAGACGAGGCTTTCATAGATCGGACTTGTCTGGAAACCTCATCAGCAGAAAAAGGTGGAAAAGCAGAGAAGGAGGGCGGAGGGGCGGCTGCAAGAGAGCAAGAGGAAGAGCCGGGAAGAGAGGGAGGGAGGAGAGCGGAGGAGAGCGAGGACAGGATGTCCTGAGTTTTTGAGATGAAGTGCGAGGCCAGTGCAGTGCAGAGGGCCTGGGAGGGGACAGGAGAGGTAGAGACTGCAGCAGGGTTGGCCAGCTCCTTGCAGATTTTAAAGAGTTCGGCCGAGTTGTTAGATGCCTCAGAGATGCGGGCTTGGATAAGGGCTCTCTTCTTGGTGAGAACGGAGAGCCGGTATTGCCTTTGGAGCAGGCGGCAGGCCAGTTTGTCAGAGGATGAACATGAAGCACGCCATTTCCTCTCTGCCACCCTGCACTTGCGTTTTAGGGTGACGAGATCCGAGTCATACCAGGAGTTACATTTGGCTTTGGGCTTCAGGCGGATTCTCATGACGGGGGCAAGGATATCGAGAGTATCAGATATAGAGGAATAGTGCATGGAGAGGGCTGTGTCAGGGTGGGAGTCAGCCGGGGGGGAGGAGGGGGCGAGAAGGTAGCAGTGAAAGCCTCAACTGACACGCGCTTCATGGGCCGGATGACCGAGAAGGTGGGTGGCAGTGAAGAGGGTGGCTTTGCCTGTGGGGTAGGGAGGGAGAGGTGGGAGGATAGGAGAAAGTGATCGCTCCAGGAGAGAGGAGTGGAGAGAGGGAGGGAGAGGGGAAGGTCAGAAGAGATCAGAGCATCAAGAGTGTGCCCTGCAGAGTGAGTAGGCCCAGACGGGAGAATAGAGAGTGAGAGAGAGTTGCAGAGTTCGCGAAAGAGACCAGTGGGGGGACAGGAGGCATCGAGGTGGATGTTGAAGTCACCGAGAAAGAGGAGTTGGGTGGTTGAGGACAGGAGTGAGGAGGAGAGGTCAGGAGAACACGCTCCAGAGATTGAAGAACTTAGGGGTCACCCTTCATAGACAAAAATGCGAGTTCTTCAAGGACTGTATTGGTTTCTTCGGATTCATCTTCCATGCGGCCGGTGTGTCGCCCGACCCAGCCAAAGTGAAGGACATTAAGGAAGCCGCCCCCCCCACAGTCCCCACGGAAGTAAGGAGCTTCCTGGGGATGGTGACTTATTGTGGGCGTTTCATCAAAGGGCTGGCGTCGCTGGCAGAACCACTCAGAGTGCTAACAAGGAACGACGCCGCATGGAAATGGGGAGCCAGTGAACAAGAGGCATTCCAGACCCTGAAAAATGCCCTATCCGATGGGGACACCATGGCATACTTCAACCCCAAGGTGGAATCGGAGGTGGTGGTCGATGTGAGTCCAGTGGGAGTAGGGGCTGTTCTGCTGCAACCTGATGAACGCGGGGACATACGTCCCATCGCCTATGCGAGTAAGGCTTTTTCGGACACGGAAATGAGATACTCGCAGATCGAACGGGAGGCGTTAGCCATCCTGTGGGGCTGTCGCCATTTCCGTTTGTGGGGCTGACCGACCACAAGCCGCTACTGCCCATACTGGCGGGCGTGTCATCCAAGCCGCCCCCCAGGATCGAAAGGTGGATGCTGGCCCTGATGGAGTACGGGGTGAAACTTGTATACCGACCAGGAACGAACAACCCGGCCGACTACCTGTCGCGCCACCCCAGCAAAGAAAACTCTGTCACTGACATTGGGGCGAACGAGTGCCACGGGCTGCTGTGTCAGGTGGTGGAAGGGTCCCTTCCAATGGCAATCTTAAGACTTGAAATTGCGCCGGAATGCTCCAAGGACGAGGTGTTTACCATCATCAAGACTGCCGTGAGGAGCGGCGATTGGAGGGAGGTATTGCACAACAACTCCCGCCGTCAAGCAGAGGCCCAGAGCGACCTCCAAGCACTCTGGAAAGTGAGGGATGAACTCTCCGTCTCAGACGATGGGCTAATACTTCGAGGGAGACTAATCGTCATCCCACGAGCACTGAGGACAAGGGTGCTCGAACTGGCCCACATCGGTCATCAGGGGGTTGTTAAAACGAAGGCTCGGCTGAGACACAAAGTATGGTTCCCGGACTTGGAGGGGCGAGTGGAGAGCTTCGTGAGGAGATGTGTGGCGTGTCAAGCAGCAGCCCCAGGAGACAGAGCTCTGCCGATAAGGTCGATGGAGCGTAGCAGCAAACCATGGGGAACTGTCCACGTGGATTTCGGCTCGACTGGTCGGGGAATGTACTTTCTGGTAGCAGTTGACCAATGGTCCAGGTCCCCCGAGGTGGAGGTGGTAGAGTCGACAGCGACAGAGTTCGCGACGAAGGCATTAGACAAAATGTTCGCCGCGCATGGGTTCCCGGACCTACTGTGCTCGGACAACGGGCCACCGTTCACAGGCAGCCAGTTAGCAACTTACCTCCGAGAAAGGGGGATCCGGCATCGCAGGGTGTCCCCACTCTGGCCGCGAGCCAACGGGGAGGCCGAGAGAATGATGCAGACTCTTAATAAGGTCCTAAGAATCTCAGCCAGTGGTGGTGAAGACCTGGAGAGGAAGCTTGTGGAGTTTCTAAGAGAATACCGCACGACACCCCACCAGTCCACGAGAGTGGCTCCCGCTGAAGCACTATTTGGACGATGCCCGAGGGGAATGCTACCGGAAGATGACGGCCGTCCGCCAGGGATAATAAACAATGAGGGTGTCCAGGATGAACGGGCTAGGCGTAACGACAACGAAAGTGAAAGGAGGGGTCTGCAGGAAAAGGAGGTGCGAGTAGGGGACACAGTGCTGGTCCGAAACCGGCACCCCGAGGGGAAACTGTCCCTACCATTTGAGCCGCGCCCGTGGAAGGTAACGCATGTAAAGGACACAATGGTGACGGCAGCCTGCGACCGAGGAACAGTCACGCGCAACCGGTCGTTCTTCAAACGAATTGAAACACCCGCTGAGAACGGGGCCTCAGAGGAATCCGTGGGGCGGGAGGGCCCGCCTGGAGATCAGGAGGGCGAGCAGAGCAGGGACTGCGCTAGCTCTGAACGGGAGTGTTCTACTCCGCCCACCGCCTCGCCAAGGTACCCGGTCCGCCGCGAGCAGAGATTACCAGGGCATCTCAAGGACTACGTCCTGGACTCAGGTGACTGAACTGAGAAATGTAAGGTGAGACTCCCAGTTATTCATGCGCCCGCTAACACAGGCATCAGTGTGCAGGGGTATGCACACCCCGAAGGTTTACAGTTGTTTTGGTTAAAGTTAAAAAGGGATTGACGTCCCAGTTGGGCTTAGCGCGCATGCGCGGGCCTCGTTATGGACCCGCGCATGCGCAGTTGAATAAACTGCGTCCGTGCGGCAGTTGCCGCCGGGACGCGTAGCAAGCAACATCGCGTCCCGTGTCCTCCTTGGTCTGTGTGCGTGCGGGTATGCATGTGAGGGCCGAGGGGCCGGATATAACATGAGTTACCATTCAATGTGACTATAAGTTTCCCCAGGACACTCGTGTGGCGACTTACATTGTTTCCTACTAAATAACAGAGATGCTGCGTATTTACCCTTGTTTCCTTATGAATTGAAGAGCATCAGAATTGTTTACCCACAGTCAGCAAAATAAATTCTGCTCTATTAACCTTTGTCCTTGCCAATCGACACTGCCAAAACCAAGTTGATGGCACTCCATGTCTCACCTTCCAGCTTCGCTTAGTTTTACTTGTAGCTATAAACCAATTTCCCACAACACTATTAGTTTCACTAGAAACAGATACACGGCTGCTACTGCTCATGCGCACAGCGTAAACTCACAACGTAGCTCTTTCAGCGTGGCGTGCCCTCTCTGTAGCCAATCTTGGCTTTACGTACCCACGTCTCCGTTCTGGCGTGGCCAGCCAATCAACGCAGTGTTTGCATCTCGCAGGTCTAGGCCGCTAGAGGAAGCGATGTGTCCGCGGTAGAAGGTGCAGGCAAGGCCGGAGATTTAGTGTGAAGATGGCGGCAGGGGTTTGAGTGTCGAAGTCCACACACCAACAATACAGTCAACCTGCACTCGGAACCACCCATAGCAGTTGGACACGCCGGCTCTTCTCCTCCTGGCTGCCTGTGTGGTTCCGGGCATGACGTCCATTCATTTCGTGGTGCACCCTCTACCGGGGACAGAGGACCAGTTAAATGACAGGTGAGCAGGTTTGAACCGAGGAGAACTGTTTGGATAAGACGCACAAGTTCTAAGATCGTAATACCATCCGGTAGAGTAGGATGGTGTGGTTAGCGACAAGGACCGACTCCTTCACGTTTCTTTGCTGGAGTGGCGGGCTCTGTCCGTGTTTACGTCCGCTCCGCCTCTTATAACATCAGTTCCCTTGTACATCGTGGAAGGGGACGTTGGGCAGGGTTATTTCCCCGCGTTGGTCAGATAGCACTGTCGGGAGCACGATGTAACATTGGCAATACAATCCGACCCTGTTGTTTTCCTGTGGATGTTTTTTTCTGTCGGGGATCAAATATATTTTACAGCCGCACACTACATAGACAAGTTGCAGGTCCTGCGTCTCCTGGTAGCTCCGTCAGATGAATCGTGGCGGTGCAGAAGACGGTGGTCCTGGGTTGCCCGGCTCTGGCCACAAGTAGCGTACACCCAATAACTTTAAAGGACATCTGTGTCATATTCTGAGGGCCACATCCTCTCGCAACACACGGTCTCTTTACACGTGTTGTCGATCAGTGACCCTATTGACTCGCAGTGACCTGATGTTCTGTTCCTCTGTGTACGCATTTTTAAAGCACTTTTTCCCCCCAGAGGGAAGTGTTCTCATCTTTGCGTTCGTTTCGCAGTAGACGTAAACTATACCTGCATTTATTGTTCTAAGCATTCTGAATCTCTTATGCTGAAATATGATACGCGTATGAGTGAGTATTCCTTTCCGCATGCTACTTCATGTTTGTGCACCTTATTTACATAGACGATCGACACTTCTATTCTGCACCATAAAGTCTCGCATCAGATGCGTTCACATCAATAATGCTTACAAAAGAATTGTGTGTAGTGCTAGGCGTACCCCTTCCAGCTAACCACCCCTCATTCGTGCCATCACTTTTAAGTTACCTGTCACCGGACTAAATATGATGTTTCTTTGTGTGTTTTTGAAACTAGATAATTGGATGAAACATTGTTGGTTGATTAGCATGTATGTGACTCGGTATTTAAAATTCACAAACGTTTCCAAAGCCAAGTGCTTGTAGTTTGATTTAACCCATACCATGCCATTCTCCACGCACAGCTAATTGGTTGTAGGGCATCTAACCTGGTTTTAGCTTCTGCTTATCCAATCTCGGTCCTTGTAACCCTAACCCATTTCTTAATGACAGCCACTGCAGTGCTTCTGTTGTTGGGGCCACGGTAATAAGTCTCCTCGTGGGTCGACATTGGAATTTATGGAGCAGGAGCTGGAAGTAGCTCTTTGTTCACTATTTTCCTTTGACCAGAAGCCATTCCTAATGAACCAGGAACTATGCAGATATTGAAAAAATGCTTCTTTTATGTAGCGCTAGAACATGAGCAGGACAAGTGTCACAGCAGCCACACTGGTGTGTCCAAAAGATGGTGACTTGCTTTTTTTTCTGTTTGTATCAATCCAAAACGGCGCACGCCATGAGCTAGTCTTCCAATTGCTATGCTGCTCCCTTTGACTTTTTCGTTACTCTTTCTTGCTTTGTTGCTTTACATTGCTTTGTTTCTTTAGCATGTACTTCCTCTTTACCCTACTTTTCCTTTTATTTCCTGTCAGTTGTTCTGACTTGCTTCTCCCTCTCATTTAGTCATTAGTTACCTTTGCTTCTACGTCTATAGCTCGGCCACTATATCTGTTTTACTGCATCAATCTTGGTTGCTCTGCTTACTGCCACAAATCTTTTATCTGTGACACCTTTTTATTTTATCTGTAATTGTACTCCCTCTTTCTTTAGCTCAGCTGGAGAATGAGGAGCGAATACAATGTGCCATAAACCTAACTCCCACATGAAATGCAAAGCTTAACATTTCTCAAAGTGAGTGTCGGATAAGTATATTTGCGTGGCACCAGTTTGGCCTGCGGAGCCAAAAGTAGCTCCTCCTAGCTGTTCGTGCGAAGCTAACTAGGTTCTTCTCAGCTATAGCCAGGAGCTAAATAGCTCCCAGCAATTTCGAACCCTGCAAGTTAATATTCTACTCGTTTTGGGGGTTATAGTTTGTAGCCTTGATGTTCTGCTAGTTTGCGCCCAGATATGTTGTGTCCATATACTTTGTACCTAGAAGTTAATTTATACTTTAAAAAAAAAATGTTCCCTGAGATTAGTTGTGTAATCCTCGCACATAAGATGAAAGATATTGCTATACCTAGGTTCTTTATTGTGGACCCGCGCATCAAGGCACAGATTCTCTAACAGCAGCATCATATATAAATTGGTCATAAGTCCAAATTGTGTACCTCTGCAGATCTGCTCTGTGTTCCTTAAGAATCAAACAATTCATTGTTAAGTGCCAGTGGTATTCAACTTGCTTTTTCTTCCGCCATAAACATCACTAATTATATTCTGGGTATCCATAATTCAGAACCCACTACTTCCCAAGTCTCTGCTATTAAGCAGAAATTTCATGAAGCCCCTACGTTTTTCCCGTACATGGGGTCGGGGGGAATGCAACCAAATAAGTTTGGGGGCTTAGCCACTGGAGTTATCGTAAGATTTTTGGGTTAAAGACTTTACTTGCAAGTATGAAGCATTCTGCATACTTTGGACCAATGATTTATTTCTTTAAACACTTGTTCTTCTGTGCAAACTGGATCTCCTCATCAGCGTCCATATCAGTTGGTTACAGTGACCGTTTACTCATCTGTGTGTGTAAGAGAGTATTTCCTCTGTAAAAGGAAAGAGTGCAACTTAGTCAGAATCTGTAAGTAATAGGTCACCAGTTTAATCCTAGCCATAGTGAGCAAACCCAGTTTTTCTCTAAAAGGGCTCACAAAATTTACTAGGCCACTTGCATCGGCATTTGAGATTTTATTAAGGGGGTGTGCCATTTACATGGTACCGGAACCTCTTGGCAAATAGGAGGATGTTTGAAACTTATTTGACATCGACTGCAAACAAACTTTTCAGTAAATGGCAAAGGAAAGTTTCTCTATGCATGGCTGGTCTTTTGGTGACAGCATTGCACCAACTATGAAGTGTTTATTGTGACATGAACCATTTTACAGAAAGCAGTGGTAAATATGTTCTCACCTATCACCATGGGAGAAGTGCATTACTGTTGGGACAATTACGTATACTGAGGGAATCGCCCTGTAGGTCTAGTGGAATTTAAGAATGTGCTAGGTCTGTCTAAGATTGCACAGATGTTCCCTAGGGAATCTATACAAGGGGTTGTAAAATTGCCCTTCAAGTTTATTCAACTAAGCAAAATCACTCTGCACACAATTCTGCATCATTTAAGACTATTGCTAAATTATGTTTACAGGGATTGATTAATAGTAATGGTGTAAAACCTACATGCCTAAAATCAAAACCTGGAAAGCAACCTTTCTTGATGATGTCTGGTTTTATCTAATTTCTCTTCAAAGATCTGCCCAATGTAGTTAAAATCTCACAGCTTCTGCTACTTTAGAGACCCCGGCATTTTGTTCGAGGCTTCCTTTTTGTTATGAAGCATACATTATTTTAGTCATTTTTATATTTATTGCTAGCTCGTTGGTTTCAGAATAATAGCTTATGGCGTCTTTGTTGCTGCCGGAGGATATTTTGAAGACTCCAAAAAGGATCAAGTTGCCTGCATATGTTCACGACAATGTGTAAGAGGTAAAGATCTTCTTCTTTCCTCAGATATTCAAGCCTGCAGTGTACAGGGTGAATAGGTAAAGAACAAGAATACAACCTTGCCTCATTTTTGCCACCAATTCTGATGCATCTAGTTGAATTATCTTACCAAATAGGTTGTCGTCAATGCCCCCTCACCCTCGGTTTTGCCCAAATCCTTTCTGTATCCACATAATCAAACGTGGCTACGAAGTCTAAACGTGCTTCTGCACACTCATTGCACAATTGCACGGATTTTCTCTGGCACCTTTTTTATTAAAAATTGGAAGGAATAGTCTCCTTCCGCGACAGTATTTTTTTCCCTACTTAGCAGTTGTTAAGGTTAAAGCATACACTTGCAGCCCGTTGTTGCTTTCAACAAAAAATTGTGTACCGTCGGCTTTTTGAGATTTTTAAATGTCTCAATTGTGTTTTGTATCCCATACTTGGAGCCTATTTTCTCACTTTTTGTTGAGGCCTGGCAAAGAGCTTCTGAAGCATCACATTTTAAAACTTACATTTATATAACATTCTAGATATTTGTTCTCTGTAATTTGATTCATTTAGATGGAGTAAGGTTGTGAAATGTCACTATCGATGCACAGTAATGTTACAAATCTTGTTTTCTGATTATTTCTAACACACTAGCAGTACTAGTCGTATCCTATGCCCGTCTCTCTCTGGCTTCTCATAATTATAGATATTATCGTTTCCATTGAACATTGTCCTTCGTGTAACAGTGAAAATACCGCTTTTCTAATTTTTCTATTGCATTTCTTTTTGCTCAGAACATGTAATGCAATTTTGCTTGTTTCTCAACAGTTTAAAAAATGTCCACGTAGTCCTGACACAACCACCTAAAGTCAAATTAGTTTACCCCCAGTTAGATGGTGCAGGGGATTAATACTGAGTTTTGCTTCTCCTTGAAACCCAGTCGGTTAACTCTTGCCATTTGGTGCTGAAGTAAGGGAAAACAAAAAACTTGTTGATTTAGAGGAAGGATCCTCTCAGTAATAGGAAATGAGTTTATCTCATCGTAAAGACCCAATTTCTTTCAGTGCAATAAAGGGAAGGATGATGCAATATTTGGAGATCCATGCGCTGTGTGTTGCTTTAGTAAGGCACTCACTGGTTGATTGGCATTCGTTTTTGGGCAAAAGATGAGGTGAATAATATTTTCACATTGGAGGAGTGCAGGCGTTCTTGTACGTATATTGTTGCATTTTACATTTATTTATTGATTAGATATACTTATAGCCAAAAGGCTTTGTAAAACACAAAAACAATACAACATATACAAATCATCAATACAGAGGCTAAAATAACAATTCTAAAATATGGTATCCTATACATACATATAAAAATCATCATTCACTACATTTTAAAATTGCCTCAATCTTTACATAAAAATTGTAAAATAATATATTAAGTTGATATCATTACCACGCATAAAAGACATCCATAGTTCAGTTGTGTCCGTCATATCAATTGCATTATTAAAAGATTTAAAGGATTTAGTTCTAATCGCTGTCAGGATTTAACAGTTCATTATTAAGTGGTAAAGTGACTCATAAACATCATTACCACATAAGCGACATTTTGTAATTTCCTTTGGCATACCCAGTATATCATAGTTGCCAGTGCATTTGTCATATTAAATTTCATTAGAAGATATGTGCGAAAAGCGCTGGTGCTTGGATATGCCACAATATATTTTGGAGGCGTGATTCTAGTTAAGTACTCTTCAAGATAAGGATCACTATTTGATTTTGAGGCAACATTGGTTATATTTTGCTCATTGCAGAACTCAAACACTTTCGTTTTAATGTCTCTTTTTTGAGTAGCAATCGTCGACATTCCTGGAGTACTCCCGGGCAACCACTTCCTATAAGTTTGTTGTATAATACCAAGGGTACCAACAAGCATATTACCTTCTAGACGAAGGTACGCTTGCACATACGGCACAATGATCGTGTCATTGGCTAGGGTGACCACCTTTTCCTAAGACAATACGCAATGGCATGTATAGGCACACCAGATACCTTTAATTGCAAACTCCAAATATAGGTATTCAACGCTAAGATAATGTGGTAGCCGTAATAGTTTCCTCAATAATTTAGCCTCAAATACTACCATGCGATTGACAAAGGAGTGACCCCATATCTCAACAGCATATAAAATCATTGACCGTATTTTGGCCAAATCGATGTTAATAACCGATGTAGCAGAGTAGCCACTATTACGACCGATAAAGGTACTCAAAGCATTTGTGGACACAATACACCGAAGTGCTGACCATTGGGATTCCCAAGTGAGCTTCTCATCAACAATAATACCAAGATATTTGTATGACATTACTTGTTCCAATTTTTTTGGCACAATATACATCTAGATCCTGTTTGGCCCAAGCATGCTCAATGGCAGATGTAAGTAGCAAAAGATTATGCATAGGTTTTCGCGATAAATCTAGTACTATTTGATTTACTGGTAATATGTTGGAGGCGGCGATCCATACATTCAGTTCTTGTAGCAAAACTTAAGTAAAATTTTTGGAAGATGCATCAAGCGTGGCTAGCATTCTAAAGTTGGCCGGCTTGTCCCAAGATCCTTTTTTATGTACCGTCAGAATATGGCTGGTTTTCCACGATGGGGGAAACGCACCAAGCCTACCAACTTGTTTGAATAACAATAGTAATGCTGCACCCCATAGAGCAGGTGGTTTTTTAATTACTAAATTACAAACACCATCAGGTCCTGCTGCCCGAGAATTTTTCAGTTTGTCAATCTTAATAATATCGAATACAGATAGTCCCATAAGGCTTCCGGCAGCGGGAGGATGTTATTAGATAGTTCAGTTTTACCCAGTGTTTCTGCGATATATAAGGCCCATGTATCCTCAGAAATACAGTTTACAGACAAATCACGTTTTTTATGTTTTCTAAGGAGATGCCAAATGCCCTGGTTGTTATTAGACATAGCCATTGTTGCGATTTTTTTATATTTTATTTATTTATTTCCATAATTGTATTTCATTTTCCCTTTTGTGTAGCTTAACCCACTTTTTGTAATCCATTTTGAGTGTGTTAATGTGACATGCAACATCCTGGACAGATAGTGTTGGATCGGTTTTCTTCACTACCATTCTTAACGCATTACGAAGATGCTTCTTTGCTTCTCTAATTACATTATCATTGCCCATCCTACGAGGTAGCATAATATTAGTCCATTCACCAGATTTATGGGCCCTACGTTCACTTACATGTTCTCGAATTTTCTGCATTAGCAGACTAAATTGGGACAGGATGGTGTTCGCAGTCATTTGGCCCGAGGCCCATTCCTCAATAAACACAGGTAACAAATTAGAAACAACATGGGTGACATTCTCAAGATTGCGACCATGCCAAACTATTCTGTTATTACCTTCATTTACATAGATAATCCCATTATCATCGTGGTCCTTTCCAACATCACATTTACCCGGAAGAGTGAACAAAAGGCATAGTGGAAGGTGATCGCTTTCTTCACGTTCCACTATGCCCATGTCCCTTATGGAATCAAGGCCCAAATTATTAGTGATGATGTAGTCGAGAATCGCAGCTGATCTTCCTTCAATCCTGGTAAATTTCATCATGGAATCACCTGGTGTGTGGCCATTTAGTATGACAAGACAGTGGCTATTGATGAGATTAGCCCATTTACGACCTTGTCTATTAGATTCCTGGATGGATGCTGATTGCATCATACCGTCATTTGTCTCAATGTCATTACTAAGGTCACCAATTTTAGCATTCAAGTCGCCTAGTAACCAAATAGGGTGGCAATTACTGTACATATTAAGAACAGCATCTACAGTACACACATTTTCAGTTGTATGGGCCATATTGGGTGCATCATAGACATTAATAACTATTGTGACTTCCAATAACCAGGTTAATTTAGCAACTAGAACATGTTGAGTAGACAAAGGAAGCTTTACAATCTGCCATGGTGATTGGACTGATATCAACAATCCCCCTTTTGGACGACCAAGAGGGCCCTTAATGGCTACCTGATGTACGGTACTTCTGTCATCTAATTGAATCTCAGAAGACAGCCAAGTTTCTTGGAGTGCATCAACTTTAAAGATTGATAAATATTCGATGAGGCCCCCTGCCTCAAATAGATGGGAGTAACCTCTTGTGTTCCACGAGTATAACTGCTGTGAGAAGCGCAGTCAGTTACGAGACTCCGCGAAGTGAGATTTAAACGACAGTGGTAGCCATTGCCAATATCCTTCCGGAATGTCGTCGGTGCCAGCATTAACCATATTCACTACAGAGGGATTTCTTATATAAGGAACAGGTGGGCTTAGCCCATGGGTTGCTATATCTATTCCCACTTTCCACTATTGGGCCCTGTTCCTGGGTTAATTAAGGTGGGATATACGGGACAGTAGAAGTGGGCTTTTGCTGTACTAAGTTGATTCGGGATTTCACAACTGGTATCTTTACTTTGTGTACAGCATAGCCCATGTGTAATAAGTCCACCTTATAGCTTAAGACATAATTCAAAGCGCCTTCTGCCACAAAACATATGCTAGAAATATACTTGTTTATTATTTCTAACTGGTCAACTAGACGAATATCGTTAGATGTAATTACTTGTAATGGCACGATGGATTGGAATATACTAAATATTGCTAAGCGATTCAGCGGAAGAGGATATGCGTCTATATGCACTTGAGTGATTTGTAATGCGGGCATCATTCCAACATCAAACTTCCTTGGTGCAGCTATTAGGTATTCCATTGGCAGAATGTTTCAACACCCATGTGTCTGGTAGTGTCATTTGCATCGACGCTGCTACATTACCATTATTTTGGGCAGACGCTGCCGCACATAGCTGCTTCTGCACTGGTGTGTTAACCTTGGCCACATGTACTACAGACTCATCTAATGCACAAATTAGGTCAGACAGAGCATCAGTAGTTATGCTTTGGGGGACTTCTTTTTTTTATATAATTGCACCCACTTGTTTGTGTCTCAACATAATCAGTGGTGATGAGTAGTGGTAGCGCGACATCATGAATACCAATAGTTTCAGCTGCATTGAAGTCAACCTGTGAAGACTTTTTCTTTTTCACAATTCTCTTGCTATACATAAAGGCTTGGTTGATACTTGAGGGTTTTCTTTTGACTAACATAGGCTTCTTTCCAACATTCATATCAATGCGATTTTTGGTCGGTTTCTTCAAATTAGCAACTGCAGGAGAAATTACATGTGGCAGTGCACACGTTTTTGCGCAATCTTTACAGCATAACTCTTTCAGTCTAGTATGGATTAGCAATAATTGCACATCAATTTTTGTTTCTAGATGTGAACACTTCTCAAGTAACATTGAAAGTAAATTTTCAAAGGCATTAAACATATCATCCGAATTCATACTGGTATCTGCTTCATTTTCATTGTCACATGAGCCTTCCCCAGGATCTGTAATCACATTTCTGGTAAGGCGTTTAGACTTTAAAGACTGTCCCTGTGATGTAAAGCTAAAAACAGGTGGTAAATGTGATTTATCCTCGGAGGTATGCTTGGAAACGGACTGAATGTTAGTGGCTTCTTTAATATTAGACAGCGGGGCCAAAACTATCTTAAATGGGGGGGGGGGGGGGTAAAGTACATAGGAGTGGCAGCTGCATCTACTATAGACATTTCTGGGTCAATGCCCAAATACTCGATTTTCTAAATCTATTTGCTCAGAAGTCGATATAGCAATAGCACCTGTTAGACTATTAGGTTCCCTATGTACAATTGCAACAGTACACCCATTGCCCCATGGGTTCCATCGCTATCATTGATAACACACCGCTCAGCATTAACAGACAGTATTTGCAGCTTGCTGGGCAATGATACATTGGGTACAAAATCAATAGCTTCAGGATTATATATGCTTGGAATGGTGAGGCAGCATTAGGATATTTTTGTATTACACTAACGCCATCACCACCTTCAGTAATATCAGATTGTACTGCCGTAGGACCACACACCACACATCACACAACAACTTTGCACTAACACAGCCTACCTCACTGGTTAGCTCAGAGACCAGGTCAACTGATGCTGAGGTGAGGGAAACAAACTCAACAACCTCTGCTTCAGAAGCTGCACTAGGGATTTTCCCAAAGTAATCATTGATAGAATTACTCTGAATTGCACCTTTCTTAGGGCGCGAGATTATCTTAGGAACGAACACATATTTGACGGTTACGCAGGTTTTTATGCATAACAAGTTCTTTTTCATAATCATCCATATCGACGTGTTAGTCGAGTATTAGTTTGGAAACTAGCAATAATCGAAAATGTGGTATAGAGGTATGGATGAAATATAAGGTCCAATTTATAGCAGAATGCTTGGTTGTTTGATTGCAGCAAGAGAATAAAAAAGTGCTAGTCTTTCTCTGTGTATGAAAGCAGTAATGTGTCTCCAAATACGCACAACACACAGAAAGCAAAAGAACTGTTTAATACAACCGGATAACAATATTACTTATCAACTGTTAACAGTGACAGTTTACAGGTATCGGATTGCTTACCCAAATACAAGGACAGCTTTGGGGCATAAGCCAGCAACACTTTGTTTCGTTACCTTCAGGATACTGTCATAGCAGTCATGACCACATATCGACACACGCGAGTACTGCAACGTAATGGATAGCCGCTTATGTTTAAGTAAATGTTTAAACGCTCGCAAGAGGCAGGAGCTCAAGACAAAAGCAGCCTTTGCGTGGATGCGTATATTAGAAAACGGGTACGGCTGATCACTTGCCAGCAGACCAGCAAAACAGCCACTTCCGAGCCACTTCTCGTAGCGCGCAGGTGGCTCAATTTAATGACGTTGGGGTGTGGCTTGTACATTTCTGAAAAGTATAAAGTGGATATTGGGATACTATAGAAACACAGTAGCACACATAATTATATTAGAGGGTCCATAAGGTGGATTTTGAGTCCATATAAATTCCTTTGGGAGTAAAGTACCATCAAAGTCCACAGGATAGTATGTCCCAGCAAAACAGCCACTTCCGAGCCACTTCTCGGAGCGCGCACGCAGGAGCGCGCGGGTGGCTCAATTTAATGACGTTGGGGGCGTGGCTTGTCCATTTCACAGAATTGCCTGGGAACTACTTGCATCGCAGCACGCGTTGGTTCGCAATCTCTGAGACATTAGCGTGTTGATCAGCTCGCAGGCACGTTGCTTGCACTGGCGCCTTCCTTCGCACTCTCGGAAAGTTAAATTACTTTGTGTTTTGGGCGAGTTTGTTCATTAATTTTCTGGCCTGCGTATGTTGATGACCTGGGCTTCTTTTCCCTTTTGTTGAGCAGGTTACGTGAGTTTTGAAGGCGTTCATTTATTTTAGCATGATGGAGGACTTCAATATTGATCTGTTACCCGTTTTGGTTATCGGGATCCATATAAAGGGGTGGGCTCCAGGGTAGAACACGTGATCCATTGGGTTGCAGAAAGGGTATGGATTGCTTGGTGTTTGGTGGTGGAGGTGCAATGGCAATGAAGAGCAAATTACAACTCTTCTCTGCATGATGCAGCCTTATGAACTGACCGCGTCCTGTTCTCTCACGAGAGGAGTTATTTTTATTTATTAGGAACATTCAATTTTGCAAACTGCGATACTTCTCCTTGGATGGTGTGGGAACTATATAAATTGGACGTTTGGGAGTTGTCCCCTAATTGGCATATGCTAATTATTACAGAAAATTTGCCATGCCCATTATTGTCCCATTATGCACTCTGAGCAAAGTTACATAAGATGGCACTTTTCACCAGGACACAATCCTTCGCATGTGGTTTAATTTTTTGCCCTTTTGTGAACCCTTGTTGTATTGTCCATGTGAATACATTCCCATCTTCTGCTAATGTGACGTGTATGGAACATTTTGAACCAATTGGCACACATATTTTGCATGCACAAAAAAGTAAATTCGACATTTTGAATCGTGGAGAATTGGGCCTTCGTATTAATTTATTTTCCCCTTATGCACTTGCTAAGCTACTGTGAATAGCCCCATTGCAACCTACTTAAATGCAACATTGCAATGTTTAGTTGACTTCAACAGTTGCTGGCCAGATTGTGTACCTTTTCAAGCCAGTAGCTCATCTACTAGTTTTATGCAGCTTGGTGGCGCATCGTCCGTGAAGTGGATCTGCCCCGTTAAGTGCAGATTCATTGAGGGGCCTGTTGTAATGCTGATTACAGCATCAGTTTCATGGCCTGCACTGGGAGGGTTATGCCAGCCTATTTCTGGGCCTCATGTATGCCTCAACCATTTCCTTGCTAGATAAGTCTATTTACATAGCATGCCTTCTCATCCAAACTATCTACCTGACTTTGCTCATCCCTACCATACTATACGTTCCATCATACTCCTCTTTTGCCTGTTTGATGGGCACATCGCTTCAACACCATAACCTATGGCAGGAGTCACTATACAAATGCAAGATAACCCAACATTGACCAACCGGCGTGGAGGCAACAATAGACTTAGTTCTGCTTTCAGCTGCCTTGTCATCATGGGGCTAGTCTCTTCTGACGCCTTAATCCTCTTACTTGGGCCCACCATGCTCCTTGTGCACTTTAAACCTATCCAAACCATTGCTACCCCTTAGCCTTTGCTGCTGAGGCTTCAACAATATTTACATATCGGGTCTGTCTCCCAGATGAGGCTATTTGACTAGCTTTCCCCCACATTCCTGTCACAGGCTACATTGCCATTGCAGTTCCATTCATGCAGTACCTCCTTCTTGGCCTCCACTCCTTGGCCCATGGCAACTGTCGAGGGTGCGGCGAACCACATGTTGCTCCCGAGCTAAACGATGGGGATCACTGTTGTAGGCCTTTAGTTGAGATTAGGAGAATACCTTTCCCAAGAAGCAGCATTTATTGAGTGAATTAAAATAGAGCTTAGCTTACAGTTAATGTTAAAGGTATTTGTACTGTGTACCGTCACCAACGGAATTGGTCCCCAGGCGCTCTGGCGGATCTGTAAACAATAAGGTGGCATGGGTTAGTAAGGTGAAGAGGGAGTAGGATAGTGAGAGGAGTGGTGTTCTGTTGGCAGCTTCAGCTCGGTATACACCAGATACTGAGCTTTGGTGCAGGTATTGGATCGGTGTCAGTCTGCACGTGCTGTTGCTCTGGTTTATGTGGTGTTGCAGTGTTGTGAAGTGCGTACGGCTTGTGGTGCGAGAGATGGTTGTGTGAGTTTTTGAGTGAGATAGGTATGCAGAGTTTGAGGTTATATTGGTTAGTGGGTTACTGGACCTTTAGCATGCTAACATTCACAGTTTTCTGAGTGTGGCACTTGTTGGCCTTCAGTCTTATCTAGAAGCGGCGCAGGCTGGTGTTCCCAGTTCTAAGTGTGGCACATGATGACCTTCAAGTTTCATCTGGGCGCGGGCATGCTATCCTTCAACCTAGATGCAACGCAGGCTAATGTTCACAATTCTATCTAAGTGTGGACATGCCAATATTCACTATGCTAGCTGTTTTATGTTAAACAGTGCTGTGGTGTTACCTGTCCACATTATGGACATTACAAGTTTGGAGGTGCAGTAAAAACATGGCTGCGATTCTGTTACTGCCACATTTCAGCACCAACCCATTTACAATCAATTTTACTGCCCTGCCAAATTGCAAGTTTGGCCTCCTCCACCTCAAAAGCAAAAATAGTCGGTTTAACCCTAAATCAGACAAAAACCTGGTCTAGTCCTATGGACTCCAAAAACCACGACCAACACTGTCATTCAACCAATCGCAATCATGCAGTAAAACTTGCAGGACCAAGTGTCACAGAAAGCGAGTTTGCTGGGATCGCTCCTTTTAATGAGGATCTATGACATCTTACAAATTAATGGTAGAAATGCATTAATGGGCAGAATAATGGCTTTGGGTTCCAGGAAACTGATACAATCCTTGCAGTACTAAGATAAAAGGTTGCGAATCAAAAATCGCTCCTTTTCAATCCCTCCAAGAGTCACCTTACAGCCAATCATTGAGGAGAATGTTGGGAAATGTAGCATGGTAATATCTGCTGCTGA
Organism: Ambystoma mexicanum; assembly: GCF_040938575.1. Lineage (NCBI taxonomy): Eukaryota > Metazoa > Chordata > Amphibia > Caudata > Ambystomatidae > Ambystoma > Ambystoma mexicanum. The sequence goes on along the minus strand of NC_090933.1, from coordinate 942,369,416 downwards.
ACTGGTGTGGAACCTACAGGGATTCTGGAAGGAGAATGTGGAATGGTGGAAAGGACACTGAAGCTGCGGTTGGAGAGACTGAAGCATCCTTCTTCAGAGACTCCTTTCATATCCCCTTTTATATACATAGTTAGCAGTTAAATGTATCAATAAATCCTTTTATTACTTCTAACAGAATTGCCCTTCTTTAATACCACAATTGGCGACGAGGAAGTGTATTTGTGAAGAGTTCTAGGCGGTAACCAGTTGATGAGCAGAACGTTTGTTACAGAAAACAAAGAAAATAAACAGGTGAGAGGCAGCAATCCTGTCTATGCGCTGTTTAAACGTGACTGCAGGCGCGCATTTAAGTAATGCAACACGCTCGCCATTAACGCAATTACAGTCGCACTTGCCTTTAATAATTTGTGCGACCGTGTTAAATATAGACACTGCCTTGAGCGGGTCGCGTGCTGCCGCCGGCATACAGAAGTCAAGGAGAGGTTTCAGGAAAAAAGGACCTGCGACATGACGATGCACGTCGTTTGAGTGCGGCCCTAGGAAGTGGTTACTGTAGCAACCGGTAACGGAAACAGAGTTTAAGTCTGTGAAGTAGAACTGCGCAACCGCCGAAATGATGCATGAGTGAAAGGAAACAATAGGTTGGCAATGTGCACATGAATCATAAGTGACATTTCACAAGGAATCGAAGGAAATAGTGAGGAGCAACTAATTACTACTATAATACATTTTTTTTTTAAAAAACACGGAGGAAATAAATTTACCGATCTTCTCCTACTCTTACTCGTCCCAGTACCTAAAAAAAAAAAAAAAAAAAAAAAAAACAAACAAAAAAATAAAAAAATAGGGAAACATTGTAGAGAATTCGTCTATTGCCAAGCCTGAGATATTATACAGACATTATATAGTGCATTATAAGAAATGATCTTTTCTTCATAAGAGGAAAGAGGAATTATCGATATCATCCACCACCAGTCATGTCAGTATAAGGAAAGAGGAATTCTAAGGCATTTGTGCAGGAATTCTATGAATATTTCCAGACTGACACTGCTGCAATATAGAGAGAGAAATTACAAGGAGGGTGTAACTCATTTGTCAATTTGAGAAAAGCGACAGTAGCGACCTTTGACAACAGAGGTGCCGGTGACCAACACACAGCCAGAAACATGACAATGCACACTGTTCCAACACCAGCCATGTTTTTGCTTGAAGCTGGAGAATCATATCTACCATTGAAGAGATGGTTAAAATCATTTGAACATTATGCTTCAGTTGTCTGTGGAACGAACTATAGTGTACAGAAAAAAAGTCACTGTTACTCCATTGTTTGGGGCCAGCAGGACAAGAAAAGTATGAAGACTTACCAAACCTACCAGATGAAGGGGATGTGAATGAATACGAGAAATGCACTGCCAAATTGAATAAACATTACGAAAAAAAATTGAGCACAATTCTGGAAAGTTAAGTTTGGTAAGAGATCGTAAGAAAGTGGGGAAAGTGTGGAACAACTTATAACAGTTTTAAGAAAACTAGCAAAGAATTGCAAATTTGGACCGCAATTAGATGAGAGGCTCAGAGTTCAATTCATGCTAGAGTGTAATAGCGCCAAGATTAGAGAAAGACTATGGGCTGAAGATGATCCTGATTTGGATGTAGTACTACGCATCACTAAGTAAGTTGAACATATGGAAAATTGTGCAAACATTTTAGAAGATAGAGTGAAAAGTACTGCTTTAAAACTAGAAACTCCCATCAATGCAATTCAGACAAGAGCTGATAAGGGAAACAGTCATGGGAACAGTCAAAGTGCTGTGATGAAATGGAGAGAAGAACCCAAGATGCAAAGTACATACAAGTACAGTGGTGATGTGAAGAATCGAGGGTTTGGACGTGGATATGGAGGATATAACCAAGGGCGTTTCATAAATAATCGTCCACCTTAATTGAGTCAAAGAGGCAGAGGAAGAATCGGGACGTGTTTTAGATGTGACAGTCCCATGCACTGAGTTAACAGTCCTGAATGTCCGGCTATCCATATAATCTGCAAGAACTGCAATGGAATGGGTCATCTGGTCAAATGTAGGATAGTTAAAGGAAACATGAATTGGATTGGAGGTGCAGAAGAATATGAAGAGGAAGAATGTTTTTTTGTCGTCAGTGATGGGACTTTCCAGTGCTGTTTGATTTGCACCAAGACCATCATCATGATAAATGGCTCTCCAGTAAAAATGATGACGGATTCAGGAGCGAAATACACGCTATTGCCGGAAGCAATATGGAAAAATATTGGTCCGAAATGGCTAAATGAATGAGCCATTAATCCCAGTGCTTACAGTGGTGTGAAAATAGACCTTATTGTATGGTTTGAAGCGAAGTTGGCTTTCAAGGATAGGACCGCCAAAGGGAGTGTCACCTTTACTCAGCTGGACACAATAGGCATGGCTTAAGGTTAGATTGGATGCTAGTGCGGAAGAATGTGTTTGTGATTGAATCAAATGAAATGACTGCAGAGACAATAAAGGCGTTCAAGGATGGAATAGGTTGTGTGAAAGGTATTGCGCAGAATACAACTCAAAGAAAATTGTAAACCAGTTGCACAGAAGCTGAGGAATGTGCCTCTAGCCATGAGAGAAGAGGTTAAAAAAGAATTGAAGAAAGTGGAGGAGCAAGGCATAATTGAAAGAATTGATGCTGCAGAATGGGTGTCACCATTGGTAGTAGTAAGGAAGAGCTCAGGAAAAGTTAGTTTGTATTGATCTTAGAGAACTGAACAAATGCATCATTCCTGAAAGACACCCACTACCCAACATTCAAGAGTTTCTATCAACTATGGGGTCAGCAAGAGTGTTTTCGACCCTAGATCTTACTTCGGCATATCATCAAATTATGTGGCATAAGGATTTTAGGCATCTGACGGCGTTTATAACCCTGGAGGGTTTATATCAATATAGGAGAATGCCGTTTGGTCTTACATCAGCAGCTTCTGTGTTTCAGAAGACCATGCATCACATTTTTGATGGTGATGAAGGTATAGTCTTCTTTCAGGATGACATTCTTATACATGCCAAAGATAAATCTGAGCATGATAGTAGACTGGAAAAAGCATTGAGGAAATTGCACAAGAGGGGTATGACATTAAGCAAGGAAAAGTCAAAAATATATAGGAAGCAAATTGAATATCTAGGCCATGTTATATCAGAGGAAGGGATTGCACCAAAACCAGATTTGATGTCTGCAATCAATACTATGGCGACCCCAGCAATAAAGAACTATTGAGAACATTTCTAGGAATGGCTGAATACTATTCTAAATATGTTAGGAAGTTTGCTGATCACACAGCCGTACTGAGGGCTCTCACCAAGATGAATGTGAAATATGGAGTGGAAATTGTGAGAAAGAATTCAATTACATAAAGAATGCTTTGACAACTGCTCCAGCACTGAAAAACTATGTAAGAGGACAATGTTCAATGATTACAACGGATGCCAGTAACGTAGGCCTAGGTGCAGTGTTAGCACAACTGCATGATGGAGAAGAGAAAATCATTGCGTTTGCTTCACGGTTGTTAAAGGGTGCAGAAAAGTCATATGCAACGATTGAAAAGGAGTCCTTAGCTATTGCCTGGGCAGTAAACGAATTCAGGAGTTTTGTGTGGGGAACACAATTTGAGATACACACGGATCACAAACCGCTTGTGGAACTATTCATGAATAAAGGATTGGATAATGTGTGGGCAAGAATAAGGAGATGGGCTCATAGAATGCAAGAATTCAATGTAGTGGTTAAATACATTCCGGGTGTAAGGAACTATGCTGCAGACTGCCTATCTAGGCTTACGAATGTTCAAGAAGAAGGTGAAAGTGGAAGTGAAGAACCAGAAATGATATTTATAGTGCAGGACACAGCTATTGCTAAAGACGAATGGTTGGAAGGGATGAATAAAGACATGAAGATGAAGTTTATGATGGAAAATATCAACAGTAAACATAGTTCCATCAATAAAATTAAGGGGCAGCAGTACAAGGATTATGGAGTGTCAGAGGTGAGCTAAGACTACAAGATGGATATTTACTTAGAGGAGACAGACTAATTCCACCAGAAGACGTCGGGAAGAAAATAATTGAACTGGGACATGAAGGGCACCAAGGCATTTCCAAAACCAAGAGTAGAATAAGGAATACGTATTGGTGGCTGGGATGTGATGCAGAAATCGAACGGAGTGTAAGAGACTGTATCCTTTTGTAATAAGTCAGACAAGGGTTGTGTTTAATGAGTATCCCATGGTTATGACTGATCTACCAAGTAGATCATGGTTGAAAGTAGGGATTGATATAATGGGCCCAGCATGGAGTGAAGGAAGTCAAACATTTTGTGTGGTAATGATTGATATACTAAGAAGGTGGACAGAAGTAAAAATGATGCCGACTGTCATGACCAAGAATATTATTAATTTCATGGAAGAGGTATGTGGTCGTGAAGGTTATCCAGAGGTTATTTTATCAGACAATGGGCCCCAATTTATTTCCGGAGAGATGGAAGAGTATTTTTAAAAAAAAATCAATTAAGCATATAACTAGTGCGATTTATCACCCACAAACCAATGGTGCAGTAGAAAGATAAAACTGAATTCTCAAAGAAGCTATTAGATGGGCATGGGCAAATGGAATGAGTTGGAAAGAAGTAGTCAGAGGATTTTAAAGGAGTCCCACACTCCTGATCAGCTTACCGCACTCACTTCTAGACTCCAGCGTCTGCGTGCACGTACCCTCACTTGTTCTCTACCTTCAATACCTACACCAACAAACGTACGGAACGCGCGCCTGCAAATTTTCATTAGCCCAAAGATTCCAGCCTTAACAAACTACAATCCCCAAAGGCTGCGCCACGCTATGGATCAGAGTTCACGCAGTAAGCACTACATTGACCACAATGCAACTGTAACAATGGCCATGACTCCTTATAATGTACCTCCCACAGGCTCGAATATGATCGCCACATTGTGCAATTCGTCTACCACAGCCATGCCACCTACTGATGTAAATACTACTTTATCCATGTCTAGGACCCTAGAAAATGTGCCCCCCACTACCGCTAATGTGATTACCGCAATGTGCAATTCTTCTACCACAGCTATGCCACCCACTGATGTAAATGCTACTTTATCCATGTCTAGGATCCTAGAAAATGTGCCCCCCACTACCGCTAATGTGATTACCGCAATGTGCAATTCTTCTACCACAGCTATGGCACCCACTGATGTAAATGCTACTTTATCCATGTCTAGGACCCTAGAAAATGTGCCCCCCACTTCCGCTAATGTGATTATCGCAATGTGCAATTCTTCTACCACAGCCATGCCACCCACTGATGTAAATATCTCCCCCGAACCCCACCTCAAATGTGCCCTCATCAACGCCCGATCCATCAATGCGCACGCCCTAGACATCCACGACCTCATCACCACCCTCGATCTAGATCTCCTAATGGTCATTGAGACCTGGCTACGCGAAGCCTCAGGCCCCGGTCTATCCCTCACTCTCCCACCAGGCTATGCCATCACGAGACAAGATCGCCTGACCACAGGAGGCTGTGTCGCTCTCATAGCCAAAGATTTGATCACCATCAGAAAGGTTGACAAAACTATAAACAGCAGCGACTACCTTCAATTGAAACTGACTATCTCGCATCACTGCACCATCACCCTACACCTCATCTATCGACCACCATGCCCCCTGGGAGACTTCCAGGCATCACTCACTCGCCTCCTGGCTGACAACCTAAAAAAGTCATCCAAAGTCATTCTCCTTGGGGACATCAACCTAGGCCTGAATGACACAAAAGACCCTGGTGCCAAATCACTTGACACAGCTCTAGCCACTCTAGAATTCGCCAACACCATCACAGACCCTACTCACGCACTAGGCAGATCATTAGACTGGATAGCCCATCACAACTGCCCCCTCAGTCACAGGCAATACCCCCACCCCATGGTCCGACCACCACACCATCACCTTCAACATCCCGACCCCCCCTCCCCCACAAACCCTTACCACCAGCTCTCACAAGAAGTACCCGCCAACTGACCAAAGAAAGACTCTTACCTTTCCTACAGGGACCTGCCTTTAGACCCCCCCTTTTCCAACGACCCAGAAACCCTTGCCAAGAACTACGAGTCTGCTATCACGGCAGCAATCAATGCTATTGCCCCACTTAAGCCGCGCAAAACCAAACCTACCAGCCACACCAATGCCTGGTTCACCCAAGACCTCCTCAAACTGCGCACAGACAAGCGAGCAGCACTAGCTCAATGGCAAACATCCTGTGATGACAAAGACAAACTTAACTTCGAATCCCTCGCAAACGAATACAAGAAAGCCATCATCAAAGCTAAAACCAAATCTTTTGAAGATGGAATCTCCGAGGCCAAATCAAACACCAAGGAAATGTTTGCCATATTCAGGGAACTCGAGACCCCTACATCAACCCCTCAAAACATCACCAAAGATAAAGCATGGTGTGACGACATCCAAACAGCCATGCGCAATAAAGCTCAGCTCACTCCAAATCAAAATTCTGAACACTAAACTAGCGCTCCCCACCTCCTCTAAAATATATAACATCTTTACCCGCCCCCTCTTCCTTATCCTTGACGCCATGGGCATCTCCTACACCAACTACGCTGACGACACTCAGATCCTCCTCACACTAACAGGTAACTATGACACTCACTGCGCAACTCTTAACAACATATACGACACAATCCAAATGTGGATGGCCATCAACGGCCTTTGCCTTAACTCTGACAAAACTGAGCTGCTTCTCTTAGGATCCCCGACACCCTCAAGAAACCTGACTCCCAGTTTAGCCACTTTTCCATTGACTCAATCAGAATTCCAGTACTCGGCGCGGTAAAAACGCTAGGCGTCTATCTAGATTATAACCTATCCATGACCAGACAAGTAAACGCAATCGCCTCCTCTGCGGCTTACCATGCAAAACTCCTCAACGCAATCAGGCCTTTTCTGTCAAGACACCTGCACCAACATAGCTAGAGCCATAACCGGTTCCCGACTAGACTACTGTAATGTTCTCTTCATAGGGACCTCCAACAAAAACCTTGAAGCTGCAAATAATTCAGAACAGCGCCCTGTGCGCTGCACAAGGCATTGCCAAGAGAGCACATCACAGCTGCCAGAAAAGCATCCCATTGGCTCCCCATAAAGGAAAGGGTTATATTCAAGGCGCTAAGCATCACCCACAAATGTGTCCATCTTTCAGCCCCAGCGTACCTATCTCAGAGAATCCACCCAGTCGCATCCACAAGACCCACCAGGACACCCTATGCCAATACGCTCTCCGTGCCAAGGGTAAAAAGAGCTAGAGCAGGTGGCGCCAGCTTCCCCTACCTTGCCGCACTACATTGGAACAACCTCCCCACCTCTCTGTGAGCTGAACCCTCACTGACTGCTTTCCACAAAGCCATGAAAACTACCTTGTTCACCTAACCAACCTCTCATGTTTTAAACCTTAATGACTAACATGTATGATGTACAACCTACACCCGTACCTGTAACTAAGTTCCTTTACAAGTAACAGCGCCACAATGCCCCTGGGCTGCCTGCGTGCTATATAAATGTAATAAATGTAAATGGTTGTAGCACACAGGTTTACTCCGCACAGTACCACAGGTATATCGCCATTTGAATTGAGCAGGGGTAGAAAAGCCACCACTAAGTTATGCACTGGATGGATGACTGAAGTGCTAAATATGGGACAAAAGCGGATTGTGGGGTGGGAATGCACAGCTAGTTTCGATCAAAGTGATTAGTACAGAATGTAGAAGTTCAAGAGCATCAATTAACATTCAACAATGGAATTTATTAATGGAATTTTTGATAAAATTTCAGGTGCAGGCAGGCTATCGTCACAAGACCACTTGGGACACAATTAGAAAAAGACCTGAACTGCCTATTACTAAGCAGTAAGCCCAAATGCACTCCTACGGAACCTTAGTTCAAAAGTTAAATTCTTGCCTATATGGCAGGTTTTTTTAGTCATTCAAAACTTATATTGATAACTCTCACGTGGAGATATTAGTGTACACCAAGTAGGATGGTTGTTTCAATGTCAGTTTCAACAATTTAGTCAATGGAGAGCATATACAAAAATAGACAAAGTATAAAGTGACCTTTGTAACAATGTTCAGGGATATGGTTCTTTTTAATTGACTATCCACATTAGTTATCCAAAGAATAGTTTACAAGAAAATTATTTACAGAAAATGATAATGCATCCAGGAATTCAATTCGCAGTTTTAAAAAAAGGTATCCTGGTCAGTGACATACATACACACAAAAAAAATGCATGACATAGGTGTTCACATAACATGAGTATTCCAATGAGCATGGGCCCCATATGCACCATAGAATTGCCTAATAAGCACTGAAACCACCAAGCCATGGGGAGTCTAGCTAGAAAATGAAGTGCAGCTGATTGAACATTTGAATAATTTCTATGAGGGAGGGGGACATTTGCTCCCTCGTAATATACCAGAGTATCACTGCTGCTCCTCAAAATGAATAATGAAAGCAGATTGTGATTAAAAAGGTCCATGGAAAAACATAAATCAGATCTAGCAACATGAGGAGGGCCGACTGGTGTATATGTTCCCAGACGTCCGGTTGCTCAGTCATCCAAATGGGGGTATGCATTGACCCTTCAACGCCTCAGGTACAAAGACTGTTGTCTTAACCTTGGGAAGACTTTCCGGGGAACACAGATGAAACGCCGCCCTAGAACTGCTTACTCAAAATGGAAAAGCCGACACATGAAACTGACGAGGAAGCGGAGGTGAAACATGGAGGTAGGAATCCTTCAGGTCCACTACGCATAGCCAATCGCGCATATAAAAATGCTCTTGAAAGCCTTGAAATCTTATGAAGGATTGAGACTACAAATGCCTTTTTTGAGAGGAGGCCAGAAAGGTTTGGGGCAGCTGTTTAGTCAAAGCTACTAGGCACTAAGAGGTCAGTGAACATTTGGCTCTTCATTAAGTGCCTGTGGGTGGAATAAGTCTTCACATTTAAAAAACGAGAACATACATTTTTCCATGAGCGTTGGTGGCAAATGTTTTGACCCCATCCATGCATGATGAACGTGACTCCTATGTGACTGGCCCATGACTTAGTTCCAATAGAAGCTATTAATTTTCCATCTCTCAGCTTAGAGAAAAAAGCCTTTATCTTTTTTTTAGCAGAAACTGGTCAAATATGCCTAATTGGTTTCAGAATATCTAGTCTCAAAAAGCCAGGAAAGAGTCAGCATTAGGGTGACCTAAGTGTAGCATTAAACTGCTTTTCAAACCAGTGTCCTACAATTGTTACTCTTTGCGGAAAACTGACAAAAAGAATGTGGCGGGGAAGATTTATTCCAGAACATAGCCACCTCTAAGGGATGATTGCTGTGAGAAGCCTGAGGGTGTCTCCATAACTAGACCCCGGGGATCTGCCATCCAGCTGGCCAGGATACGGCCATTGTATTGAATCCAGTTCCTGGGGGTGGACCAATGAGGAAGAATCACCTGGAGAGGGGGTCCTCTGGGAGTGGAACACTGGCTGGTGAGACACGGTATCCCTCTTCTTTCAACACCTTTCCCCCAGCCTACCACGTAGGACATTCAGAGACACTGCTCCACCATTCCCTCACCCCACCCTTTTTCGACCCGAACTTTTTCGGACACCTCGGAAGACCAGACTAACGCCAGAGCTATTTACCTAACATGTCCCAATACAAGGGTCAGGCAAAGTCAGGCAATTGTCAATCACACACACCCAACGGCCCTTTCCCACATGGATTAAAAGGTGGTGCGCGAGAGCACAATACGAGCAAGGCAGACCGCACGACGAGACAGCTATTCCAGTGTGGCAATTCAAGAGGAGGAGAAAGGCGGAGAGAATCGAATGGGGGACAAGGAGAGAAGCAACCTTGCCCTTTCTGACCCAGCACTGCTTTTTATTGACCGATTTGGAGGAGGGGTTCTTTGGCCAGAATAATGGGGCCTTAGATATTTTAGTGTCACCTAATAGGTATTTGTGCTCATTTCTAGATTTGTAATGGCTTGGTGATGTCCGAAGAGAAGAAAGTTATAAAAAGGCCAGTGTTCATGCAAACGTTTAGCTGAATACTACCATCACTTTTTAGATTCAACTTTTGGTGTTAATACTCTTTACATTGGACATTCGCGTTACTGCGTTTATTTAATTTTACTGTACGTTTGCTTGCCATAAGGACAGATTGTTAGTTATTTTGGATAAACTCTGGTAGGACAGTGCTTTCTTTCTTTCTCACTTGTATCCTTGATGCGCTGCTACTGTTGACTTTTTCTTTTCACTTTGTGAAAAATCTTTGGTCCAGCACTATTATGTAGTTCATAACATCTTGAAATTTAATTCAGAACTTAGGAACAACTGAATTATGGCTCTATTCGCGTCCAGATTGCTGTATGGCTGTTTCCTTAGGTTACATCATTCTTCATCTTGACAAGCCCCGTCTCTCCCCTTGGTGTAAATGTTAAAGGAGGTTGAGCAAGGAAACTAATATTTATGAATTTCATTCTGAGTTTACATTAGACTCAAATCTGACACCGGCTGCGGCTATCTCACTTTGGTAATTGTATATCGACTGCTTTGGTAATTGTATATTGACTGCTGCGGGCAGATATCCAGTTTTTATAAATTGCCTTTTGCCAGAATCCCTTTGCTTCTAAGCACTGTAATAGTAGCTATTGCTTAGTCTAATGTTATTCCATGTGTCGGCCTTGACGGATATTCGTACTTATCAGGTGTAGGCTTGCGTCATGTCTGGGGCAAGTGCTTTATCTGTGGTCTTAGCCACCCAGTGCCAAAATAGTTTTCCTTGCTCATTTCCTCATTAGATGGATAGGGTTATGTTAGCTTCTTCATGGGTATTGGGTGTTTATAGTGTATTAATCAAAGACCCTGCCTTGCACCTTCAACATAATATGCAAACCATTTGCCTCCTTCAACTGCTTATTTGGCATGTCTATATGCAAGGTCATAAGATCAATGTTGTTTTTCCTCATGACTATCAACATTGACTCTTACTTTCCTAGAACTTGTCATTTTACCTATTATGGCTTGTATTAATCTTTCCTTAGCCTGCTTCTGGTAGAATAGGTATATCTGAGAAATAGATGCCGAAACCTGCAATAGCTCAGGCCCAACTGATTAAAGTCTGATGTTCAACAAGATTTTATATATTTAACAGGCTTGACTTGGATTAAGCCACAGAATGTAATTTTTTAAATGTTTTCAAATATCCGACTTTTTAAATTTTTAACATTAAAGATAACTGGTCAAAAATGATGTGTGTAATTCAATGCATTTCACTATAACCCATTTGGTGTTCCTCCTCTGTACAAGCCCAACTGTCATAGTCACTCCTTTATCTTTGTTTATGCATGTTGATTAAATGTACATGGAAATCATGAGCTGTGCCAAAAAAGACCTGCCATTCACACTGACGTTCCTTATTTATTATTTCTGCACTTCCAAACGGGTATTCTCAGGCTCAATTCTGGAAACAAAGCTGCCATCTCTCTAAAAAAAAAAAAAAAATCTAAAAAAATCTTTAAAAAACACATCACTCATCAATCGGGTTCAGTGCTTGCAGTTCTTTGTGGCGCAAGTAAAAAAATATGTAACCTCCAGAAGCATTTCCAGAATGGCTTTCCAAACATATAGGAATGCCTATATACGACATGAATTGAATACATGGTCCGCTCTCAAGCAATCATTCTTCATAATCTTTGTATGTACATATTGAAAGAGGGTGGTCAGCTTTCTTCCACCTGTTGTGAAGTGCTTGGCTGTGGAACGCAACAAAAAAATGCTCCCCTGTGCTGTTATTTAAGTTTTCCAGCACAGTAGGCTTAAACCCAAGATAGATAGAAAGTATCCGGACTAGTATCCACCGGAACCCCCAGTACATTGTTGGTGGCTTCCATAATTTCTTTGCACAGTATATTTTTGGAGGAAGTTTAACCTTGTACGAATCCGCTCGCCAACATCCCTGCTTTATAGTCACCATAGCGATGGTGTAGGCGGGTGTGATAAGCATTTTAAGTTGCTAGTCAGTAGCTATTTCGTTCCCTGTCAGGGATTGAAGAAATGGACGACGTAGTGGAGAACGTGACCCAATTGTCTGCAGAAGTGCTAAAAAAAGACCACTTTAACACTAAAACCCATAAGACCGACTTGGTTGCACTGAACCAAGCCCCCCACACGCCCCCCTCCAAATCGCTCCACAGCCAATGCAACAGCAGGCAGGGTAAAGCTGTCGCTTACTCCCCATGATGAGCCAGACAACCCTCCCTCTTGTCTTCACTGGCGTGTCCAGCTGTTCACCCACAGACAAGCAACGCCTCCTACCATGCACTCCAACCAATTGCTCCCAGTTTCTCATGCATTCACCTCCGCTACAGCGGTTTTTCTGGACATGACAGAAAACCAAAATTGAAAATATTACGATCGGACCAATAAACAAACAGCACTACCAACCTCTGGGTTAGACATCATTGGCCCAAACAGCACAGTTGGTATATAAAAAAAAAAAAACTTTCCAATGTCAAATATTTCCCCTTCTCCAAAAAGCAGATTGTGCACCCGTTATAATAATTTCCTAGTTTCAAGGACCATTACCAGCCTGTTTGCAATAGTAAAAGCACCTTCCCAATAAAATCTAAATGCCCCCCCTGCAATCTTCGAGCCCTGACTTATGACTAATAGCCTGTGGTTACCTTCAGTACATTTTCTGAAAACACTTGCCTTTTTGAACCTGTTGAGAGTGATAATCTGCCACAGAATGACATGTAAGGGCGATTAATGCAAATGCCAGCAAGCTGATCGAGCCCGTTTGAAATTGACAAGAAAGATGTTGGTGATTAGTAAACTCAAACGCCAACTGATTCATTGTGGACTACAGCTAAGTGTTACAACAGTGTATAAAGTTGTAGGTGTCCTTTATTTATTGTATTTGTAATGCACCAAAAGCCCGCAGGCATCGGGGCGCAGAAGCATATGAAAGAGAGACACAGATTAGATGAGAAGTGACTCAAAAAGAAATGTCTTCAGCCTTTTCCGATACGCTTAAGTGATTTTTTTTTTTTTTTTTTTTCAGCAGCTATGTCTTTTGCGAGACCATTCCACAGGTACGCCGCCTGTACCTGAAAAGCTTTCCCCAGACCCTTTACCGGTCTACTCTTTGGAGTGGCCAGGCGTACAAGATCACTGGATCTAGTTACTCTCTTAGGGCAATGAACGCTGATTGCGTCCTGGAGGTAACTGGGCGCCCGACCATATAGGCACTTGATTATCGCACATCATCGTTCTGCAGAATTTGTAACCTTTGCCAACAACCCCTGCAGGCGCCAACCACGAGTGCACTGCAATAATCAATCGGTGGCATAATCGGAGCCCTAACTATGGTTGTGCAATTCATCTGAAATACAAAAGGTTTGACTAATCTTAGTTTTAGAGAATATTGTGCCTTATTAATAGTGTGTTTAACTTGGGCTTCTGAACTTAACAAAGCTTCCAAAACAACTTCCAGAGTCTTAACTTTAGCAACAACATTTATGGGCTGGTTTTGGATGACAAAGCTTGAAAACGCACCATCCAGTTTTGTACATGCCCGAGTGGAGCCAAAAATCAATCGCTCGGTTTTAGCTGCATTGAGACACATGCCATTGTTTGCCATCCAGCTCTGAATGCTATTGTAGATTCTAGTGATAAGATCCCGGTCTTCATAGCTCCCACTGAGATAAGTTATCGGCTGAATATCATTAGCATAGTTTGAAACTCATCACACAAATGACAGAATATATAGTCTAGCCGTGTATACAAGTTTTGTGGGGCCGAATAATGAGAATGTCTTTCAGATGGGTGGTGCAGTCTCCATACATACTCCAGATGAAGTCTCCCAACAGGGTCCTCCAGGTTTTGGCTGCAGGGGTAGGTCTATCTAGCTTTGTCTGATATGTCCACTCTGGGGTCCAGCGTGCAATTAAATCTCCTCTGCATATAACTGCACCCCCGAGGTACTGTGCTATATAAGGCCCTGAAGTAGGCCACAGTATCTTGGTTCGGGGCATATGTGTTAATGATACACACTTCTCTATTTTCTATCAATCCCTTTATCGCCACCATCCTCCCATCAGACTCCACGGTGGACTGTAATAACTGAAAGGGGACATGTGGTGCTATCCAAGTAATTACCCCTCTGGCGTATGCTGAATATGTCGCCCCTATGGTGGTCCCTTTCCATTTCTTCCTTATCACATAATGTTTTTCTTTCATAAGTTAAGTTTCTTGTAATAGGGCGATGTCTATTCTCTGCCTCCTTAGATACATCATGATCTTCTTCCTCTTCAAATAACTGAGCCCCCTGATGTTCCAGGTTGTTAACTTAAGGGCTCCCATCTCTCATCCATACCCAGTCCAGCCTCTATCGTCCCTGGTCCTCCGCTTCATGCGCAGCAGTGCGTGGGTGTAAGCTCGTTCCCTAACAAATTCTTTGAACTCCCCATCTCCCTTCTCTCCCCCACCTTACCCAACTCCCCTGTTACCGCCCCTTTGCCCACCCTCCCCAACCCCAATTGGTGCCCAGCTCCATCCCTGAATCTCAGGCTACCCAGCATCTACCCCTTTTCCTGGCTGCTGCCAGTACTCGGGACACAGTAGGGGGATATCACCCCACTGGTGATTCAACTACTCTAACTCCTGGGGGGTAAGTCATGCTCCTCCTGAATAAATGCTATAGTAGGCCACGCACGCCCGACTCATCATATCTGACATTGCACATATATATATATATATATCTATCCAGTCCAACAAGTCCACATGATTACATTACAAATCCCAAATCTATCCAGCTAATAGTTGATTGCGCCTCATACTTTTACAGTAACTGCCTTCTTCCGTGCCTGCCCGTGTCTGTGTATGTAATTATATTTCCATGAGAGATCCTTCCCAGTGCCCCTACTCCATTAAAGAGCCTAAAAGAGGTCTTACCTAACTCTAATGCGCTTGGGGGTTCGTGAGGACCCTGGTTCCTTCCCAACAGGTTCAAGGCTTGGGTTTTCCCAATGCTGCTGCATGAATTAAAAGATGCCCACGTTCTGCCATCTTTGAGTCACTCCACTCCCTTGCCTGATCTCCCTGACCCTTCTTCGTCAAAGTCGCTCTCAGGTTGAAAATATTTACTTTGTTCTGCTACCCGGTCCTCTCCGGCGTAATGTGGAGTAACAGGCGTGTGAGGCCCCAGATTTTTCAAAATTGCTTTATTTGGGGTCAGTATGTTCCCAACCTTATGGCATATCTACTTGTCTTCATACCTCTTCCTTGTAGATTATACATGCACCAATCATGGAACTGAGGTACTGAACTCATTTGACTTTTTTCAAGGTGCATATCTGTTTGAGCTCCTTTCAACACCTGTCAACATTCAGCCTATTACCTTGGTTTACCTCAGTAACGCTGACTGAAAATGTATTTTAAGAAACCTACTGGGTACATTTCTGGACTAAAATCTAATTTTCTTTTTGCAGGTTAAGGGAAGTGTCAGAAAAACTGAACAAGTATAACCTGAGCAGGTATGATGCTTCAAGCATGTTCAATAATTTATTGGGTGATGACTGGCCATGTTTTTTGGATTTGCTGTACTTACCTTTTATACATAAACACGCATACTTGTTCTGCACGTTTTGGATATTTTGTGAGATGCACCACAACTGCTTTCTAACTGGTAGACATTGTGTTGGTTCACCCCAATTGGATGTTTTTTAGATTTGTATGTTGAACATTTTGTTCAACCAATGAGATTCACAGAAACCTGGAAGATTAGTTCCGACCGTAACCATGATCAAGTTACTAACTTTTGTGATTATTTCAAATCCATAATGTCCACCCCCACTCCCTTTTTGTGGAAATACTATTCTAGTTTTCCCTTTGAGTGTTCTCGTAGGTGGGAGTCCTAAGGGTTGTATTGTTACTAACTAGTGTTGAAATGTATTGGTGGGGTTGTACATATTTATGCCTCTAGTTGCTTTTGTGTCGATTTGCAGCTACTTTCAGCTTCTGACCACTGAATTCCAATTTCAAATCCTGTGTTTATGTGAGGGGACCTCTGTGTAAGTGTGCATAAGAACGAGTATGTTGTGAGTGGTGTATATGGGTGTGAGCGTGAATGACAGTGTATTGCATGTTCTGGGTGCGCAAATGAATTGCAGGTGTGTATGGGTTTGCAAATGGATAGGACTGTGTGTACCTGCGAAGTTGAGGGGCTTTGGTGCCCTCAGCATGGATGTGTTCTTATAGTGGCATGGCAGATTTTACTGGCATTATTGGACAAAGGCAATTTGAGTGCTGTTATGTGGTGCAGGGGTGGGGGTGGGTAGGGGATACTACATTGTGGCAGGCAGCCTGACGTTTTCTGGGGAACCTTTTACTGGTGTTCAGGCAAAGCCAACGTAAGTGCTCTTACTCTGGGGGCGTGGACGGGGTGGCCTTTGTGCTCCCAGAAAGTACATGTTTTCTTTGCCCTTAATGCCAGTAAAAAATGCCATGCCAAAGCCAACTGGAGTAAGTGTAGCTACTGCCATATACTGCAGTGCCAGCATGGGCACATTTGTCTTATAGTATCCTTGTCATTCTGGGCAAAGCAGACTTCAGTATGCTCTTATGTGGGAATTCTGGCATATAGTGAGCAAAGGCGCAATAAAAATGCGTTGGAAAATGCTCCTATGCTTTGTTGGCTACATTCCAGCTAATGGATGTTTTTATGTTTTACCCGCAAAATGTATTGTAAACTGTGGCTTTTTACCCATTTTTCACGAAGCGTGCTATAAAATGCTACTCCTTAGCCCCATTTTAAAATATTTTCTTCGGTGGGTACCCTGAATCACTCTTGGTTGGTTTAGGCTCCCTTGCTGCACGCATATTTGTAGGAAATGTTCCACTCCTTGAATGAATTCACCTGCCGCCACTGTCTCTGTATAATCAAAGTATATATATAATTTTTTTCTTTTTCTTCATATCTAATTTATTTGTAATCTTTCTGGTTCTTGAACTGTCAATGTCAAATTTGATTAATAGATTGCAGTTCTCATATACACTGTTATGCAAATGTGTCCTAGGTTTATATACAATTTGAGCTACTCATGAGCGCTCAGTACATTGGTTTGTTTATTGATGTATAAATGACTCAAAAAAGGCATCATTTGCGATCCAATGACCAAGGCCTCTTTTTCTGTATTGCGTGGCACAGGATAAGAGCCTCCAAAGCTTTCTGTTCTTGACGAACGACACAGGCATTAAAACAATGACCTTGGCTCTGAGTTGATTCACATAGTTTGACTCTGGATTTAGGGGTGGCAAACACCATTTTTCTACTTCCCTATTGATATTCTGACTCCGTCCATCAAGGGAACAAATCATTTCATCTACTTTTTTTTTCTCCATGTATTTGCGTTCTAAAACCGCCGATAAAACTTTTCACAATGGGCATCCGTTCAAGTTAAGCTGTGTAACAAATTGGTAACTAACAGAAGAAATCATTTTGAATAAATCATCAGATTAAAATTCAAACTACATCCGAGCTAAACTGGATATTTAAATGTTTCATCCACCATTTGCAATGAAATTTGATACAAATGGAAGGATGAACCTTACAATTAAGGCCGTTACAGACCAGTAGAGTAAAATTGTTTGTGTTCGTACATGCATAAACATAATAAGCATATTTAATGTTACATTTTCTAATGAGTCATTTTGTTGGTCATGTCCGGTCCTTTTCTAAACCTACTTCACACATGAACACAACTGCGACAGTTTCCTTCTCCAGATCTGAACCTTTAAGTGACCCCCCCACCCCATTGACCTTTTATGAAATGAGGATGAATTTGCGGGCAGGGCGGGAAAAATAATGTATGTACTAATTTCTATTTAATCCCTTCACTAATTGTTAATCCTCTTTCCCAAATGTACATGGGTGTGGGCATTGGGTGAGCTTGGAGAACATGTTACATTCTGCACCAATGGGCATACCAAAACGTGTACTAGTGTGCCCAGGTGTTCACGTGCCCTTCAGCAATTCAATGTAGCTGAAAGACACTATCGGATAGGGTATATAGTACCTTTTGATGATTACTATATTGAATTTATTTTTCAATTTAGTTGATCTGAGGTATTGGTTCCCAGTACGAAATATAAATCTTGTGTTGGGGGAAATTGCCAAGTCTTTGGACTATAAATGTGCCAATGTTGAGCATCTAAGCAAGTCTTGTGGATAAAAAGGCTGGGTTCTGGTACTTCATATGTGTGCAATAAATTATTATTCGCCCTATATCATGGAGGGTCACATGAGTGTTCCATCCTCCTTCCATGCTTTAGAATGAAGGTGTGCCATTTTTGATTATCTATAACCATTAATGTCACCCTGACTTTAAGCCTAGATGTGATATCTACTGATGCGTTTTTGTAAGGACCACATGCAAGCATTTCATCCTTTTGCCCATCAAGGGGTGTTATCGAATTGAATTGGAAATCTTGCCTTGAAGTACTGCCATAATCTTTTGCAGCATTAATGAACAGAGTAAGGTCAACTAGATAGTCTTCCGGCTGGGACTGTAGATTAAGTTCATCTTTTTTCGCTTCCAGGATATTTAATTTTGATGGATGCATTTTTTTTGTATGCTTTACAACTTTTTGAAAAGGTTTCTCATGTTTTTTGATTGGTTTTACACTGTCATTAAATTACTTTGTGGCATTGGTTGTGTCTCCCCCCCCCCCCCCCCCCCCCCTTACCCGCTTGCCTTTTGCCCCTTGACGCAGAGTGAGGTGGCTTGTGAATTTGCTTAGATTCACATGCTTTGCAGAAGCCACCAGATTTGTTGGTGCAGAGTATTTCATTTTGTGTTTTCGAATTAGAAAATGGGAGTTTGATTGGGGCTAGGGGGGGCTACCTGCAACACTATTCCCTACTCGCATGCGGGTACCTATGATACTTCACGCATTAACATAGTCCATTAGTTGTTTCTGCCATTAAGGTTGGGCATTTAACGGGGAGGCCCCTGTTATTCGACACTATTGTAGACGTTGAGGCCTATTTGAGGTCCAGAACCAGATTTCTGCATCAAACCTTGGCAAAGTCTGCAGCAAGAGTGGGGGTGCCTTTTGGGACTATGGCAGTGAGCTAGCTCCGTTTAACATCCTCTAAGGCAGTGGTGATTAAACTTTATGCCAAAGTTCCCCCCCCACCCCATTCCTGAGCAAAACAAATAATTGTCCGGGAAACCCCCCTGCCCCACCCCTCTGTGTTGGTGTTAAACCGTTTTTATATAGATGGCTGCGGAATGAGTGGTGCCATAATATTGAAGGCATATGTTGTTGGGGCGACATTCCAAGACGGTACGACAATAACTTCCAATCAAAACATAGAAACCGTGCAAGTAAACACACAATTCTCCAGTAGGGATATTATTTTCTCAAAATACATTCCTATTAGTATATTCAGCGGAAGGCAATTTGATTTTACAGAGCAAGTACTAATTGGAAGGGTGGGCCCATCTCTCTGCAGATAGGGAGTACATTTGTGGCTTTATTTTTTTAGACAGCCACTGAGGTTGTCCTCCACTTCCAGCCTTGTGCAGGTATTTAGTTTTCAGGACAGCCGATGTTGAACACCCTATTTCGCACAAGTAGGAAGACCTAAACGGAAAGAGACTGTATAGCAAACCATGCCAATGTAGGATTCTCCATGTTCACCTTCAGCCAAAAGTCACCCACTGCAATGTTCCTAAATTCAGATTACATGGTAGTGTCCGACTGAAGCTCAATCGGCTCCTCCTGTGTATCAACGGAAAGATGCACCACCTCCTCTGCCAGAAAAGGCTGCATCACTCAGTCAATGCCAGCCATTTTCTTTAGGGAAGTATTTATCAAAGCTGGACCTGAATGTTGTTAGGCGACTTGTGATTGGTGCCAAGACATGCAGCAAGCTGTAATGTTTACTCAATTTGCTTCTGCAAGCAATGGGAACTGAACTGCTACACGAGCTCCAATTTTGCAGAAGTCTAGAAGGCAAGTACTTTTTATTCATTGGAAATGAATTGTCATTGGCTTGTTGGAAAGACCTATTGTGAGGGTATTTAGCTTATTGAAAATATCAACAAGGTATGCCAAGAGCACAAGCCAGCGGCGGAATCCTACAGATGGTTTGCTTTGCCAGGGTCTTCATCCAAAAGGAATTGCTGCGCTTCGTTGCGGAGTTCATACACACGTTGCTTCACTCTTCCCCTGGACAGCCACCTGACTTCTGTGTGAAAGAGCAAACCATGTTCTGCCCCCATTTCTGCACACAGAATTGCAGAGAGACTTGCTCTTGTCTGTGTTTGGATGGCATTAACAATTTTTACAGCTGAACGGAGTACATCAAAAAGTTATTTTTCTACATTCCGAGCAGCAGGAGCTTCACCGTGAATTATATGCAGTGTGCATGCAACATGTGGAACGGCTGCTAACACTTTGACCTTCAACCCTGATCTATCACCCCACATTGAAGACGCACCATCTGTGCAGATTGCTACGAAGGCTTCCCATCTCAAGCTGTGGTAAAATCATTTAAAATGTCGAACCGTTCAGATGCGGTTTCCCTGATTTTAATGGTTTTACAAAACAAAAAATCCTCAAATGTTGTTGCCCCACAGTACCCTACTTATTAATTGTGCAGTGATATTTTCTGCCATCTCAGACACACGGTGGCTGGTGATGGTGTCTGACCGAGGAATCATTTTTAGTTTGTCCGCTACACTTTCAGCATCCATTCTCCTGCACCTTGCCATGGCTGCTGGTAGAACGATTTTCTCAGCTTCAGTGAATGTTTTTATTTTTTTTATTTTTGGCAAGGAGGTAGGCAACGTCATAAGTTGCTTTCAGTGCACTGACTGCCTGTAGTGGAAGCAATATTTTGCACTGTACTTTTCTGCTGACTGATAACTAGTAACTTGCAAGCAAAGAGGTTTCTGCTCTTGCCAATGAGATCCCCATGATTTGTTTCCAAGTGGCGTCTTAATTTGGTTTGTTTCAGGCTCTCATTGGATAAAGTTGCTCCACACAATGAGGCCTCGTTTCACCTCCGACCACAATGGAAGTAAATCCAAGGTCTAAATATGTGGCATCATGCCTCCTGGCTTTTGCAGGTTCTTTTCCTGTGCCAATGTCAGTCTGCCGTCCTTTTGACACTATTGTTTTTGGGCAAAAAGAAGTACTACATTTCAAAATGGTTTCCTCACCTACGAAAAAATGTAAACTCCCATGTTAATGCCTTTTCACACGCTTTGTTGATGACATGCATTTTACATACCGAATGAGGCACAGTAGGATTTGAAAATAATTCCAAAATAAAGCAAAAATCACACATGCACCAGAAGGCTGATGAGCAAAAATTAGGGGCTGGAAAAAACATGGTCTTCCAATAGTGCACCACAAGTGCTGTGGTGTTGTACATGTCCTGTGGGTCCCTGTTTGAAGATCTGGGTAGTTTCCAGAATCCAAAGATGGGCAAGGGACATTGCTGACTGCTTTTGCTGGCCACAACCCATTGGGGTGTTATGTGGTGGACCCCTGAGAAAGAAATTCTACCTTTGCCGCCACTAAGCCTTCAGACTTGACCAAAGCGTTTTACCCATCGCTTCACAAAAACAAACCAGGCAACCTTTTGGAAAACAGAGCTTTCATTGCTGCAACCCCTCCAATTTACAACACGCCGGAATTCTGCAGGATACCCAGCTATGGCTATCCAGAAGGGCACATTCTTGCTGGTCACTTAAAAGAATTCCACACAATATGATGGGATATGCTTGGTTATTTATAACGCGCTTAATACCCAGAGGTTTCTAAGCATGACCCGGGGATCCAGTGCTCCAGATAAGATTTTGGAGGTGGGAGTATTTTACTCTCTATTTTTAAACTTTGAGAGTAAATGTGATTTTAAGAGAGTAAAAATGACTTTTCTCCTTTGCAAGAGTAAAATGTATGCGCCATCCAGCCGACGTGTGCAAAAACTGTACAGAAATCATTACTATGTGGCAGCTTTCTGCATTGACAGAATACACCTTTCATTATTTCTCTACGGTCTGGCCCTTTGATCTCTCCTGTATATATTTAAATGTTGAAATCACAAAATCCTAGCCAATTATATAGTAAAGCAAACATGAATTGTATTGTGCGTTTTTGAGATTCAATAGCAGAATTGTCATTTGATGGTTTAATGAGTCCTCACTTTCTTGAGATATTACTACATAATGGTATGCCAGTGTTATGATACAACAGTGCAGAGAGGCAAGAACTCCATGCTAAATTCTAAATCTAATCGAGAGGTCAAATGGGTATTTATATAGCTCTTTTGGTACAGCGCTGTGCATAGAACATATTTATCACAATTACCACCAAACCAAAGTCTGTACTCCTTTATCGACCTTGAAAGGACGAAAGGCTGAGTTGGACTTTCCGGGATTCCAACCCGCAACCTACAGATCACGCACTGATTGCAGCAACGAGTGCTCAACCGGCTGAGCTATCTTATTGGCTAACGTCCTTCAGAGGTTGGTTAACTGAATATTGACAGAGGTATAATAATCACAGTACCTAGAGCTATGACAAGCCATTGATGAAGCGCTACATAAAGTTAAATACCTATCTGGATTATCACACAGACAGGTTTTGCTGAGTCACCAATGTAACTTTCAATCACCAATGTAACTTTCATTTGTTTGTTTTTGAACAGCTCTTGCACTTCCTTGAGAGTCAGGTTTTGGATGTTTTAATTGTAGTCCTGAAGATTTGAGAGGCTAGAACACCTGTGATCAGTGTAATGACAATCACTCGCCCTTGAGCAAAGACTCTGCTGCCACTGACCATTTATAGTAATGTACCCCATTGGCTGCAAGGTTGAATGGATGTAAACTAGACTGTGCGTAGTCAACATTTTACACACTGTTTTTATAATTGGCAGAGTCAGGGCAGAGTCTGAGGAGCAGTGGAGAGTGGAGCGGAAAAGTCTGTTTGCTCTGTCTATCGTTCGCTGTGGGTGTGTCTGCCTACAAAGACTCATTCCCCCCGCGGAGCGGGCGCGGAGTCAGGGCAGAGTCTGAGGAGCAGTGGAGAGTGGAGCGGAAAAGTCTGTTTGCTCTGTCTATCGTTCGCTGTGGGTGTGTCTGCCTACAAAGACTCATTCCCCCCGTGGAGCGGGCGCGGAGTCAGGGCAGAGTCTGAGGAGTCAGAGGATTGGAGGAGTGGAGGGGTGTAGCCCTCTTGGTCTGCCACCCATTTTTGCGGTCACAGCCTCAGCGTGAGAATGCGCGAAACTCGCGCTCAACGAAAATTGATTTCTCCAAGATCGACGGCAAAGACTGTTTCTGGTGATAGCCCTTGGGACCTTGCCGTGCACGCACCGTTTTATGACGCTCGAGGTGCGGCTAGTGCGGCAGCAGCCACATCACCATCACCATCAAGACTATGCTCATCTGCACGGGCTGCACCGATGCCAGAGGTGAGTGCTTCCCAGCATAAACACTGTGCTACACACAGTAACTGTAACTGTATCGGCAAACGCGTGGAGACACTTCAAACCCCCGTCACCTGTATACATCCATCATTGTCCGCTACCTTGTTGAGTGTCGAGGAGGCCGGCTGGTCTTGTGGGTCCAATGTGCGTATTGAAGCTACTGACTGCGGCGACGTTGGCAACGTGGACGGCGAAAGCTCCGTTGCTGCTGACTGCGGCGACGTTGGCAACGTGGACGGCGAAGCCTCCGTTGCTGCTTTGGAGGTCCCCGCCCTCGCCGGATGCCTGGAGCCGCCCGGGGTTGGAATGGTCGCCCCGGGTGAAGCAGATTTTGCTGGGTGGGCGGAGGGATCGTCTCTGCCTGTTACAAAGGGCGCTGTCTTGTGGCAGCCCTGCTTGAGCAGAGAGCTCTGTGTACCTGTCGGGGTCTGCTTTTTGGACGCCGTGGCCGTCTTGAGTGACTCGCAGTTGGGTTCCGGGATTCCTCTCAAGCCTCCCGGAACTACTAGTCCAACTGCTAATGGACAGATAAACATAATTCATGAGTCGCCTCGATCCGGGTTCTATAGTGCCTTGGCCTCACCTGGAAACCCCGACATCTCTGCAGCACACAACAGCAAAGAGGCCTTTTCATTTGGAGAACCAGATGTACTTTTTAGAGAAGTCATGTGTGGGACCAAGGTGCCCGTGTGTCTTGCAGCACGACAAGTTGAAGAGAGGGGTACTGATCTAGGTCTGAATAATGTCTTGAGTGGCGTCTCGCCTCTTTTTACACCGAGCTCTGCCACTGCCAAACCCATAATAGGATCTGAGAGAAGAAACTCACTTGAGGTAGCTAACAAACTGCTACTGGACCTTACTCGTTTAAACAAAGAAAGAGCTGTTAAAAACAATATAAACGGTAACCTGGCTGTAAAGGACCCTGCAAAAAATCATTCTGGCTCGGGGGCGTGTTACTCTACCACGCAACCCATATTGCTCACCTTGAGGTCAAGCTCATTGCATAAACGAAGGAGGATTGGGGGGAGCATATCTCCCAGTTTGAGCTGCTTGCAAAATAAGAAACTCAAAAGAAGTTCGACAGAGCCTAGCAACGCAATGGGGTCACCAGCTACAGTCTTAACGCCAAGGCATGCTAATGAAGATACCGCTTGTACAACGGATTCCTTATCTGATCAAAGTTCAACGGATTCATCCATAATGGAACGACCATACCCCAAGATTCGACGATCGGCACACCGCGGTAGGCGAATGCCACCACTTGACTCCATAAATACAGAAGGTCCCAGAACTGTTCAGTACACGAAGGACCTACAAGCAACTATATTCTCCTCTATGGCTATCTCCATTGCACCTTTGATCAAAATGTATGAGAATCTTAATGACAACATAAAAGAGCTTTCTACGGTGGTTACTGCCATGAATCACAAATTGGAGAGCATGGGAAACAAAAACCTCCACTGTAAGGAAGTGTTACAAGAGCTACACAAAACAACAGATTGGGCGCTCGAAACATTATCAGATCACGCCAAAAATGCAAATTTAAACAAAAAACCTTTAGCTGAAGTAGCTAAAGAAGCGCTGAGTATCTTTCAACAGCAAAAAAAAGAACATGGCTACCAGGGGGTAGGCTCCCCCCATGCTGCAATACAGGCGAAACAGTCACAAGTCATGTCAGTATCCTCATGTAGCACTAAAAGATGTACACTAACTAACCCACCAGAGAACGAAGATAGAAGCGACAACACTACTGCTGCCAACATATTATGCGAGCCTGCCAACGAGCAAAAAGAGCCTACTTTAAGCAATAAGGGAACCCCAGAGTATACTGTGCCTCGTATCGCCACTGCAAATTCAATAGATCTTACCTTGTCACCTGAGACAACGGAGAAACTTAGGAGACCGCCTACAAATCCGCAGGTTGCCACCACCGCGGTAGAAGAATGCCAGCTTAGGACTCCATTTGCAACTGCTCTAAAAGAGAGCCAAGCAGTTACGAACCTGGCATTACAAAATCCCCAAGAAGCATCAACCTCTAAGCTGACTCCTAATCAAGATTCGACTTGTTCACAACCGCAAGCGATGTTTCCACCTTCAAGGGCAAATCCTGTGTCTGCAATATACGACATCTTTAAGAAACCAATTGCTGCACAAAACCCTCCCGCACTTAACAAACAAACCACAGGTGGTTCACTCAAAAAATCTAAAAACCAACCCGCAAGGAAGGCGAGAAGAGGAATCGACGCTCGAAGATTTTTACGTAACATCAAAACAGTCAACGTAACCGTCAATGGAGCCATCACTAAAGACACCACTAGTAGAAATAAGATGGTCGTAAGCTCAACAAAATCTATGCCATTAGATCTCAAAGAGACATCAAATTGTGTTAGTGATAGTTCCGACGATTTACTGAATGTATCTGTGTATGATGAGGAAGAACTTACTGTCAGAGATAGGTCTGTGGTATCTTCGCAGGATGGACTCAAATTAGGCTCGGCTGCACCTACCTACATTGATTCAGACGTGCCTGACATTACATCCCAGGAAGAAGTCAAGAGCCCTTGTACCTCATTTCTGAAGCTCAGTCAACATAGGCCCACTAACGAGAAAGCGTTTGAAGGAATGTCTAGAATCTGCAAATTGATTAAAACAACCCCGGTGCAGAACACAGATGATGTTCTGCAGAGTACCCGCTTTGTGACCCTGGATGAAAAAAGACGGATGCTTGATGCCAAACTCCGTACAAAGGGCCCATTTCTAGGCCCGCAGGTCGGGACTGAACCATCTACCGTGGCCAAAGTGTTGCAAGCTTCTACACGTCCGACACAGGTTGCACCTATCAAGGCTCATACAGTGAGCAATGCTGGGTTCAAAATGCCTATGCCTACAGATAAAAACAAAAATCAAACAGAGCGGGTGAACCGATCTACTAAACAATCTCAAAAACCAATGCCAAAGGAGAAAATACACCAAACAGAGACGCGGCAAGCATCTCACCGCCTAATACTGGAACGCATAGAATCTTCTGATGACCTGATACTAAACCAATTTAACGTGTTGCGGCTGTGTCAGCTGATTCCCAGTCTTCGTGCGATAACTTCTGAAGACTTAAAAATTGTCGAATTTCCGAATGAAACGAAAACTGATGCTGTGATTTTACATTTGCATTCTAAGATCATAGCAGATGCACTATTGGACGCCGGTCCTGTACTGATGTCCCTAGGATTCGACATAACTAACGCAGAAAGTGGTGTTCTGCTTGTTGACTCCCAAGAAAAGTCCCGCAGTAGACCAATGAATAACGTGAACAAAAGATCTACTCAAGATCTGGAGAACAGCACCGAGAATCAACCAAAGGAAAGCCAAGTGTTTAGTCCTCCGAGAATATGGGACTCGGCAGCTTGTCCTCATGGGTGTGATCAGATAAGAATTACAGTTAATGGAATGGTAAATTCATCAACCACACGAGACAATGAAAGGAATCCTGCCATCACAGCAAACAAATGCGATGATTGGTCCTGGTTGGCTAAAACCTTAAACACTGAACCGATGGCATAATGCCAGGAACCGAGAAGTACCAATATATGTAATATAGGTTCTTGGAATACCAGAGGCTTTATGCATCTATTTGAAACATGGTCCTCAGAACTGGACATCCTGTGTTTACAAGAAACATGGCTCTCTCAAAGTCCGTTGTTGGAAGGATTCGAAATAGCTATTAATCCCGCTATAAAACAAACACAGGGAAGGCCGATGGCTGGCCTCCTCTTGGCTGTGAGGAAAGGCGTTGGATTTCGGATCCTCAACTCATATAACCCTTCACCATTTATTCAGGTCTCTGCCGTTGGTGTTTACCAGAAAGAAACAAACAAGGAAGCTTGCCTGTACATTATCAACTTATACTGGAACCACAAACGCAATGAAGAGCGTACCTTTATCGATATTGTAACAACGTTGATCGATGATTTACTCACAAAGGAGCAACCGATAGATTTAATTGTATGCGGAGACCTAAATTTTGTCTGTATTCCAGATATTGCACAAACTGATGAAAATAAGAGAGGCAATTGCAAACGCGAACAAGCTGCAGCGCAATGGTGTCTGGAACTAGATCTTAGAGGCTTGCACATGCTCAATGGACAAACGGTTGGTGATATTCCGGCATGCCCTACGTGGAGAAGAAACGATCAAAAATCGGTCATTGATTACATATTTGTGACTGAAAACATCCACAAGAGAGCAACGAAACTGGAAGTCATTAAAATGCAACACAGTGATCACGAGATGGTAAAATTATCAATTCACCACCCTTGTGTGAGCGAGCAGATCTGTTGGCCGTTTGCGGTATGCACCGGGACTAGTAGAATACATCTAAATCTCTTGGATTCAGAAGTAGCGGCTATCTCTAATGCCTTTCAACACACTGTTAAATCTCTGGAATATCAAAATCTTCTGTCAAATTTTGAGGAACATAAACGTAAGCAAAAACACGCCGAGTTTCGCCAAAAGCATAAATTCGATGTTTCTATTCTGCAACGCAAAAGAGAGATGAGACAAGAACTAAGAAAACTTAAAGGTCCATATACCGACAACATGAAAGAGAGTAAAAGAGTGATCAAGGCCAAATACCGAAACTGGCTTAAATCACATGCAGCTATTATGCTTCAAAATGACTCAGAAGAGATGCTGCAAAGAATGGCTGGTAAAAACTCAGCAGCATACTGGAAACAGATAAATAACACTATGGCTCCACAGCAAGCCCTTCGAGCCATAGCAGTAACTGAAGCTGAGTGGTCGACCTTCTTCAAAGAACTTTTTGGCAGTGATAAACCCGTACCATCTTGGGTACCTACGACGTCAAACAAGTGGGACCTAGCGTTTGAGAGAAGTGACATTTTGGATATAATCAAAAATGTGCACGACTCTAGAGCGCCCGGCCCTGATGGCCTAACAAATTATACACTGAAAAAAACTCCAGCGTTATGGACAGACTTTTGTGTTACTCTGTTTGACCGAGTCATTGTGAGTCGATCAACTCCAAAGTCTTGGAAATGCGCTGTAGTGGTCCCAATCTTTAAAAAGGGAGACCGTCTAAATCCAAAAAACTACCGGCCTATAGCTCTGCTTGACGTGTTGGGAAAGCTTTATGCCACCCTTTTGCAACAGAAACTGTTAAAATGGGCTAAAGATCATAACCATGTAGACCCCAGACAAGCAGGGTTTGTAAAGGGAGTTGGATGCGGCTTGAACCTATTGATATTGAACCTCATAAAGATGGAAGCAATCAGAACTAACACAAAGATCTATTTGGCTCTGATAGATTTGTCCCATGCGTTTGACAGCATAGACAGAGAGCTGTTATGGGAGAAACTCACTAGATGGAACTGCCCTCTAAGTCTAGTGGAAGTGATTCGTGAATTACACACGGATACCACTATCCAGATCCGCTTGGACACCAAAGGCACGTTATCTGCCCCCATCAGTACACAGAAGGGAGTGAAACAAGGCTGCCCTTTGGCAGCCAGTATTTTCGACCTCTTTATATCTGATATAAATGAGGCATTCACTGGTGTAACAATATTTCCTCCGAAACTACATGGCTCGCCGATCAACTACTTGGTCTACGCTGACGATCTTATTCTAGTCGATCTGACTCCTATAGGTCTTCAGAGGAAACTAAATTGTCTCGACAGTTATACCACAGATAACGGCCTTCGAATCAACAAACAAAAATGCGAAATTCTAATTTTGGAGAAACTGCAAGGCCGCAGCATTCGACGGAAAAAGAACAGATGGTGTCTTGGTAACGAACAGCTTCAGATTGTAAAAAACTCTACATACTTGGGTATGAAGATCAGTGCCAGTAGAAACGATGAACCATGGGCAGAATTGGCAAAGAGCAAATGCCGACAGATGGCTTGTCAAGCGATTCTAATTAACAAAAAATTTGGAAAGTTCTCCCTAAAACCAGTAATTGAATTTTACCAACAAAAGTGGTACCCGCCTTAATCTATGGCGGTGAAAACGCATTTGGTTGTTCAAGTGACCTGTGGAACTCACTTGAAAATATATTTTGGACGCGAGTTCTACAGCTTCCCAAAGGTACCTCGACGGTTTGTCTCCGATATGAATTGGGCCTCATTTCGATAAACACAAGAGTCAGCTGGAATCTATTGAATCTCTTTAGGAAAACACTGTTAAAAAATCCAGCGATCCAATTTCAAATATTACACAGGCCGGATACTGCTAAAGAACATACGATTTTCTTTCAATGGAATCTCCTTTGTGAAACCCTTTTGAAGGAGTTTGACATTCCTGTCACAATGCTATCTGAGAATCCCGAGTTGGCAAAAACTAAAATCTGGAGAGCTGACTGGATTAAAACCTGCGACTTAAGAGTTTATTCAACTCTAATGCAAGAGGTCCCAGGAGAAGCCAAAGCATATCATCAGAGGCATACCTACCTAACCCTTTTTCCAGATCATCATGCAAGATCTCTATATATGCATTTTAGGCTAAACATGCTAAAAACAAAGGAGCGTATGAGCAGCTGGGCGAAGTGCGCGAACATCGACCTAAGGTGCAGTTTCTGTAACAAGGATAAGGAGACCTTAAAACATCTAACACTGTTCTGCCAATTTTTTCAACATCAAAGGCAAATCCACTTTGGAGAGCTGATTAATGAGCATCTACATATGACGGCCGATGACTGGTGGGCAGCTTTATTCGAGGGATCCAACAGAGCAGTTTTATTTGCACTAATAAATTTTCTTCGTGTAGTAAAAGGACGCCTGGACGACCAATAAGCAAATCTGGTGCAAGTAAAGTCTTGAACTCTCTGGTAGAAGTCATGATACTTTCCCTCAATATGACACGATGGAAGTGTTAAAAGAGTTGTTAAGACGAAATGGTGGAGGGAGGGAGAGAGGGAGGGAAACGAAACAAAAAAATTCACATGTGATGTATTTTTGTGCTTTTGTGTTTGCTTAGTTTTTTTTAAAGGTTGAACAAACCAATAAAAATAAAAAATAAAATAATTGGAGTGTAAATTAAATTACAAGTGTAAAAATTATCTGCCTCCGCATGATTATGCACACATCACCGGAACTTTGAAAAATACAGTTGTGCATTACTAGTTTGTTTTCACTGGAAAAAAAGCATAACTTGTTGAAAAATATGAATTTTCAATTGCAACTTAGTTTTCCATCTTATTAGTTATACAATCCTAAAATTTTAGGAAAACGTGCACAGTGCTTCTGATGCTGAATGGAAAGAAACCATTCCTTTTATCAGTGTGCAGTATATTTTTTTTGAAAGGCTTCAGAGAAATTCATTCTGTTTCAGAGGTGGCTTGCAATTACATCAATGTAGATAAACCTCAAAAGAAGCCTTCTGGGTTTTGTCAAGTAACCTGACCTTTGCACTGCCCTCTGTTCTAAACTGGTGTATAAATGTACCCAGGAAAATAATAAAGCAGTCGTATTTACAAGATTTTCATGCGTAAAAAGACCCAGTACCCACCTTATCTGGAGGCCTGCGGGGATCGAACCTGTGTTGCTCCGTGTCGTCTTGTTTCCAAGGCGAGCACGTTGCCCATGAGCATCTTACCGAGACAGCTTGCTCCGACAAACTCCTTACCTGACTTCGCTTTGGTAACACCTGCACAGGATACCACATGCTTCGAACTCCGAAATTGGTAGGGACTGCCTTTTCTTGTATTATCCGGTGACCCTGGAAAGTAAGAAGGGCAAGTCAGATCTATCACAGAAAATATATTCCCAGCTATGTCTCTTCCCTCGGCATTCCCACTTCCCCATGAATACCCCCAAAGGTAGGATTGAGTGTTTGAGGGGTGGTGATTTATAGAGGTCTTATAGTTTACTTTTCAAAATGCACAAATCACAATAGTATGTCAACTACAGTGGTATCCTTTTGTACAGCCTAAAGGGGGCCCAAGTTTCAATAATGTAACAATGTTTTCTATGTATCCTTGGATTCAGTTAATGGAATAAATCATACTAAGTACTGTTCAGAACTGAGACTGCTACAAAGTATTGTCCGTTAAGTGGATTGTTTAAATAATTATTAGCGTTTCGCTAGGAACAATTGTTTGTGTTCCTTTTCGCAAGAGTCAGGAGAGTATGCATGTATTGGACCTCGGAGAGGTAGAGCATGTGGGAAAGGCAGGGCTCTTGGTGGGGGGGAGTGCAACCCCCTCTGTAAAATGACTGCTCAGTGTTGGCATCCTCCCTTAGAACAAAAGGAGGATGCATAACATCATACAAACATCATACATCCACACATGGGAGGGTTTCACTTCAGACAAGTGGGGGTTAAGCACAGTCAGACGAGGGTACTGCATTGAACTACTATTCAAACTGCCCTGTTACCTAGAAAAATCAAGAGCAGTATCTTGCTGACATCTAAAGCTTCTACAAGAGGATATCCAAGCACTCTGCTTAAAAGGGGTGATAAAAAACAAGTGCCAAGAGAAGAGGTGAGCACAGGAATGTACTTGGTTTAAAACCATGAGACCACCTTAGACCCAAAGCCAGGAAACCAATGTAAAACCACAAAGGTTAAAAATAACAACCCTGCAGAAGGTCACCCCTCTCCTAAGAAGATGGAACTACATTGGATATGAAAGATGCATACGTCCTGTTTCAATCTTCCATAGTCATCGGAAGTACTTCAGAGACGCCCCTTCTCTTACTCCACAGGCTGCACTTCTCTATCCACGAGAAAGTCCAGTTTAATACCAAGCCAAGTAAAGTTTTTTCTACGTGCATCCCTAAACACACACTCTGCAACAGCTTACACGACCACCAGCGAGGGTACATGCATTGCAAGTACTCATCCCGCTGTGCACGATGGCCCAAATGCTAACTGTCAGAAAAGTAATGAGGCTTCTTTGCATGGCAGCATGCATTTTCATATTACCCCTTGAACAACTTAAAATGTGCCCAATACAACAGTGGCTGGCAGAGAAATGGTCTCAAATCACTGGCCAGTGGGACGACCTAGTGGTAGTCTCACAAGCAGTACACAAAAGCCTTTAGCTGTGGTCAGTAGACATGATAAAATGAAGACCATTCACTACTCTGTCCACACAGAAAAATAATGGACTGATCTTAACAGGCTGGGGTGTACATTGTCAACACGTTTCTGCACATGTAAGGTGGCCAAAAACACAAATGAACAACCACATAAATTGGCTAGAACCTCTTGCAACCAAGGTAGCATTAAATTAATTCCAAACAAAATTAAAAGATCATACTCCTAACAACAACACAACCGCTATATTTTACTTTTACATCAGCAAACTTGGCGGAATACATTCAAAGACACTATCCATCCTAGCACATAACATTTGACACTGGTGCATACAAAGAAACGTGTTTATACATGCACAACATGTTGCAGGGGAACACAACTGTCTAGCAGAAACCCTAAGCAGCGTTCTAATGACGGAACACCAATGCGCTTGGACAGATGACAACCTTCAGTCGATGGTTTGCAACAGAGTAAAATAAATGCCAAAACCTTGCAATCAGATTGCCACAACCAGAATCCCTAGGCAATGCACTATGGATCGGTTTGTCAGATATTTGCATACCCCCTCAAGCCACTCATTTGCAAGACAATTCACAAGTGATCAACAGAAACTAACAAGGTTACTCAACGCACCATATGTGGGCAAGGCAATTGTGGTGCTCACACCTGCTAAATACGTCTTTTCCCACCAATCTGACTCCATCCAATGAGAACCTTAAGTAAATAACTCAAAGCCCCCTTAGGTCATAGAATTTGGCCTTTTACGTTTAACCACTATGGCGGGTCAGAAGGACATGGACTCTTAGCTGACATGCTGCACAGTATTTTATGAAAGTAACTTAAAAAGGGCTATCTCTTCCTATCACTTTGGTTGTTTCCTGCCTGTATGTCTGAGGTGCTCGTTCGTCAGTCATTAATGTCCAAATAAAACCAGTCTGCTGTCCATAAAAACCCATCTGACCTACCACTATGAAAACGGCTCCCTTCTCCTAACGCCTCAAAACCTTCATTAATTCTTCTTTTGTTTTTGAGAATCCATTTTGGGACTTTCTCATAGTATTCCTATTGCTCCTTGTTGCTGTCAGTGTTTCTTGTTAAGGTATTACTGTTTTCGTGGGTTTTCCCTCCTGGACAATGGTATATCCCGTTCAATTGGGCTATTCTCTTGATATATAGTCCCATTGTCTAATTCTCTCAAACTCTGACTCACACTTTGTTCTCTCTCACATTATACCCTCTTGCGTTATTTTTTTTTTTAAACATATTTTTATTTTTCACCTAGTACACAATAGCAACATTTCCAACCCCCCCTCCCCCTTCTCCACCGGGAAAGCTCCCCTCACTTTCTTCTCGCAGGATAATGTTCATGATGTGAATGAGTCCAACATTTTTATTTTTGTGAGGGCAACATTGTGCCATATAGTCAGATTGTAGATGAGCACTGATCCCCATTCCTTCTGGAAGGACCCTTTGCTACCCTGGAGCTTGTGTTATGTTATGTTACTTGCATTTATATAGCGCCTTATGTACCATTGGTATGGTCTCGAGGCGCTGCTAGGTTGAACGCCCTTGGGAACTGAAGTTCAAGTCAGTAGAGAGAATAGAGAGTCATAAGGTGCGTGTGCACACCGGATATGTGTGCATCTGGTGGGGCATTTGTGTGATGGCTGCTTCTTAGCGGTAGGTGTGGAGGTTGAGAAGATCAAGAGTATGTGTTCGTTCTGGCAGGTGATTCTGGCTGCGTTAGGCCTGATGAGAACGTCTAGGCTGAAGGGTGCGTAACCAGCAGTGTTTAGTTAGGGTGATGGGGAGTATGAGGCAAGTGGTGGTATGAGAACAGCTATACCGAATGGTGTCGTAGTATCGCTGTGCTCTAGTTGAGTGGTGGTGTAAAGAAGAGAGTAAGCGTGGAGATGTGATATGGTGGTTTAACATGGGTGCTTGAGATTGAGCTCATTCGAATAGTTCCATGTGCTCCGATCTGTTGCACGCACTACCGCCATTTTATGCACTACCGCCATTTTATGCACTTCATATGGTTCCATTTACTCCAATCATTTCTGTACACTGTCCATTCTGTGCCATCTATCTG
This sequence comes from Ambystoma mexicanum, assembly GCF_040938575.1. Taxonomy (NCBI): domain Eukaryota; kingdom Metazoa; phylum Chordata; class Amphibia; order Caudata; family Ambystomatidae; genus Ambystoma; species Ambystoma mexicanum. The sequence goes on along the minus strand of NC_090933.1, from coordinate 942,334,630 downwards.
TTCCGTGCATTCCATTCGTTGCATGAACTTGCTCAGTTCTGTGCACACATCGGTTCTATGTATTCCTTCTGATCACTGCACTTCGTCTGATCCATGCATGTCATCCATTCATCATCCGGTCTGCTCCTTTCATTCGTTCTACCCACGTTATCCTTTCTCCATGCATCATCCATACATAGTTGACCCGTTCCATACACCCTGTTTCATCCGTTCTGTTCACATGCGTCATCTTCGCCCGTTCCGCCCACTTCACCTGTTCCGTCCACTTCGCCTGTTCCGCCCACCTACTGCATCCGTTCTACCACTTCACCCGTTTCGTCCATATACTTCTTTCGTTTTACCTACTTTACCTCTTCCACCCACTTTACCCGTTCCACCCACATACTTCACCCATTCCACACCAGTTCATCCGTTCCACCCACATACTTCACCCGTTTCGTCCACATACTTCACCCATTCCATCCACATATTTCACCCGTCCCTTCCAACCACTTCACCTGTCCCGTTGTTACTAGTGCCCACACCTTCTGCAACCAGTCAAATATCGTTAGTGGGGCTCTCTGCTTCCATTTCTGGGCTATTGCTAGCCATGCTGCTATCAATAGAGCCATGAAGCTCTTCCTGTGATTTTATAAGATCCTTTGCTTTTGTGTCCCAAATCACCAAACTTTTTCACCTCTCTGGCCGGTGTCCGCAACCATCCCCTGTATCAGTTTTTTTGCTTTATCCCAAAAGTCCTGTATTCCCTGGCAGTCCCACCAGATATGCCTCCAGTTCCCCACCCCTGAGCAGCCTCTCTAGCATAGATTTGATGTCTGCGGGTACATTGTCTTTAGCCTCTCCGGTGTATAATGCCATTGTACCACCATTTTAACCCACATGTGTCGGCTTTGGTATGGTTTTCCAGAGCCCTTCCCAGTGCCGTTTGGGAATTGTTCCCATTAGAGTGGTTTCCCACTTCATGTAGCTCCAGTGGAGATCCTCTTTGTGTACGTTAATACTTTTATATATTGAAGAGACCAGTTTCGCCCATCCTGTAGCGGCATGTTTGATGGTCAGGGACATTGGCCAATGTCTGAGCTGCTCATATTTGTATCTTTCTGTATCTCTCGGGTCTAACAGCGCCTTACATTCCTCAAATGTTCTAATGTTCTGCTCATGGAACATATCCCATATTTTCGTGCATCCTGCGGATTCCCACTTTCCGTATGTCCCCTTCTCGATCCCTGGTGGGAACTTCGGATTCCCAAACATGGGTTTAAACAGGGCCTGGTCTTCCGTTAGGAGGCCCCTGCTCGACCACTCGTCCCACGCATCTAGTGATGCTTTCAGCACTTCACTAATGTGTACATTTGGGTGTCTGTATTGTTTCCCTTTCCATAGGGTCTCCGCCAGTGGGGCACCCGCCACCGCTCTATCTTGTGCGGCCTGGATTTTGATTGTCTTCCGTGCCCCAGTCCTTTAGTACCCACAGCTGCGCTGCTTGATAGTATTTATGGAAATGGGGGAGGGCTAGCCCTCCCTCCAGGATTGGCGCTGACAGAACTGTTCTTGCAACTCGTGGGGGCTTTTTATTCCAGATATGACGGGACCGCCTTTGTCAATGCTCTAAAGGTTTTGGTGATCTTAATCGGGCTTGCCTGAAAGTAATGCAACAGTTTTGGTAGGGTATTCATTTGTTTTTAATGGAGGTCATTCTTCCCCACCTCAATATCATTGGAGGGGTTCCATCTAACCAGGTCACGTTTGATTCTATCCAGAAGCTGTGGGTAATTCTACCCATATATGTACTCCACCCTTGCTGTAAGGGTTATGCCAAAATGTTATCCCTTTGTCTGCTATCCTTAGTTGTATGGATTCCGCCGTCCCCTTATCTCGTCTTGGTCCCCTGCTAGTAGTATTAGTTCTGACTTCTGTCTGTTTATTTTTAACCCTGATATTGCCCCACATCTTTCTAGTTCTTGTATCGCTTCAGGGAGTGAACATGCTGGATCCTTCAGGGCCACCAACATATCATCTGCTTAAACAATTCTTATTGGACCTCCGTGCCATTTCTATCCCTTTCAGGGTGGTTGCTAAGTCTAATAAGTAGGGGCTAGAGGTATATGGCGTATAGAAGTGGGGATAGTGGGTATCCCTGTTTTGTGCCCCTTGTGATCTCTACTCAACCTGCAAGTTCTCCATTAATGGCTATTCTTATGGAGGGATAATTAGTTTGCGTGTACCTTTTTTAAAAAAAAAAATATATATAATTCCGGCCCCCGCCCCGCCCAATTCCCATGTGTTTTAGTTTGCTGAACAGTAGGGACTGTTCTACTCGGTCGAATGCTTTTTCATCGTCTAACAAAATTGCTGGGGTCCGGGTGATGCAGACCTTTTCTACCAGATGAATATTTCGCCTTGTGTTGTCATGGGTTTGTCTCCATGGGATAAAGCCCGATTGATCTAGGCCTATCGGGTTAGGGAGGAGAGGTGATAATCTGCCCGGCAGAAGTTTTGTGTACATTTTTGAATCAAGATTGATTAGGGCGATCAGCCGGTAGAATCCTGGTTTCAGCAGATTTTCCCCTTGTTTGTGGAATACCAGCACCTTGGCTTCGTTCATGGAAGCTGTGATGTGCCCCACCTCTTTAAATAAGTTAGTCTTGTCATAAATGGGGTCAGTGCATCTGCGTAGTTCCTATAGAATGATGCTGTAAACTCGTCGGGGCCCGGAGCAGTTTATTGGTAGACCTGCAATGGTTTTCTTAAACAATTCTTAAATAATCAGTGAAGAAAAGGTAAACTGCTTCCGTTATTCACGGTATTGTCAATTTGTTCAGATATGTTTCCTGATTTTTGGTATTTGGGTTGTCCGATTTATAAAGGGACTGATATAAGTCTCTAAAGACCTCCCCTATATCGCTGGTGCATGTTTGAGTGCACCAGCCTATCCTTTGTCGCCTTTAGGGCTATCATGTGTCCCCTCATTACTGCCTTGAAATCTTCCCAAACTGTTTTTCTGTGTCATTGTGGGCAATGTATTCTGTAATCTTTTCTTGTATATTCTCCATAATGGGGTCTTGGAGCAACTCATGCGAAGTCTTCACCTCCATAGTACTTTATTCCTGCCTGGTAGTGTGAACTCCACCCATAGGGGGGAATGATCCAAAATCGGTATGGGGCCTGGGTCTATCTCTTGGACTCTTCCCCATAAGCCCCATTGACACCCAAAAGTAATCAATCCTGGACATTGTGTTGTACACATGGGAGAAGTGGGTAAACCCTTTCTGCTGGCCCCTCCATCTCCTCCATACATCATAGTGTGAGGTTTTCCATCTTTAGGCAGGGGTTATTTGTAGGGGCCCCATGGCCATGGTGTCCCTTTCCACTCCTATCAATGTTGGGTTGCCATGCTAGATTCAGATCCCTTCCCAGAACATCCCCATTTGCGAAATCTTCCAGTTTCCACAGTGCCTCCCTCAAAATCCATCTTGGCCCATGTTTGGGGTGTATATTGATAGTGTAAGTGGGTGTCCTTCTAGTGGCGCGTTCACGAATATGAATCCCCCTGTTTTATCCTCCACTGCGTCTTGTACTTATATCCCCAGGCTATTGTGGAACGCCATAAGGACACCTTATTGTGTTGGACTGAATTAGATGTTTATATCCCTTTATGTGAAGTTTCACTTTATCTCGTTTCCTGACATGCGTTTCCTGCAGCATTATGAGATCATACCTTTCCCTACTTGGTAGGCTTTCCATCTTTTTTTCTTTTCACCAAGGAATTTAGGTCCCTCACATTGAATGTAAGTATCTTCAGCCCCCTCATCTGTTTTGTCCTGTGGGTGTTTCTCACGATTATCCTGTCTCCTCTCCCCTTTCTCTCTCCCGGCTCCCCCCTCTCCCGACACCTCACTCCCCCTGCAACCCCCCACCCCAAACTAGTACTCCCCCAACATCCCAAAAACCGTCCGGAGGAGGGCCCAGGGTCCTAAGGTTGCTTGGGTGCAGGGCCCATCGCTCCTGACCCTCTGCTGACTCGTGATAAACTCTGCGATGAGTCCTAAACCCTGATTTTTCTCGTAAGATCTCACCTGAACTGGTGGTGGTCCCGGCTGCGCTGCGACTGCTTACTGGTCATTGGTTAGTTGCTCCCTGCTGTTCCTTCAGTAGTTCCGTCCCTTCTCCCATTAGGTATCTTCTGTACTTTTTCTGACGGTTGTTGGTCTTTCTGCCTCCTTCATTTCTTGCATCAATTGTGTGTGTTCTTAGGGTGGGTGTATAGTCTTCCATTCCCATGGCCTCCTTCGTATTCCTTGACTTGTTTGCTTCTCCGCCTCTTTCTTCTGTCGAATATTCATAACATGTATCCCTTCCTCACAGGTGGTCACTCTGTGTTTGCCTTCCCATGTGAAGAGAAGTCTGAATGGGAATGTCCATTTGTATCGAATTTGTTTCGCAACCAACTCCTTTACCAGCTGGGCCATCTCGCTCCTTTTTTGCAACACCACTTAGGCCAGGTCTTGGAAGAGCTGTATCTCCACCCCATTCATTCTGATGTAGTCCATTGCTTTTGCTTTCTTTAATATCTGTTCCTTCTGGGGGTATGAAGATGGCACAACCAGAACGTCACGGGGGCCCGGTTCTCCCGTCTTCCGTGGGCCTATTCAATGCCTCCTGACTACCATGATTTCTTCATCCCCATTAGCCAAAATGTCTTTGAAGACTTGTTGAACTGTGGCCTTGAGGTCCTTGTCATCCACTGATTCCACCATGTTTTTAATTCGTATGTTGGATCTGCAGGAGCGGTTCTCCATGTCCTCACACTGCAGCTCTAAGTTGTGCATTATCTGCACCAAGTTTTCCTGTGTCTCGTTGTTTTGCAATGCTTCCTCTTCCACATTTTGGACTACCCTTTCTAGGGTGTCTGTTCGTTCTTCCAGTTTGGCTATACCTGTCCTTGGCTCCTGCACCGCTTGCTTCATGTCGTCTGATTGTTGCAAATTGTTCCTGTGCTGTGGTCATGAACTTCTCTTGTAGATCCCTGAACCACTCTTGCATGTCACCCTTCGTGGCCGCCATTGTTGCTCGGGGTAGGTGCCTGTGCTGTTTTCCTCAAGGGTTTTCCGTTTAATGCTGGCGGAGGTGTCGGTGGTCCTCAACTGGATCAGGATGGAGTCCTGTCTGGTTGAATAATTCTGTGGGGGGAGGTGGGGGCGCTGTGCCCCTTTTCCTCTCGATTTGGACATTTAAGTTATTTAAAAGTTCCTTCTTGCCCCGTTCTGGTTTTCCCGTCCTCTCCTCCTGATATCGTGTCCTGTACTCTTATCTCCTCCTTCTTATGGCCACCTCAGGGTGCGGAGGTGCTGGCGGCCTTAACTTTTGACCTTTGTGAGCTTTCCCCCTTTATCCTGCCTGGTTTTGAGCAGGGGGGCCTGGTCCTGTCGGTGCAGGGGCGTTTGGCAATTTGTTTGGTCTTGCCTAATTTACTCCAGCTGGTTGGCTGCCTTTGGGGGATAGAGGCCATTATGTCTCTGTATTTTTAGCACCTTATTGCAGAGTCTGTTTCTTTCTGTTCTGTGCTGTGAGAGTGGGCTGCTCCCCTATCTCTCACGGTACCCAGTGGGCATCCCTCTGTTACCCCTTCTTCTGGAACTTTATTTACGTGATGGGTTGGGGGGAGGGGCATGGATGTGCCAACCCCCCTTGGTCCGTACTAACGATTCTGCCCTGCTTTGTGGTGGATTAGCAGTGGGCAGCTGTACCTTGGATCCCTCTGACCTTCCTTGTATGCTTTTCCTGTCTTCCTCTTTGTTGGTAGGCTGGTATATGCCCGATTGTTCTTTTGGAGGGTTCCGTGGTCGGTCTGTTGCCTTTGTGTAGCCTTGGGTTCTTCTTATGAGGTCCTTGAACCACTCTGGACTCTCACTGGATCCTTGTTAGTCTCCCCTGATATGCCCCCCCACTCTCTTCTCTGTGGGAATTCCCTTCCTATGTATGTGGTACGGCTGCTACTTTTCTTTGCGTGGGGAACTGCCTTCCATGCTCTCGGTTGTGTGGGTGCCCCTGGAGCATTGGTTTTAACTTGTGAGGGGGTGGAGGGGTGGCAGTGCGTTAGCTTTTTACGCAGTCCCCTGGTATTTGCGGGGCTACTATGGTTCTCTTACTGTCATGATCTCTGCTTCCAAAAGGTCAGGGTTTTCCCAACTCCCTTTGAAGCAGATCCATAACCCAGGTTCCGAGTGCCAACCAGTCCCAATTGGGACCTTTTGGACCCAGTCCTGGCGCCAGTGGCACCAGGCTCATAAATATGCCCAGTCCCAGCGCTGGAAGCACCGGGCTCATAATGCTTGGGTGGACTTACCTGCATCAGACCATGCTGCTTACTTGCCTGCCAGTTGAGCCTCTGATCCTCTTCTGTTTGGAACTACTTTTCCTGTTGGGCGGGGCAGGAGCCACTCCCTAGATTCAGAACACTGGAACTGTTCTAGAAAGCAGGAACTCTTTTCTTACCTAGGCGTGGCTGTGGAAGGAGACATCTAAGCACTACAGGAGGCTATTTAAACCACACCCGATGGATGAATCTTGCTTTGCGTTATTCTGCATCCTCGGCAGCAGAACGCTCATCGTGTCTTCTGCATCTGATCCTGGGCCTAAGGAAAAAGGCTTACCATCCTGAATCCAGTCTTCAGCAACACCTATAAAGACAAGAAAGAACAGGTTAGCATTACGGTCTTCAGTGACAGCTCTTCACTTACCTGGTCCATCGGCTGTCACCAACGCCTCGCGCTGCATTCCGGCATCTGAAAGACAAAGGCTTACCTACTCTTCGTGCGCTCCGGAGGTCTTCACACTGCATTCCGGCATCTGAAAGACAAAAGCTTACCAACTCTTCGCACGCTCCGGAGGCCTTCGGCGCTGCATCCCGCATCTGAAAGACAAAACAAGGTGCGTTTAAAGACATTGGGGAACTTTAATACTCACGTGCCATTACTCCTTTCCACATCTAACCCAGTGGGTATTCCGGCACCCTGCAGCCGCTCCGAACTTGTAACTGCAAAATAAAAAGACAGTTAGAGCGCATCGTGAAGCAGGCAACAAGCGCTTACTTACGTGCTTCCAGGCGCTTCTATTCATCACACTGGCTCCATCTTCAACTCACTTCAGCCCGTCATCCGCCATCGCCGGAACCCTGCAAAACAAGAAACATCATTACTAAAGATTTTAAAGACATTAGAATTACTCGAAACTTACCGTTCGTGCAGTAAACGACGGACAGCAGTCCTCTGAAGTCAAGAGGCCTGCTCCCCTTATCCAGTGAAGAAACTGGTTACAGCACCCTGCCCCGAGGCAGATGGAGAGCACGGCGTTCACTTACCTAAGGTGAGAGCGTTAACCTTTGGGGTTCTACAGGAGAAGAGAAAGGGAAGAAGAGAGACATTCAATAACCCAGTTCCTTAATCCCATATTTTCTAACTGCAGACATCTTACCCTTCGAGGCAGACATACAGTGCACAGAGGTCCAGCCCAAAGAGCCAGCCGTGTGTTACACATCACCTTTGAAGATACGGTATACGCCCAGTCAAGACCGGCGCCTCTACGGGAATCAAGTGAGCGTTACACTTACCTCCCACCCCCAGCTCCTACCGTGATAGCTGCCGCCTCCTTCACTGCCGATTGTGGTGGTCTGCCCACCCTCAGTTACTGGCGGACCTCTCTCCGTGGTTCGCTCGCTCTTGCTCCCGGAGCTCTTATGTGACGAGCTCCTGTGTGCTGATGTCGCTTGCGGCGCAACTTAACCCCCCGCCCCTTTCATTGCCTGGGGATTACTTGGTTGCACGCGCCAACACCCCCGTTCCGGGGGTCCGCTCTCATCACTCACCAGAGTGGGGGTGGAGGGGGCTCCGCTCTGACCTTTGCTGCCCCTCTGTATCTACGTGTGCTAGGCAGGCTCCGGACCCTCTCAATCTGCCTTTCGGGTTATGCTGGCGCTTCTGATATCTTCTCTCCGGCTGACTTTTCTTTTCTTGGGTATCTGGCTATGTGCAGGTGATGACCCTTCTACGAGGAGCGGTTTTGCCTTTTTCGTACCTTGATTGTCGACGCATTCTTCCACCGGTTTTGGGCTCAGACGCGCCTGTCCGCCCACTCCCTCCGGTTCTTCTCCCCCTTCAACTGTACGGAGATGAGATGTGGTGTACATGGTTAGCGTGTCTCCCTGCTGCTCGGCGCCCTCGTGCCTCCGCCCCAATGTCTGGCCTGTGTGCCGCTGGCAGTCTGCCTGCTCCTGGCGTGCTGTGCTGCTCCTCCGTGAGACGGGGGTGGGGGAGGGGTCTGTAAATTCCTCTGCAAGCTCCCCCTGCTGTAAGCTCCCTCAGCGGGGGATCCTTGTCGGGTTTCTGTTAGAGAGGCCGTTCCAATACTTTATCTCCTTTTGTCTTTTTAAGTTATTTCTCTAGTAGCTATGTTTTTCACAGAACTTAGTTGTTTGTGTGGTATAACGATTCCCTGGATACTTCCCGTTACCTTTTGTTCCTGACTGGGGACATCCTCTGGAGCTTTCTCGGTCATTCCCCCTCTTTCCCCCTCCTGTGTGACCAGACATCTCGTAGTTTGTTTCCGGTGGTGGTCTCTTCAACAGTTAGAGGATAGACTATCCACCATGGCTTCTCATTCATTGTCACACCACCACCTTCACGCAGGCTCCTACCTTGCTGGTGTCTCTCAGTTTCGTATTCGCAGTATTGTGGGCGTCCCGCACTGCGCTCTCAGCGAGTTTGGTACTCTCATGCTTCCGGGTTTCCGTCTTACCCAGGTATGACATAGCGTGGGAGTTTCCCAAGCTTATGTACATGCTTGTCTCGCTTCTCGTTGCCCTCTCACAGAGGACTTGTTAATCAATCTCCTCGTCTCAGTAGATTGGCTATTTTTATTTAAAGGGATCTGGTCTTTCCCCATAAGATAATGTCATCCTTATTTTTCTTGGTCCAAGTCTTGATATATCATATCTTCTGGTGCTTTGAGCATCCCGTATAAGTAACAATATGTCCCGCTTTAGGGAGTTCCTCCTTGGAACGTTGTTGGGCAGGAATTGGAGTAGTAACCCTGTTGGAGACTACACCACCCTCTTCCTCTTGGTATTAGATAACCCATCTATTGGTATAGGCCTGTACTACACACGTTGGTAGTGTGACTGAGCAGCCAGACCTATCTCAAGATGGGTGAATGTGGGCTGTAGCATTGAAATCCACAAATACAAGTATCCAAATAATACTTGTACTCGAGGTTTTCTAGCAAAATAATTAACGGTCAGTTTTAAATAAGCATTCTTTAAAAAGGGCAATGTGCAGCAATAAAAATACACTTCAAAATACTTTCTCAGAATCAAGGCATAGCAAGTAGATACTCTTTAGAGATGCTTCTTGCACACTTCATACACTGAGGTGACTTCACTATCACTTTTGTGCTTTGTAAATTCTAAGGTTAAAGGAAGGAAGACGGTTAAACAGGTTCTCAGAGCATGCGAACACTTTTAAAATCTTCCAATGAAGTCTAGATAAAACCTTTCCCAGCAATATTAGTTAGAATCAAAGTCAGTGGACTAGAAGAGTCTGTAGGGAGCCAAGACAGGCAAAGTCTATGGAGCTGAGGCCCTTATTAGATAGCAAAAAGTCTTGCACACAGTTTGTTGTAGAAAATCACTGTTGGGCGACAAACTGTTACACTTGTGAAAGTTGGAGCCGAGATCAACTCTTGAAACGTAGCCACTGCAAGTCTCAACTGAGAAAAGCAAGCTACAGACAGACACATAGGTAAGTACCCCTTAGTCAGAACAGTACCTTAGAAGAAGAGGATGCAACTTACTTCTGTCTTGGTGGCAGTGTTGCAGATCCTGTGTTCCTGGGCCTCAATCGTAGGGACAAGAGGGAGGACGTCTGGAGGACTCCTGCACAGCAGTTTGGAGGTCGGCAGCTGCCACACACTCTTTTCCGTTAAACAGCACCACCGGATCTTGGACACCAGTTGGGCTTTCTTCACTCCTTGAGTCCAGCACTCTGAGGTGACTCGATCTTGGGTTGTCCTGCTTTGGGAGGGCCCTTAGACTCCTGGAGCTTTTAGCTGGCTTACAGATGTTGCACTCAACCACAGATTTCTCGACCCCTGGCACTCTGGTCCAGCAGCAGCAAAGTACAGCCAGTTGGGGAGGATCTTCCAGCAGAGTTCGTCTGGGGGTTAGTTCCCTCTAACCCAAGGGAAGAAGTTGTCCTTTCCGGAGCTTCTCTTGTCAATTTTAGGAAACAGAGTTTCAGCACAGCAGCAGGGCTTCACCAGGCATTTCAACAGTCCAGGAGGATGCAGCAAGCTTCTCTTCGCGATTCCTTCGGATGTTTCATCCCTTCAGTCCAAGAAGCCTCGCCTTTTATGCAGGTTTCTCTCATTCATGCACAGCCTACAAAAAGCCAGCCATTCAGAACTAGGAGCATTCAGGTAACCAAGGAGACTATGCACAGGGGTGTTTCGGGCACCTCCCTCACTTCCTGCCAGACACATTGGAGCCAGAGGTGGGTTTCAGTGCTGGTTTCAGCGCATCCTGCAGAGTCCGCAGTGCTCTTAAGATCGTCCCAGATTGAGGCCAGAGTGGTTTCGCTTCCGTGTCGTGGTCTGAAGCCTGATTGGGCGGAGTCCAGGGGGTTGTTGGTTTCGACAAAGGCGTTAAGTTCGGAGTATGCGGTTCGATCGATGAGTTTTGCAAGGAATCTGGTGTTCGAGATGGGCAGATAATTTTTGGGGTTCGCGGGAGGTTTTTTTTAAAGTAAGTTTGATATGTGCTTGATATGTGCAAATTTGAAGGCATCTGGAAAGATTCCAGAGCTGAGGGAGTAGTTTAGGATGGTTCTTGGGTACTCTCCTGCGCAGGTGGATGAGAATATTTCTTTGAGGACTGAGGCGGTGCCAGGGGGGGCAGCCGGGGGTTTATGAGCAGAGAGAAGGTTGAGAAATTCGTCACTTCAGATTGGTTTGAAGGAGTCAAAAATGGGTGGGGTTGTGGTGGTGGTGGTGGTGGCGGGGGGGGGTGATTGGTATAGCGAACGTTTTTTGTTGCAGTGAGAGGAGGGCCAGTTTAAGAGAAGTCGTTCTGTCGAGAGCAGTGTTGTAGAAGTGGAGCGAGTCGCAGAGTGATTGAGATGATTGATGCCAGGAGCCAGTAAGCCACACTGCCACCAAATCTCAGCGAGAATGATGGTATTGATCTAGGAAACCCCCTGCTGATGCATAACATGGAGGATGAATAACACAATTGGGACCAAGTGGTCATCCCAAAGGGTAAATGGCGAGAGGGAAGGCGTAAGCCAAACAATTACTCAAACAACCAACACTCCTCAGCATGGGGGAACCTGGATACAATGCAAAGGCTGAATGTCGAGAAAAATAATTACCAACATAAAAATCCACTAGAACCCTAATGACAAAGATAGATGCAATGGAAAAACAATTTTTCAATGTATTGAACAGCATACAAGAGCAGCAGAAAAATCAGAACAAATGGCTGAACAATATATCGAAAGGGCAGGAATAGCAAAGGACAACCAGAGAAAACAAGCAAAAGGGTCATGTAACAGATCACACCCCTATAAAAGTGTACAGTTACTCATCAACCTTGGTGCCAAAAGGCACCATGGTATCAAATGCCTCAAATGCATGTAGTCTCAAGCTGGCACAATTGGAGGACCTTATCAGCTCTGCTGGGATTAATGGCTACATGGGCACCCCCATAAAGGTCAACAGAAAATTGTCGTGCTGCTCCTTGAAATGCTTGGCCATGTGATATGAAGGGTCAGACGTCTTAATCGCTCTGAGATGCTGAAGAATCATAATCTTTAATTTACATGTGGTGCTGCCCACGTATCATTTATTGCAAGGGCAACAGCATGTAGATAACGGTATCACGTGATCAATCGTTTGATGGCTTGAGATGAGGCAGTTATGGGATGTAAAAAAGATTGTTGTGGAATGGCATGGGCATGTACTTTGCATTTGTGACATTTGACAAAACCAACAGATGATGTCGTCAACCCAGCAGTATAGGACGGAGACCTCACAAGAGGCTGAAGAAAACCTGACACCAATTTATCCTTCAAAGAAGGTGCACGTCTAAATGTTAAGATCGGTGGTGAAAGTAACATTAATAAATCTTTATCCATCCTAAGGACATGCCAGTGCTGCTGGATTATCCTCCTAATGCTGTGTGCAGAGGTACCAAAGCTCACAATCAAACGTGGATCATCGGGGACTGTCGCTTTACTGATTTATTCATGTTAAGAAGGGAATCCCTATGAAGTTGTCCATGCTTTGTGTAAGCACTCTCAATGGCACCCTTAGAATAACCTGGTTTATAGTCATAATGTCAAACGTAATGGCGAAATACAAAAATGTCGGAAAAAAATGTCAAACAAATATGTCGAAAATATATACATATAATAGGAGAAGACAATTAGTTGAAACAAAAATGTTGAATAAAAAGTTGAACAATAGTACTAACATACCGATGTGAAGTATTGGTAATCGTCCGTTTTTATGGGGGGGTTACCCCCCCACCCCCCCTTACCTCTACGCCGAAACGCACCCACCACCTCTCAACCACCAACACATAACCATTTGCCAATCTGTAAATAAAATACATTATGACTAACGAAAACCCCATAGAATCAAGAGTAGTAAGGGTTAAGCCAATAGGTGACACCCACGAGTAAAGAACCTTGCCTAAACACAAAAGGAACAGATGACGGTTGTGGACAACTGTCATTACCTGACAGAACCAGAACCAGAGTCAGAGCGAACTACAGTGGATTCGATTCGGCTACGTCAGGCAAACAATCAGGTAATATAACATAAAAAATATGTACCTAGATATTTAAATAGAAAAATATTATTATTAGTGTATGGCAAACATAGTAAAACATTTCTTTCCGTTATTTTAGATTGAAAATGACAAAGGGTTGAATACATAACCTCGCAAAAAGGAGGAAAATGGCTGGTTTTGAAAGGATACATTTATAATAAGGAATTGGAAAAAAAATGAACGCTCGTACTGGAAATGCATTGAATATGGACGATCAAAATGTGCCGCACGAGTTATAGTTGAATGTTCCAATACAAAAATGGAGAACAATACCATCTACCGGACAAGACAAATATAGTAATAAAACAAACTCTCCAAGAGCTAAAAAGAAAGGCAATAGAAAACCCTGGTCAGGCAAGCGGTTTGGTAATATCAACGGTATGTGACACATTACCTTCACACATCTGCGCAGATGCCTAGTGAAAAACATATGCAACAAACAGTAAACCGCAAGAAACAGCAAAAGGAAAATCTGCCACCAGCACCTACAACATTCAATGACATCACCATACCAGAAGTGTTTAGAGTGACGGCTAATGGAGAAAATTTCTACCGTTGAAGTAAGAGACGAGAAAATATTGATTTTTTTCAACTGCGACCAATTTCAACCATCTAAGTGAAAGTGCCCAGTGGCAAGGTGACGCAACTTTCAAAGCATGCCCACACCCCTTGCAACAATTTTATTCAATGCATGGAACAATAAATAACAAACTAATTCCACTTGTTTATGTTTTAATGCCCAAAAGAAATGAAGAAACATACAGAATCATGTTGAACAAAATCAAGGACACTGTACCAGATTCGAAACCCAAAAACATAATCATGGATTTTGAATTAGCACAGATTAAGGCATTTTGTTCAATATACCCTGATTCTAGCATACAAGGCTGTTTTTTTTCATTTTACTCAGTCGATATGGAAAAAACTGCAAAAACTTGGACTAAGTACAAAATACACAAACAGCACTTTCCAACATAACATAAAAAAACTATTCGGATTAGCATTTGTGAAAAAAGATCAGGTTATAAATTTCTATGAACATTTAATTGACACTGACTATTTTAAAAATCACGAGGAAGAAAATTCGGACATGTTAGATTACATGGAAAATACATGGATTGGACAATTAACTAGGCATGGCACCAGAAGAAGGCCAAAATCCAATATAAACATATGGAATTGCTACAACGCAACCTTGGAAGGGCGACCTAGAACAACCAATTCACTTGAAGGATGCACAGCCGTATTAATAAAACTTTCAACACAAGTAACCCCAATTTGTGGCATTTTTTGAAAGAATTACACAATGAATAATCGCATCAGGAATTTCGAGTCTCACAAGCGATTTCACTCGCAAACAGAGTTAAAAAAAGAAAAAAATACAGAGACTATGAACAACGCCTTGAGCAAATAGTACGTAATTTTAGTCAAGATGACAAAGACAACTACCTAGATTCAATAGCGTATAATTTAAAATGTTAACAATAATCACGTTTTTGAAGAATCACCAATCCACCATGACAAATCCAAGCAGTAACCGTGAAAAACACCAAGCAGCAAAATCCAAGGAACCCAAAATCCAAAAAGCAATCAAGGGGAAAAATCGCATCCAAAAAAAAATCCACATGTGCGATCCATAACAGTGAAATCCGGAAAGGAAAAAAAGTTGAAAATCCAAGAAAGCCCAGGAAAAAAATCCACAATCCAACCCGAAAAAAAATCCATAGCTCAGAAAAACCAATACATCCATCGAATCCAGTAAAAAAAAAAAACATTGCATCCATGGAAAACGGTGAAAATCCTTGAAAATCCAAAAAGAAAACCACACGAAAGCACGGAGACGCTGCAAGAATGAACTTTAAAAATGGCGCCTACGCATACGTAGAGTTACGCAACCTTACGTAGAATTCAATTACCATATATCAACAAAATGGCACTATTGTATAAGAAATGAGATTGTTAATCTATTGGAGGAAAAGTATAATAAATGTTTAACGTTACCCATTTGCAACTTATTTATTAAAATTTCATATTTAAAAAAAAAATTATATATATATTAAAGCTACCTATTTCATGGTAAATACTATTAATGTTCAAAAATACTTAAAAAAACATATATAAACACTTACCTTGTATTAACATTAATTCGAAAAAAATCGAAATAAATTCAACTTTTTTGTAATTCGACATTATTATTTTCGAATAAATATTTTCGACATTTTGACTTTCGAAAATATTGCATTCGAAAATATGACTGGACACCGAATAACCTTGTGACAAAAAAGTTGAGAGAAGCTTGGGAACAGCATTTATCAAATTGAGCGCTATTTGAGCAATTCCTTAGATATCGAACAAATTCCCCATAGGTAATGTTTCTTACAACTCACCAGGTGGCTACTGGTGGCATGCAATGGGAGACATGCGCTGGTTGGCTTCTTGTACACACAAGTGTGTAACACCAACGTATCTAAAGTGACTAACATCACAAACTTTGGTTCTTGGTGAATACCAAATTCACTACATTGGACAAAATCAACCAAACCATGCCTGGTCCCCTTCCATATAACAAGAACCTCATCAATGTACCTCCACCAGGCCACAATCTGTTCAGAAAAGCTTTCAGATGTCATTTCAGATAAAAATGTCGCCTCCCACCAGCCCTTCATGAGATTGGCATACGAAGGAGCAAAAGTACTGCCCATGGCTGTGCCTTGTAATGATTGATGAAAAAAGACATCAAAGAAACATTAGTGAGGCAATTTGTCAACGTTTCCAATATCATAGTGCTGTGAGAAAAGAAATTAAGCAAACGTGTTTCTGAAAAAATACTTGCATGCATTACTGCCTACTGAATGATCTATAGAAGTGTACAAATACCCACCATCTGAGGTGGCCCAAACCAAACCCTCTTCCCATAGAACCTCATTAATATGTAGAAGAAAATCCTTGGTATCCTGTAAATAAGAGGGTGAAACGGAAACGAAAGAAATCAAAGTTTCATCAATGAAACGAGACCTGTTCTCCAGGAATAATCCCGAGTGTCCATGGGTCTCCCTGGTGGCCGCTCTAAAGATTTGTGGATTTTAGGCAAAAAATGAATGGTGGGGATGTTTAAAAAAAGAAGGAACCAAAAATGTAATATCTTCATCTGAAATGCCAGTTTTACACCATTGTGTAACCAATGCCATTTATTCAGGCTGCACCAATGAAAAGGGATTATGGACAGTGATGAATAACACGTTTTATCCCTTAGTCGCCTAAATGCCTCAGTAGTCTATATGATCCTGCAGAACTATATTCAAGCCCTTGACAGATGGTTTTATGGCAATCTCCGTCAAATTTTGTAACTCCAGCAGAGAATTGATTTGTACCTTGGTGAGATTACAGCTTCCTGATGTAGAAAGAAGTATGTCGCAAATTCCATAGAGCTGCCATACATAAACCATGAAATGCCTCCATACAGCCCCATGCAGGCATCGGGGTTGGGGTTTTAACTTCGACTTCTCTTCAGTTGAGAGGCGACCAGTCGGAATCTGTCAGTCTTCAAAATTGATGTTAGTCAGATCACATAATGACATCCGCCAGGGTTTCCAAATTAGTCAATGCGTCAATGTCAGAAATAATTAAATCAGCTCTGCCTTCTCGTGGTGTAGATTTAGTGACATTGGTTGGATTAGTTGCAAAAAACTTCAACTTTTTTTAACAAAAGAACTGTCAAAATCCAGGCACATTTGAACATGATCAAAATGTGCTAGGTCAAAAGTTGAGGCCCATTTCCAAGAGATCAGTCTGCGATTCTGTAAGTGCACGAGATGAAAAGATTAATCACTTGAATATTATCCATAGATTTCACTTCTTGGCTTGCGTTCCAACGCAAGTTAATCTGCTCTGAGGGTCTCTTGAGTCGTTGACCTCGGCAGGTTTTCATACAACCAACATGTTGTGACCCCTGCCTCGTTTTTATGATTTGCCATCTTGACACAGGAGCGCTATTTCCTCTAAAAAATTAATCCCAACAGTAGGCTCATCGTTCCCCAGAGTTTGAAACATCCGATTCAGACGATGTACTCCCAACCTCCTTGGCTGAGCTGGATCCAACTGAGACTTGGATGGATATGTTACGAACAGTGTCAAAATGCTTAGCAAACGTGTACACCCTACACGTTTCTTAGTCCATTTTTATCACAGGTACATTTCCTGTTTTTGCACAGTTTTATTTCCTCCTCATAGATGATCAAATTGGCATCAATCTTGGATCCAAGTTTGCGATCAGTAGGTTGATTTTCTGCTGCTTCAATAAGTTTCAGGACCGCATCACGATCTTGCTTGGCATATTTCACTAGAATAGGCAGGAATCGCACAGAACATTATTTACTTGCTTGACCCCATTCCTCAAGCATTACAGACATTAAGTGCTGATGATTGGTGGCAAGCGCTCTTTGAATATAATAGAAAGTTAATAATTGCCTTAACTTTCTTTTTAGAAGACCTGACAAAGCACTTGGCATAAGAGCATGACAGTAACCAAAAATAATTATGAACATGCAAAGGTGATCTATATGCTTGTTCTTCTTGAAACTCTTTTGCTAAGCTTGGCTTCTTTGACTTTTAGGTAGTTTGTATCTGATGAGATCATGTGCTAATTCAACTGATTGAAATAATGTTCTTTTTTTTAAAAAATATTTGTAACAATCCGTATAAAAATAATTAAAAAAAAAAAATACTGGATCTTGATCCTCCAATTATGGAGCAATCATTACCCTCCAACCTCTGGGGACACGCCCAATGCCAAGATAATTCTGAAGGGAATGTTCCTCCCACCACTAGATGTTTTTCTATTTCTCTGGCAAGTGTCAATTCTCTGCGTGCAACTGGGGTCAGTCTGCTTGTTAACATTGAAATTATTCCAACAAACACGTTGCTGCTCTTTGAAAAGACTCTTCCATAGTGGCCTGCATGTTAAGTTCAAATTAAAAAAGATGAAGACTACTCTCACTGTGACCTTGGTAGCGGACATGTACTGATTAGCACATCCGCTGAAAGATTACTGGTTAGCACAACTGAGCAACAATACCAACTAAGTGAGTTTGGCAGATAGTTAATCTTTGACATTTTTCAATTGGTTAGATAGGGACGCAGTATACACCACTTATTTCTCTCTTAACTGTTGTAATGAGCCAAGGGATAGTTAATAGAATATGGCTTATTGTAATCCTTAGAAACATAACTGCCAAGATGTTTGAAGGTTGAATTTTAAAGTGGTCCTGCCCCAACAAGTACTCCATAAAATTTAATATTGAATAGTCCTCACTTTGGATTCATAACATTTTATTAATGGTCACACATTTTAAGAGAAGTTGCCATTGAAACAGTATTAATGGCTTTAATTTACAGAAGTCCTCCTCAATATAGATAACCTTACAAATTGTTTGCCATGCTTATTTTTAATTGCCTCATACATGCATGAAGTGTGAAATGGGTAGAGCCGTGTACTTGTTGGTGAGAACTTTGGATGTCAATATTAAAGTTTTATTTTGTCTAGGAATTCTCCAACATCCAAATATAGAACTCTTACTGGTGTAACCTGCAGAGTTTATGGGACCAGGGGCATATGCATTGGCCATGTCTAACAGCTTTAAAAGCCTCCCAAAGTTTATGCATGTGTCTCCCATGAATGACACCCAAAGGTTATCCAATGCTCTTGCGAGATCCTCAACATTCAAGCCTAATTTAGCCTAATTCAGATTCTGGGGATGGGGATCAATTCAAGCCTTGTGTGGGAGCAATTTCTAAAGAAGCGGATGTGTGACCTGAATGTTCTAGGAAGAATGTCACAGATGGAAATTCTATGTAGCACATAACCATATAGCTAGCTTAACAGAAATGTGCAATCTTCCAGGGATCAGAATTTGCTATTGGCAAGTGATAATTCACTCTTGGCGATTAAGAAAATAGCATGTGCATGTGATGTGAAGATCTGAAGTTGCAAGTTACTTTTTGTGCCTGGCAAGTTGCTTGAAATGTGTACCCCCTTTATCTTCAGGGTGTATTAATCTCCATACATCGAGGAAATAAACCCTGCCCACTATCTCATAATGCTTTAACTGCCTTTTGGAGTTTGGAGGCCTTTCATGAAAGGTAGGTTGCCTTTTGTCCTATAATGGAATCATGACTGAACTGACTTCCAACTCCCATGAGCAACCTGCTAGAAGCAAGGCACACTTTTTTAAAAAAAAGTTTTACATTTTTTTTAAACTGGGCAAAGAATTGAGTTATCCCTTATAGGCGCCCTTAGATAATCTAAAAGTGTAATCGTTTGGTTGTAATAATGTCCCTTGAATCTCCAGATGTATACATATTTCAATGAGGGCGAGTGTTCTACGCTTGGCTATAAGAAGTGCTATCTTTTCTAGAATTCCCGGCCAACCCGTCCCTAATTGGCTTGACTGACTTCAAAGTGCAGTTTTGTAAATAAACAATAACAACTTGTTCTCTTCAAACATACACAAAGAAATGCATATTGCAGGCAAATGCAGGATTCATGTTTATTTTGTATGCATAATGCAGACTAGTTCCTAGCAGTCCAGCTGACGTCTTCATCTTGACCTTTTTTTTTCTTCTCTACCACATTCCAGAATACTCGCCTTTCCTGCAGTGTTTTCCAAATACATAAGCAGAAAACGCACCCCCCCTCTTCACATCCTCACCTTTGCCACTCTGCTCAAATTCCACCGCCTGCCATCAGTAGTTTTTACCCTGGTGTTGGTTGTTCCAAGTACCTTAATGAGTTTACTATAGAGAGACTGTGATTTGTGCACATTACCAGGTAGTTTAATCTTTATCACCTCCTTTGATTCCAGTGTAACCCGTCCTTATTGACATCAAACCTCCTTTTCATCAGTTCCCTTTTTTTCTTCCAGTCGCGTCATACTCCCACACTCTGACTGCACATCTCCTTCCTCAGAAGTTCCAACCATACAGCAAACTTTGTCCCTACACTTTTTACCTTTCATCAATTCAAACAGTCTTATCCGTAACTGGATGTTTCCTCACCTCATATGCACACATCTTGTCCATTTTTATTAAGATCTAAACTAGATTCCCTACTCGGCTTTACCACACCTTTCACTACTCTATTGAATCTTTCCACAAGGTCATTGGTTTGAGGGTGGTATAATAGTGTCTTGATGTGCCGAAACTCTTTTCCAGACATGAAATACCATTTTACTGGACACGTGTCCTTATCTGTCGCCCTTTCCTTGGTTATGGCTTCCCTTCAGAATGTCCTGTAAGAAAGTTATGACACTGTGAGCTCACCTCCCTGACAAATTTTACCTCTGGCCAATCACTATAGTAGTCCACCAATACCAAGGCATTTCTTTTCTGTACTCTTAAACCATGAAATGGCCCTATTGTATTCATGGCCACTCTTGATCATGGCTTTGTTTTCAATTTAGGTGAAGCCAACGGTGTAGTCCTTATGATCAAAGTCTTTGTCACTCATTGCATTGCCTACATTCTCTGAACTACCTGTCCCTGTCAACCCCTAGCCACCAAAATTGTTCTCACACTAATCCTTTGGTGTTTATGCTTGTGTAACCAATATGTGCATTTTCAATAATATTTCATCTTACCTTCTTGGGAGGAATGACCCCCTCTCCCCTTTGGTAAAACCCTATCCTCCATGGACAATTCCTCACTAATCATACCATAAGGCTTGATACTCCTTTCCTGATTCCTGCCTAATGGCCATCCTTCACTTTATTTGCTCACCTTTTGCAGCACCTCATCCCATTCTTGTGCACGCAACTATGCATCCTTAGTAATCACATTTCCAGTAATATACAAATCTCTCCTATTGATATTGCATCATCAACATCCGATCCTGTACATCAACTGGCAATCTGGATAATCAATCCGCAACCTTATTGTGCTGTCCTTCCCTATATTCAATTGTGTAATTGTACTCCATCAAACTCGATGCTAGCCTGAATATTCTGGGAGATGCCTTCTCAGCTCCCCCTCTCCCCGACCCCTTTCAGTATCTTTTAACAAGGTCTTATGATCTGTCCTCAACAAAAAGGGAGCTCCCCACAGAAACTGCCTGAAGTGCTGGACACCCCAAGTGTATGCTAATGACTCTTTTTCTATTACGGACAAATTCCTCTCCGGCTGTGATTCTCTAGGCAAAGCTTACAGTAACAACACTTCTATTTTCATTCTGCTTGAATACAGCAACCATGAAAATAGTAAAACTTTTTGACACAAAGACAATGTAGGTGCTCTTATTGTACATTATTTTGCCCTCTCAAATGCTTCTGGTTGCCTCTGTCCATTCATATTTCAAACCCTTTCTCATTAATTCTGTTAGTGGTTTTACAATGGAGGCAATATTCTGCATACATTTCGCGTAAAATCTATGGTTGAAAACACACACAATGTCTTGTATCATTTCTGATATGCTCAGCAAAGGATGAGTGTCAATGACAATGTTTTTGTTCACTCCTATCAAATCTATACAAAGCCTAATGTTATTGTCCGGTTTCATAACTATTCCAACCGGGGATACCCACACGGTGCTTTCCACTTCTTGTATGATCCCTTGCCTCATCATGTCCTGTAGCAATACCGGTAAGGGACCCACCAATCTCGAAGGACTTTTCGTCACTTTACTCTTGACTGGTGTTGCACCTTCTTTCAGTTTGATATGTTGGTACCCCTTCAGAACAGTATCACTACATATTATCCCCCCCAAAAATATTGCTGTATATATGGTCGTCTGGAACGGCCATAGGCAATATTTTTTTGGGGGGGATAATTTTTGAGGTTTTTGGGAGTGGGGGCTGCAGGGGTGTCCCTGCTCTTTTAAAAATAATGCAGGGGGTGCAGGGGTGTCCCCACAGGTTCCATAGCTCATTTTCAGGCTATCCTCGGCCTCCTCTTCCCCTTTCCCTCATCTGACTGTCTTTCTGCTATCCATGAATGGTGTGCCGCCAACGACCTCTGCCTTAATGCCAGTAAGACTGAGATTCTACTGATCGGCACACCCACTCCCTCCTTCCCTGCAGCTCTCTGGCCGGCCTCCCTTGGCCCTCTTCCTGCTCCTACCTGCAAGGCAAAAAACCTTGGGGTCATCTTCGACTCCACACACACTTTCTCTCCTCACATATCTGACGTCTCTAAGAAGTCACACTACCAGCTACACCTCCTCGGAGGTATTCTTCCTTTCCTCTCCTTCCCCCAGAAGCTCACTGTCTCGAGCCCTGGTTCTCTCGAAGCTGGACTACTGTAACAGCCTCTATCTAAATCTGCCTGCCTCTACTCTCCGCCCTTTGCAACTCATCCAGAACAGGACTGCGAGACTTGTCCTTGGCCTCAAGCCCAGGGACCGTATCTCTCCAGGACTGAAATCGCTACACTGGCTCCCAGTGGTTGCGAGGATTCAGTTCAAAACCCTCTGCATTGTCCACAAGGCCTTCTGGGGCCTTGGGCCAAAATACCTTCAACTCTCTCTTCCTAAATATCTTCCTTCTCGCTCTTCGCTCATCCACCTCCAACTCCCTCAGGATCAGCTGCTTCTCCAAGCAACGAGTTGGGGGTAGATCTCTCTCCGCAGCAGGGGCCTCCCTCTGGAACAGCCTTCCTGCCTCCCTGAAACTTGAGGAGAACCATCTCCGGTTCCGGAAGCACCTCAAAACCTTCTTTTTTGCCTCTGCTTTCTCTCCCTCTCTCCCCTGCTAAAATCACTGAACCTGCACTGAATCTGCAACTGGGCCACTCACCGATCTCGGTCCTTGGCCCAGCCACTCTTCCCTACACTGCCTCCCTGCACTACGGGACTGTCTCTGTATCCTACAGCCCCTCCTCCCGGCACTTACCTTGCACTGCCACCAGCTGGCCCTATTATTTATCTTGTATTCTACTAACCCTGTACTGCACTTTCCCCTCTCCCTTTCCCCTTGCACTTTTCCCTTCCCCTCTACCCTCGATCTGAATGACACCTGGCCTAGTAGGATCGTTGTCTGTCTCCCCTTGTCCCCCCCCCCCCCCCCGCCTCATCGTGCCTTGAAACACTTGTGTATAGGCGCGTTACAAATGCCATATCATATCGCCACAAAAATATGGCAATATTTTTGTATGGCAATATTTTTGCAGGGATATTAACATATGGAACCTTCAGAACACTCATCTCTCCTGAAAACACTTGTGGAAATTTCCCTACCAACTCTTGTTGCTTGAAATCGCCAACAATGGCCAGTACTTGCTCCATGGTCCCAGACTTTAATTCAATGCTCAACTCTACTTGCTGACTGCAACCTAAAATATGCAGTCCTTTTATTCTCTGCATTCACCTTTCCCATTATTTCCCTGTTTTCGAACTTCAATTTCTCCACAAACAATACAGTTGTACACAACTGATGCCACCAATATGAACAGGGTGCTTTAGTGACCGGATTGAGACTCTTCACAACTTGTTCCAGTTGGCCCTTGTACATTTCATGTGGAATTATGGTGTCTAGAGATCCTGAATCCGCAATCAATTGGATCTTTACCCCTGCAATTTCTACTTGATATGTTGGTCTCTCAATACTACCAAACCCACTGGAATCTTCATCCCGATCACAGATCATTAGTACGTCTCTCCTATGTATATTTTCATTGTGCGATTCTTCCCTATACGCCATCTCTATTGTTTTCATCTTCAACTATTGGTGCCACTTCCTTTCTCTCATTCACTTTATGTGGTTTGTAATACTTGTTCCTACATGCTTTTTCAATATGCCCAATCGTTCCACAAATGTCACAGGTTTCGGCAATTGCAGGACAGTTCTTGGCAGTCTCTGTGGTCCCTAGCAACACCACTGAAGCATCTGATATTGAAGAGACATTGCCTTTCGTGTCCTTGTGCTGAAAATTGCTAACTGAGGCTGGACTCTTGGCACTTTTTTCTTTGGCTAGTTTTTTACAAACTTCCATGGACCCCTGTAATGCTTTTTGCAATACGTATTACCTCATCTAATGTAGGTTCTGATTCTTCCCCTATTCGTTCACATATTTGATTACTGGACTTGTGCACCATTATTTGGTCTCTCAAGACTTCATTTAAGAACTGTCCAAAGTTGAATCTTGTGGCAATACTCTTTACAGCTGCTATGAACTCACCAGGTAACTGGTCTGTGTTGTAAAATGTCTGCCTCTTTAAAGACCACACTTTATTTCCATACTCCCTCTAACATTTTATAACCAAAAGGTTGTTCCAACTATTATATATGGTGCTGAAACTAGAGCATGGCGTTCAGAAAACTTGTGGCTACGAATTGAAGGGTTCTTTTAGAAACGAGATCTAGCCCTGCCTCCAAGCCAACCAATGTGCATCTTAAGACACAAACTAGGCCTCATGTCTCTAAATGGCTACTACATGTGGAAAATGTGTTACTTGTACAGGAAGTGCCTGTTGCCTTCGAACCCAGGCCCCTTAATGTTTTATCTATATATGTAAAAAACACTGTATACAAAACGATGTAGATCTGGAAACAGAAGGTCCTTGCCTCTGTCACTTGCAGGCATATCTTACGATCTCTTGAAGAGGAGAGTAATCCAGTTAGAGCTAAAGAGAAACTGTGGCAGTATTATTTGATCTGTAAGAGATCAATGCCTGAAATCATTACTTCCAAGAACAGCAATTTTACACTAACCGTTTCCATACTTTGGAATCGTATTTCATAAAGTTTCTGTCAACCAAATACATCAGTTTCTGAGATTTCTACTCAATCTGTGGCAGACAAATATGTCTTGGCAAAACGCAAAATTATCTGCAAAGAAAAATGTATGTAGATTTTGCCAGAATCTTGAACAATCTGAAACTCTTAAACATTTACTAACTTCTTGCCCTGCCTTAGTGATGAGACGGAAGATGTACTTTCAGCACTTTTTTCATGACTGTCATTTTAACGTGAAAATCCTTGTGGAACAAACTATTAAACGTCTATTTGAATTGCTTTTGTATATTTTCTGTTATCTTAATTTAGATTAACCTAGTTTTATCTTTCTTGTCTACATTTGAAATATATTTGTTCTCCTGTTATAAGATGCAAATGAAGAAATCATTAATTTTATACTTGCTTCTTGATCATTTTATGCTTGGTTTTTAGATGATTTAGCAGTGCTAATGTACAGAATGTGTGTAATTATCTATTGAACAGTTGATTTTTTTTTTTTCAACAAAATCAAACATTTTTATTTAAAGTATTCTTGTAGTTGAAGTGGCAAATGGTGGGCGATTGAAGGCAAGCTATCCTTAAAGCACCGAAGTGCCTCAAATATGAATCCTATCCACTTTATGGACACTTATGCTGAAAAATCTTTTACATGACAGCAGTTTAGTGTGGAAAATTTACAAAGTGTAGTGTGATATTTCAAGGTGGTTATCATTTAGCTTGTTTAAGGATCTGGCTATGGGGGGGAATGTTCATTAATGAGCTTCGTTGCATTCAATATTTACAGATCTTGCTGAAACGGTTTGTATGAAAAGCAGTTAGGTCATCCTTCCATGTTTTCAAGCGCCTCCGTCCCACTAAAGCAATTTCTCATTGAATTAATGTTCCTGCTCTTCGGCTCTGGCTTTCAGTTGTTTAATTTCTGTTAGTCCTGTCTGGTTCTAATGTGCCAAAGTGTCCTTTTCGTCAACACCACCCATCTGCCTTCCGTTGTTTGCAATATGGACAGATTAATGATTCACATGCACATTCATCTTTAAACTCCTTTTATGTGTTCTGTTGAGGATTTGGATTCATGCATGCCCTAGTTCCATAATTTACTTCTTTAGGATAGCCTGGAACAGCATCACTACATTCGCAAGTATTTAGTGCAGACTGATCTGCGCGGTCCGCGACAGCCTTTTGACATACCTCTGCTTGTAATTCTACCAGAGCCAGACTGTGGTGGCATTTTGAATGCTCAAATAAAAACTGATTGTCATTTTAAATCCATTCTGGGATGTCTGATCTCTGTTCCACATGCTGCTTTCAACACACTTTGGTTAGTCAGCTGATCAGCATTCCATGCAGTGAATGGAGAGCAATACACGATCCAGTATTCAATTTAGTGTAGTATGTACTGTAGAGAAACCCCTCAACGCTCGCACCAGAAAAAATGCAACTCGCTAGGGAAAAAGGCAGAGCCACACCTCTTGAAAGGAGAACACATTTTTATTTCCACAAAAATAGGATGCACCAGCAAAGAATTCTGCTTGCATGCAACGTTCTGGCGAAAACAGCACAAACCATAAGTTAAAAAGGCATATAGCAAGGTTACAAATCCGAACGGTTGGTTGGTGCAACCCTATACATAGACTACCTGCAATGGCCTAGCATAAGGGATGCTAGGCCATTGGTCCCAGCCCCTTCAGTCCGCCTGCTTCCACGTGGGCTCCTTCGTGTATGTCATTGGGTGCGGAAGCAACATTTAATTACCAATTCGATGTATAACAATACATTCTTTATCTCTAAGCTAGTGTGCACTAGTTACTGGAGACATGGGCTTGGAGGATAGTTTCAAGATCACTGCAATTTACAAACTGCAGCTCGATTCCAGTCACGTCGGTACCCTTCCAAATCTACCCAGCAACGTTTTAGATATGTTGTTTTGGCCCTTCCGGCAACTCGCAGCACAAATCGCATGAAAATTGTGGGGGCAGCCTTTCTGCTCTTTTCTGATTGATTGGAGGTATAACCGCTTTCTGACCATGGTCTGTGGCTGGCTGGTACCTTGGAATGCTGGAGTCTTGGGACGGGGGGCATCTGGGCACTGTAACGGCAGGCTTGGACGGGCGGGGGGTGGTTCAGAGGCTTGTGCACTCCTTCTCATTGGAATACTGTTCGCATGGAGCACTCAGCCCCCACCTGGCCTTGCAGAGCGCATTCCTTCTAAGGTACGAGTGCTGGAAACGTTATGACTGCCTTGTGTCTCTGGCCTTTCTCACTACTACCCATTTTGCAACCTATTCTCGTGTGCCCGAGGCCATTTCTACAGTCATCGCATGGGCTTACTGTCTTGACTGCAGCGCTGCGATAGGCTTCAATTTTATATGGCTGATTGCAAGATTGGACTGCCATTTTAGAAACGATGTATATTCGTGCAAGCACTAAGCTACCCACAACGCACATTCTATGAGCATCCCCAAGCCACTACAGCACACTCTTGAGGCCTTTGTCTCACTCAGACCCTATTGGGAGTGATGGCCCCTGCTTCCTTACAGTACCATAACTGCGTACAGCAATCTTTAAGCATCTTAAAATCCATCTAAATATATTGTGCAGTAAACTTTCTACCTACTATTGTACACATTGAAAACACCAGCTGAGAAAATTGTGTTGGTTTCGTCTGTGCTTTCGACAGATTAGAAAATCGCTGCTTCGCTGTCAGCTTTCGTCCTCCTTAACACCTTGCTCCAAATGTAGCAGGTCAGCAGTGTGGGTGTTGCCAGCGTGTGCCTGCTTCACCCGTCTCCCTTCTTGGGAAATTCTGCAGCGTCCGGACAGCATTGCTTGCAGTAGCCGAATGGAAAATCCTATGCCCACAGATTAATAGTGTCAGATCATTGACCTCTGCACATAGCGGTTTATTGGAGGTTCTTAACGCCTGATGCAAGACCAGATGGGACGGGCACTTCCGTTTTGGGCCCCTGTAATTCTATCCCCATACACCTTAGGCTTTGAATCTATGCTTTCATTACTGAAATCTTATGCATTTTCTGTCGCAATAATTTTTTCTCCAATCACTTTAGTTCCATTTGTGACCAGATGTGGTTTAGTGTGCCTTGTGCACTTTATAAATGCACCAAAGAGGTGTTTTTTATTTTGTCCAATTATGCGACCATTGCAGCTGCACTGACCATTTTGATGATAGTGCTCTTTCCTGAGACACATTTATGCCACCCTATTGCATGAGACTTTCAATGGCTTAAAGAGCCCATGGCTTCAGATCTTGTATGGACTTGGCCAGTTTTCTCGTTGGCTTTCATGATTCAGATTCTTCTGAAATGGATCTCCATTACTGTAGTTGCAGAAAAGATTTGCCTCGCCTACTAAATATCAGCAGAAAATGTGTTTACTCATTGCTGTCGATACGACTTGCTATACGTGAAAACGGCCAGGCTTTTTGGAGACCTCTGGCAGCGCCAGGTTACATGGACTCAGGGCTGTGGATTACTGGAGCAAGGTAAAGGGGAGCAGGGTGCTGAATGACTGCGACTGGCCTTCGCTTGGTGAGTTTTCCTGCTGCTTGGCCCAGTTGAAAAGCTTATCAGACTATAAAGTATGTTTTGTGGGCTGAGAGGATAGACGTTTTTGGGGTTGGGTCTTACTACTAAATTCTTGTTAGCATGGAAAGAAAAGTAAGGA
The DNA here is from genome assembly GCF_040938575.1 of Ambystoma mexicanum. Lineage (NCBI taxonomy): Eukaryota > Metazoa > Chordata > Amphibia > Caudata > Ambystomatidae > Ambystoma > Ambystoma mexicanum. Next base: position 942,306,346 of record NC_090933.1, on the reverse strand, counting down.
AAGTTGGCATTGGAGACCTATTCCTTGCTAGACTGTGACTGCGGTATGGGATCTGTATTTCCATGTAGATGAAGGGGAAGGAGTGATCTAAAATAACTTGCTTTTGGAATCAAGTGGTGAAGTGCATCATTCGATATTAGACTGTGAACCGGTCCCTTGCTAGTGGGTGTAGTTGGTGGAAACCTGTCAAGGCGGACAGTCAGAGGGATGATACACCTGTCCTGCATAGGGTCATCTCGGTCTGCGCAGACATCGATATTGTTGGAGATGGCCATTTTATTTCTTGCATGGAGGTTCAAGTGGCATAAGAAGGTGTTTGCCAAGTGGTAGATGTTTTTTTCTTCCATCTGGGGAACTCTGTTTTGCTGAAACGGAATGCATGAGAAATGAAGGGCTAGCGGACGATTTGGATTGGACATGGTGTGTGCTTAACTTGGCACTCAATTCTGTGTCTGAGGGCTTGGTTGGCCCTTGGTTTTGTGAAGAAGGCGAGGGATCGTCACAAGTTTGGGTGCACCCAGGACAGTTTGGGATAGGAGTGAAAGTAGACCGGATCTCAGCTTGACCCTTTCCAATGCTATTTCTCTTAGACCGCAGGGTATTTGCCAGGCAGGTTGCATCTGAGCTTTAGAGTTTAGATTGCATTCGTTACTTGGTGTGTATGAGGATAAAACGGGCTTGAGTTTTTGGTAGTGTCTGCTTCCAAAGCATGGCCCTGTCTTTTACACAGAGGAGGAGGTGGGACTTGGGGCTTATGGAGTGGTGTGATCGCCTTCATTTAGCTACAGGCTGAAGACAATTACAGGTCGTAAGAAAATAAGCTGAATATCTCTTCACAATGCAGATAAAGCAAGGGAACTCCCATGCAAATATGCAGAACAAAGTGCACACTTTTAGGAAAGTTCTCTTTTTAGCACATTTCCCTCCATAGCCTATGGACCCCCTAACTTTTGCATTTGATTTTCACCATGTCCTGACTCTTTACAGTGAAGTGAAGCCTGCAGCTTCCCTCCACTGGACTTTTGCTTGCATGTTATGGGAAACTGACTAGTCCTTCAGGCTGTCAGTACTCCGTTTCCCATGTTTTTTTATTTTGTTGCCTTTTTGGATAACTTTCTAACATAGCACAATGCATAGTCCAATGCAGTGCAATGGGGTTTCTTTTGTACAACCATAGACGAAACTCAAGGTTTTTCTGGTTCCTTAAGGTGTGCCTAGGGACAAACTGGTGGCGGCAGTTACTTTGTCATACTTTTTATACTGTACTTTTTGCTAGCCTTACCACATTTACCGCGTTCGGCTAATAGCATTGGCTAGTGTCCCAACATAGCCGGGCCACAAGGTTTTTTGTTTGTTCCTTGGCCGTCTTGTCCTTTGGCCTTCTTCCTGCCTTGCCAGGTCAGGAATGTCTTTTTATGGTTGTGCACCTGCCCGGGAAAGCCTTGCTTTTTACAGGCTAGTGCATACCTCGTGTGTGAGGTCCCAGGAAGTGGAATGGGGTTGTCTGGTTCCAATCCACATACTGGTCACTGAAAGTCTAGTGTGCATGCTTGTGTCAGACCCACAGTGGTCCATGATTGGATCACTGCTGGTGTGCGTGTGGGGCATATCTTGCCATTGGAGGGCTGAGTAGGTTCACTCACCTGACTTTGGGATAAGAGGTGTCCTGCAACCATTCCAGCCGATCTGAAGAGGAGCCAGATATCCTGTCATAGCTGTGAAGACTGTGGATGATCCCTGAAGGGGACTGGTGACCAATTCTTGCTGCAGAGCCCCGTCTGGCTACTGATCTCCGAAGACCCTCGTTGGTGCTTCATCCCGCTGGAACAGTGGGGACAACTAGGCCTGGCGTCGTGTGGTAACCTAGCAAGTTAGATTCTTTGGAAGTTCCCTGGACCACCCAGTGGGATGTCCAGCTCCAGTTTAAGCTACTGCTTTAGAAGTGCCGTCATTTAGAGTTTCGGCTAGAACTCCAGGGGTCTTCAGCTTGTTCAACAAGAGGACCTCCTGTGAAATTTCAGCTGCCTGCCAGCAACAGGTCTTGAGGTGGACTTTCTACAACCACAACTGTGACGTCCGAAACCAGCACCTGGTCGACTGCCCTGAAGTCCTGCACTGTGAGCCTGACCGGAACTCTTCTTGAACCCTAAGCTCCTGGGCACCAGCGACCGGAACCAAATGCGGGAAAACTTACCTCAGATGACCCTCCAGTGACCCGCCAAGTCGGAGGAGAAACCAGAGTACGGTTGGTAAGTTGTAACGATACTTACCTGCACCCCCCCGCCCCTTCTCTCCACCTTTTGGAAGTTTGTATAACTTTTGAAACTTTTACAATTGTTTTTTTATTTGGCAAAATCTTGCTGGAAACCCTCCAAAATCTAGGTACAATCTCACTTGCTAGTATGCGTCGTCTGACTTTTGGACCAATCTCCACGTCCCCAGAACCCTCTCCTAATTTTTTTCTCAACTCCTAAAACTCTTGGAAAACTTTCGGGCACAAGGGACCCAACTTGCCCTCTCTCCATGATAACTTGATTGTTTTGTCTAACTCCAAGAAGTTGCTCCCTGTTCCCTATGACAGGGGTGGCCTTCTAAACCTTTGTCCCCCAGGCCAGAGTTTAGAAATTCATCTGAACGCAAAGTTTCAAAAGAAAGAAACCGAACAATAGCATAAACATTGAAGATCTGGTGTGTTGGAACAAAAAGCTTTTAGTAAGAAAAATAATTCCAAAACTGCTTATTCTGATGCAAATTGGGCAGCCAATTAGGCAGTGTGAGACCTGCCGAAACAATGGAAGTTATCCATGCAAATCAGATGATTCCTTGGAGCACTGTACTATTAACACAAAATGTCAATGAAACATATCTATGTATTTACTTGTGAGGTGTTTTAACAGCACTAGCTGTTTGATTCTCCTGCACCCCTAACAGATTAAAATGGGGCACCCCTGACAGATTAAAATGGGAACATTAAACTAATGCAAGTGATGGGTGCACTCTCCTCCCATCACCCTTTCTGCCCTTATCCCCTCAAGCAGACAACTTCCTTCCATTCATAGGCTGGTGGTTCTCGGGAGGTGCTACTCTGTATTGGCCCTTTGAGGGTGGTGCAATCTGGTCTGTGCCATGCCCTGTTAACGTGACACCTTATGTAGCGCTGTGGTGGAGCTATCCACTTGCTGCATATTCCCTGTTGGCGCAGGACATTAAAAGGGGAGGAGCTACCCAACCTAATTAATTGTACTCACTGAAGGTTAGGTGTCTGCTATTGCTATACAGAAGCTACACATCAATAAGCGGTGTTCTGCAGAGGCTGCCTCCTTCCATCATCAAGCACCGCAAGTTGGCTCAGAAGAGCGACAATAAGCTTGTTTGTGGAAACAAGCTGATTAAATCCAGCACTGACCTCAAATCATTATAGATTACTTTTGGTAAAACAGGCTCAAGATTTTAAACCAAAAATGGACATGGCAGCACTGACCGCGGTCACTGAAACTGCATCCCTTGACTGAGGGAGGTAGAGTAGTGGGGAGTAGAACAGTTGCTAGATGAGTTTGGAGGGATGGGACTTTTTCTACACCAACTTTTAAATCATGATAGCCAGTGGTCTGTGGGGGTGGCAAACCATTACCTTTATCTGGGTGGGATATAGGCAATCCACCGATTGGTTGGTTGACCTGAGGCAGTGTGCGCCTGAGCTATAAATCAGCATCACCTCTACCTTCCAGGGCATTTCCCCAAACCTCTCCTGCTCCCTCTGAAGCCAGGCTCACATATGGTAGAATTTCTCCTGAAGGCCTTTTTAAGGGTCCAGGGTAGCTTGTAAAATCGAACACCATCTGCTGGTCCTGGGGTCTGGGCTGAAACAATTACCCCTGCCACAAAAACCACCTCCACCTATGCTGAAATGGTGGTAGGGGGCTAGAACTATATTAGTTACTGGATTGTTTTGAGTACATTTGTGTTCAGTGTGAAAAACCAGGTTCTGTCCCAACCACTAGTCCCTGAGGATCTGTCATCCAAGTGGCCAGGACACAGCCATCGCTTTTGTATCCAGTTCCTGGGGTTGGCCCAGTCTGGGAGGATCGCCTGTTTGATGGGGTCTTTGGGAAGTGAGACACCGGATGGCGAGATGCGGTATCCCCTTCTGTGTAACAGCTTTACCCCATCCTACCAGGTAGGATATTTAAGAACTATACCCCTTTCCCCCCCCTTTTTTTAACACACTTTCACATGGACAGCCCACTATGAGAGAAGAGACTAACACCCGAGCAGTATGATATGGCATTTGTAACGCACCTATACACCAGTGTTTCAAGTCTCGACGCGGCAAGGAAGGGGGAACAGAGGGAGGACATGGACAACTATCTTACTAGGCCAAGTGACATTGAGATTGCGCAAGTGCAGGGGATGGGGGAGGGGGAAAGGGCCAGGGGAAAGGGGAGGGTGCAGTGCTGTACAAGGGATCAAAACACGAACAAGTATACCTTGTGTCCCAATACAATGGTCAGGCGGGGTCAGGCAATTTGCTACCATCATTCACACCTGACTTCAATTAAGCTTCCCCACATGGATAAAAGGTGGAGCATGAGAGCACACTCTGAGCGAGGCAAAGCACACGTGGAAAATTCAGTTTCTGGACAGCAGCTGAACGAGAGGAAAGACTGCAAAACAGAAGGCAATCGCAAGGAGGGAAGTTCCCTTGACCTTTTCGACAGGGAACCATTGCTTTCCACAAAGCCAGAGAATAAAGCGTAAGACCAGGAAACCATGCTAAAGAATCCTGCATATTGTGCTGGAGATACCCGGGGCTCTCCCGCATCAATAATAATGGTGGGAGAATCACCAGCTGGCGTGGTTCCGTACTTGGCTCTAAGAGCAAAGCTGCGCCTGTGAAATAAACACAGCCGGTGAGTTGGGGAGATTGCAAGCACCAACATTGTATGGCGAGCGCGGGAACAAACATTGTTAAAACGCATGTGATAAGACGCAAGTAAAGTTGAACTGCTGATGAGTGAACTTTGAAAACAAATTACAATACCCAGCACGCACCGTGGGAGGGCATCGTTGAGTGCTGTTATGCTGTTTGACCGCATGCTGGGATTGTGCTTCGCACCAAGCCTTTATCAAACACCGTGGTATGATCTGAGAAGCTCTGTGAAAGTACCACTACTTAAGATCTACACTTGAATTTACTTGTGGCCCCCCTTACCCCCCAAATCCTCCACTGGCCTGGCCATATTATCAGTCACGTACATGCATTGTTGCGTGCTGTTACACTGTTAAGCCGCTCAACGAGACTCCCCTCGCACACATCACATCTTTGCTAATTGCGAATAGAAATCCCATTATTGTGAGCATGTACTCACTTACATCAGATATGCCCGCGCAGGCTTCTTCGGTTTTCCTCGCACCAAGTTCTGCCACCTTACCAATAACATCAAAGGTGGATATAACCAAGCCCTCTGCTGGAGACATTAGGCATTTCTACCATGTGAAAAAAGACCAGCTGATGATGCCCACTTACGCCCCGGGGCTGTCCCGTTGTGTCATCCCCCCCCCCCCCCCCCCACACCCCTGATTCCACTCTCATGCTATCTCAGAGGATATAACAGAGGAGGAATCCTGACCAACCCCTGCAATGGAGCGTCAACAGGAGAGGTTAATGATTACAGACAACACGTTGCTCAATGCAGTCTGTAATCAATCATGCGCCAATGCCTTTCGAACTGGTGACTGCTCAATTATTGACTTTACCCTAAGTTTCACAGCCTGTTGTTGTACATGTGGACAAGCAAACGGCAGGTCCGCTCCTCTACTCACAAGTCACTACTCTCCCCATCTCTAGTGTCAACAACGGTGCCTGCAAATCTTAGCTTGCCCAGTGTTGACATGGAGGACCGAGGAGAAGCGAATCTTAAAACTAGCCACATTTTTAAAAACAGTGGCTGCATTTTCCGATGCAAACTTGCATAGTGATGAACACTTTGCCCAAATCCAGGCAGAAAAGTTAACTCTAAAACAACCTTTCTAATTGTGGAAACTCAGTCCTAATCCAACAGGCAAATCGTTTATGAATTTCTCCAACTCGCCTATACTATAACCGGACTCTTCAGTCTCCTCTGACTCATCGAAATCCACTCCACAATCGTTTGCTAGTGTAACACCCCCGCCCCCTCCTTTAGCAGGAGTCCTCCACCAAACTCCTTTTTGGAGTCTAGCATAGCTACAGTAAACGCAGGCATGCATTGCCTGCTAAAACTATACAAATCAATTGAAGTTAAACATTTGCAACAAAATGGTAGTCTTGAAATTTTATTAAACAAAATTGATTAGCTAGACCACAATTTGTTAGAAAAATCAACAAGAATAACCAATTTAAATACTCAAATGGTGGACCTTACAGCTGAAGACGTGGCGGGCGGCTTGGGACCCGATGTTTTACCCCATGCGTCTCTGTAGATCAATGTGATAGTCTTGATGTAGATCATTCTGCAAGGGCAGACCCACAATGTTCCGCTATGACAAACTCACTACCCACCTCAATTGCTGATGCCACGTATGAACCGCTGCTATTTGAGCTCTTTTACATAAACGTGGGCATCAAGAATCCGAATAACATTCTCCAGCATGGGGTCTGGCATGGATTCACATGCTCATGAATATTCCCCGTCGTCAGGCTGGGAATCCTCGGTAAAGAAAAAACCAGTATCAGTTTCGTTTCTGATCTGTCTTTCGTAGTAATAACCAATCACTGGTCTCTGCGTCATACTGACCACAGCCAATGACTGCCCTCTACCTAAGCACCGCCTCTGGCAGCCATCTTCAGGTTTTTTCCGCACGTTCATGTGTTGGGATCCTCGTGCTATTGCTCTCGAGCGTTAGTGCTATTTTTCGCGCTTTTTCACAAAAAACTTCGATTCTTTCGGTCAAAAGAGCCTCAAGCTCCACCGATCCTACATCCGATCAACGGGGACCCGTGTCGGATTCATCTGTGCCCCTCAAGGGTGAAGATTTCGTCGAGCTACGCTTCGGAGGACTCCAGAAGCTTCTCAGGCCCGGTCTCGGAGATGGCCCAGGAGAAGGGAAGCTAGACGCCCGGAAAGCTGTTCAGGGTCTGCCCTGGATGCCAGCTGCAGAACGTCTTCAAGGAATACGAACACTCTTTCTGCCTTTACTGCCTTCATGAGGACAAGACGCACGTGGAGAAGGACTGTGCGTTTTGCGGCAACATGTCGGAACGGACCATGAAGGACCGCCATCAACGTCTCGCCAACTGGCTGGAGGGTAAGAGCCCGTCTGGCGAGAAGAAGAAGTCCGAGCGGTCTTCTAAGACCTTTGAGGGCGCCCCGGCGACGGGGGCCCAACATAAGGCCAAGCACCGCGAGTCCGCTGGCACCGGGAGCGCCGAACGGTCGGGCTCTACGGGCGCCAGGCAGGGCGCACCCTCCCCGGCACCATCAACCACGAGCCAACGCTCTGGGTCGGGTAAGAGGAAGGCCGAGCACCCGGCGAAGCTCCTGGAGAGGCCCCGGTCGAGCTCTAAGGCAGAGGAGGAGCGTGGCAGTGCCCCCTCCCTCAAGGATAAGGCGGTGAGCGCACCTAAGGTGGTGAAGGCCTTGATCCATCCGACCAAGCCCTCTATCGAAACGGTCGCGGCGGCCCTGGCTCAGCCTGTGGTGGCTACACCAGTGGTGGCGACCTCAGGGCCCAGAATCTCCCTGCCTCCGCGGAGGGAGTCTTCCTTTGTGCCCATCGATAGGACCCCCGTGAAACCCTCCGTGGGGAAGAAGGGGGGGCAGGGCGTCGTCGTAGATTCGGCCTCAACCTCAGAAGAGGAGCTGATCGAGGTCTTAAGCCACGGCCTAGGCGTGGAAGAAGGCCAGCCCGTCGGAATGGACCCCGACGCAGGTGACGACGACGACATCGTCGAGGATACCGACGGGGCCCCTGCTCGCCCGTCGGATTCCCCTCTGCCAGCGCCGCAAGACAACTCGGCGGCCATTTTGTTGGCCATACAGTCCTTATGCTCCGAGATAAGGACGAGGCTACCGTTACCGACGGAGGAACCTCTCCCGTCGGGGGATCCAGAACCGGGACCTTCTGGTGTTCCCCCCACCAAGAAAAGAAGGATCCATCCACCACCTCCTTTTCAACCGTCGCGCCCCGTCCAGCCCTCCTCCCCGTCCACCCGAGGGGATGATACGGGGACTGACACGGCAGCGACGGGTACGGACGACGAGGCATACGACGAGGATTTTCCGTCGTCGCCTCCCACCAGGGCTTCTCCGCCCGACGAGATCGGATCTTTCCACTCCATGATCTCCAGGGCTTCCGAGCTTTTCCAACTCTGCCCTGAGGAGAAGAAAAAGGAAGGCTTCCTTTATCAGCGGCGCGAGGCCAAGAGGAAGACGGTCCTCGCAGTGCCTCTGTTGGACGACATTTGGGATGAGGGCCTTTCCCTCCTCAAGAACCCTTCCACGACGCCAGCTAGAAGAGACCGGTACGAGAAAAAGTACCGGGTCCCGGACACGGCCCCCCTATGCCTCCGGGCGCAGCCTACCCCGGACTCCGTCGTCTCCGCGGCAGCCAGGAAGAAAGCGGGGGGGGGTGCGGCCTCCACATCAACTTCCCCGCCGGACGGCGAGGGAAAGAAATTGGATGCTATGGGACGTAGAGTCATCTCGTCGGCAGCGACGACGATTAAAGCGGCCAACGCCTTGGCTATCGTGGCCCGCTACGACAGGGAGCTCTGGTACAAGATAGCTCCCCTGCTGGATTTTCTGCCGGGCGACAAGAGGGCGGAGGCCCTTGAGATCCTGCAGGAAGGTGAGGTGGCGTCGGACCACGCCATCACCGTGGCGACGGACATCGCCGACACTGGGTTCCGCCAGCTGGGCAACGGCGTTTGCCTTCGACGTCGTGGATGGCTCAAAGCTACAGACTTTCGGCAGGACGTCCAGACCAGAGTCCTGGACATGCCCTTCGACGGGAACAACCTGTTTGGGAAGACAGTGGACGATTCCCTTCAGGCCATCAAGGCGGATACTGAGACGGCCAGGGCCCTTGGAGTCCTGCAGCAACGACGAACGCCCTTTCGGAGCGGCGGAGGCAAGGGCGCCTCCAAAGGTTCCGGCGGCGGTTTCGCTTCCTACCGTCAAGCGGCCCGCTAGTCGTCGCAAGAGGCCTACAGAGGACGAGGCAAGTCTAGCGGACCCCGCCGTCGTCGCCAAGGAGGTCAAGGCGGCAAGGCCGCGTCCAAGCAGGATGGAACCGGCCGTGGGGTCGGGCCCCCACCGAAGCACCCCGGTGGGAGGCCGGCTGGCGGGCTTCGTCAGCGTGTGGGAGTCCATCTCCACCGACAGTTGGGTGCTGGACGCCCTGGCCCGGGGCCACGCGCTCGAGTTTCAAAGAAGGTGCCCGCGCGTCCCCCCCCGTGGCCAGGAAAGAACTTCACGTCCCTCAACTTCTCCTGGAGGTAAAGGCGATGCTCAGAAAGGGCGCCATCGAACTCGTCCCAAAGAGGCTTCGGGGCTCCGGAGTCTACTCGCGATACTTCCTCGTGAAGAAGAAGACGGGAGGATGGCGCCCCATCCTAGACCTGCGACGTCTGAACAAGTTCATCAAGGCGCAGAAGTTCCGGATGGTCACCCTCCAGCACGTCCTGGGTCAGCTGGAGGAAGGAGACTTCCTATCGTCGTTGGATTTGGAGGATGCCTACTTCCACATTCCCATCCTAAAGGGGCACCGAAAATTCCTCAGATTCGTGGTCCAAGGGCGTCATTACCAGTTCAAAGCCCTCCCCTTCGGACTACGGTCGGCACCCAGGGTATTCACTAAGTGCCTCGCACCGGTGTCGGCGCAGCTGCGCCGCGAGGGGATTCACGTCTACCCCTACCTGGACGACTGGCTCATCCGCGCCAAGACGAGGGAGCTCGCCGTGGTCCACACGGCAAGGACCGTCCAACTCCTCACGGACCTGGGATTCTCCGTGAACTATGCCAAATCCCACCTGGTGCCCGCGCAAGTCGCACTGTTTCTGGGAGCGAGGCTCGACACAGTATCCCTTCTGGCCTCCCCGTCGGAGGAGAGGACCAGGACCATCTTGGGCAAGGTGCAACGGATGTTGGTGGCCGACGCGGCCAAGGTGAGGTCCATCAAGTCCCTCCTCGGGATGATGCCTTCCTGCATCTACCTCATTCCCATGTGCAGGCTCCGGATGCGCCCGTTGCAAGAATTCCTGGATGCGCGCTGGATCCAGACGACGGGCAGCTTCGAGGAAAGGATCAAGCTCGACGAGAGTTTCCGACGAGCGATACGGTGGTGGGGCACCCGCGCGCATCTGACGGCGGGCATGGACTTCCAGACCCCAGCCCACCAGGAGACTGTGACCACGGATGCCTCCCTGGAAGGGTGAGGAGCGCACACCGAAAATCTGCACGCAAGGGGACTCTGGCTCCCGACGGAGAAGTCCCTGCATATTAACGTCCTGGAGCTCCGTGCAGTGTTTTGGGCCCTCAGGTCCTTCCTTCCGTCCCTCAAGGGCAAGGTGGTGAGGATCTTCACCGACAACACCACCACCATGTTTTACATCAGGAAACAGGGCGGAACCAGGTCCCCAGCGCTGTCCAAGGAGGCGCAGGACCTGTGGCATTGGGCCGTCGCCCAAGGGATTTTTCTGGTACCGTTTCATCTGGCAGGGATAAAAAACACCATCGCCGACTCACTCAGCAGGGAGCTGCGCTCGTGCCACGAGTGGGAACTACGGCAGGATCTGGTGGATCGCCTCTTCCGACGGTGGGGCACACCCCAGATCGACCTGTTCGCGACGGCAACGAACACCAAGTGCCGGAGGTTCGCCAGCAGGTTTCCCCAGACGAGGAGCATGGGCGATGCTTTCTCGTTCCCCTGGGAGGGCCTGTTCCTCTACGCGTTCCCTCCCTTGCCTCTGCTAATCCGGCTCGTCAACCAGCTCAAGAGGTCACGGTGCAGGATGATCCTCGTCGCACCTGCGTGGCCGAGGCAGATATGGTTCCCGGACCTTCTGGACTTGTCAGCGTCCCCGCTGATCAAGCTTCCGGCGGACGCGGATATACTCTCCAGGGAAGGAGGCGCCATCCTCCACCACGACCCGAAGTCGCTGAACTTGCAGGCCTGGCTCCTGCAGCGCTAGAGTTTGGAGGATACGACATACCGGCCGATTGCAGAGAGGTTCTTGCAAAGGCCAGGGCATCCTCGACTCTTAAATGCTACGGACACAAATGGAAGAGGTTCTCTGTCTGGTGCCACGCACAGAAGATTAACCCTCTACGGATTACAGCTCCCCAAGTACTGCCGTACCTGCTGACGCTGGCCAAAGCTGGTCTGGCACACGCGTCCATCAAGATTCATCTTGCTGCGATCTCCCGATACACCAGAACCACGGGGCGGACGTCCTTGTGGTCTCATCGTCTGGTGAAAGAGTTCATGAAGGGACTGTTCAGATCGTTCCCTCCGGTGAAGGCTCCGGCCCCGGCGTGGGAGCTCAACGTGGTGCTGACCAAGCTCATGGGACCTCCGTTCGAGCCTCTGCACTCGGCCCCGTTGAAGTTTCTATCGTGGAAAACAGCTTTTCTTGTGGCCATCACCTCCGCACGACGAGTGGGAGAGATCCAGGCCCTTTCCTGCAAGGCCCCGTACTTGACTTTGCACGACACGAGGGTAGTGCTCAGGACGCACCCCTCCTTCATGCCCAATGTGCCGTCGGACTTCCATCTCAACGAACCCTTGGTGTTGCCTGTGTTCTTCCCGTCGCCTTCGTCGCCGGCTGAGAGGACTTTGCACTCGCTGGATGTGGCTAGAGCGCTGAAGTTCTACGTAGACCGCACGAAGTGTTTTCGGAAGACGTCACAACTCTTTGTGAACTTTGGACCTGTCAATCAGGGGAAGGCTCTCTCGAAGGCTTCCATTTCCAGATGGCTCTCCGGCTGTATCATGTACTGTCATCGGTTGGCAAACCGACCGCTGCCTGGCCGTCCGAGAGCCCATTCCACCAGAGCGATCGCAGCTACCACGGCGTTCCTATCTGGTGTGCCCCTGCTGGACATATGCAGGGCTGCTACGTGGAGGTCGACGCACACCTTCACGAAATTCTACTGCGTCGACCGGGATTCCAGGGAGGAGTCCAGGGTCGGCCAAGCAGTGCTGCGCAACCTGTTCGCCTGAGGTGAGCCTGGTGAGGAGGTAAGATGCTTGATGTTGAGTTTATGTGATGCTTAATGTTGAGCCTTTGCCACCTCCAGTGGTTGTGCATGTGTGTACTGCTATGTATTCTTTATTCATGAGCATGTGAATCCATGCCAGACCCCATGCTGGAGAAGGAACAAGTTACTTACCTGTAACTGTTGTTCTCCAGCATGGGTCTGGCATGGATTCACATGCGAACCCTCCCGCCTACCCCTCTGCGGCTCTTCACTTGGTCATACTGCCACTTCACGTGCTTCCAAATCTGAAGATGGCTGCCAGAGGCGGTGCTTAGGTAGAGGGCAGTCATTGGCTGTGGTCAGTATGACGCAGAGACCAGTGATTGGTTATTACTACGAAAGACAGATCAGAAACGAAACTGATACTGGTTTTTTCTTTACCGAGGATTCCCAGCCTGACGACGGGGAATATTCATGAGCATGTGAATCCATGCCAGACCCATGCTGGAGAACAACAGTTACAGGTAAGTAACTTGTTCCTTATAACTAGGAAAAACACACAAATATTCCAGAAACGGGGAAGAAAACCAAAAATCAAAACCAATCAAAGAATAAAATACAGTAAGATCAAACAATTCATTCATAATTTAACCACTTTCAGTGCTCCCAAAATCACCCAACCTAAGGATAAAAAAATACTGCGAATTATGAAGGGCTAAATCCAACTGTCCCCTCTGTAGATGATCTTGGACATTTGGCTGTATCCCTTCATTCTCAGTCATGATCAAGTGGAACTAAATATCTCCTCGTAAATTGTCAAAATTAATATGGCAAGCCAGAGATAAAAATGATACCTGGGTTTTGACTTATTTAATAAAGTGGCCAGGCCACGAGCACAAAATAAAGTCTCAAATTATACATCTAAGCCTAGGGAAGGATTCCCCCTTCCCTAAAATCTCAAGAGGTTTCGACAACTAAATCAAGTGTACTGTGAATATTAAAACCCCAACATACACTTCAAGAACCTCTTGAACCCCTGTTCATTACATGTGATTGGGTGAGTGGAAAGCTCCCCCGAGAGGTTTATTATAACAATGAGCCAGCCCAACCGAAAACTAGAAAGTGGTCATGGCTAACAAGACAATTCACAGTAAGCATCAATAACGCTAGTTGCCAACATCCCCCCCCCCCCCGCCCCAGCCCATCACGATATCTGTGTAATACAAGGGGCTTCTCATCTACTTAATGTAGAACAAAATCACCCTATAACCTCTGCTGATATCCTGATCTTTCGAGAAACATGGATAACCACTCAACCTTTATGGCCTGATTTCAAAGTATTATGGATCCAAGCAGTTAAAAAAAAAAGTGTAGGGCGCCCCTTGGCCAGCTTACTAACAGCGACAAAGATTAGCCCAGGCCTGTCTTTAGAACCCTGTGCCTACCCCCATATGGGAACCCAGTTGTCTTAAGTGACCTTAGGCAACCAACAAACCACATGGGGCCTGTGACTAGCTGTTCGGAAACCTCTACTCCCTGCTGACACAGGATGAAAAATTCATAGATTTAATAACACAAATGCTGGACTTGACTGCAGAGCAATAGCATATTTACACAATTATATTAGTAGGGGACTTGAACATTAGGTGTATTGATCAAAACTCGCGAACACTCCAAGAGAGCAATGATCTGGCTGGCCCTAATGCATGACAGAAATCTTATTATGGTAAATGGCTCATTTCCAGGAGATATTCCACCTGCACCGACATAGAAAAGATGGAGAGCTACATAAACTGTATATTATGTTTTCATTTCACAATGCTCTAAACTCAGTTTAAAATTTCACTGTCATTCCATCAGAGGCCAGTGATCACAATATTCTGCAGCTGACAATTAAAACCCAAATACCTTCATCACAAAGCTATACTAAAGGATTAATTACTGTGAACCAGACTCGTAACAGAATAAAATGGACCAATAGGAACTTTAACTTATTAACTAAGGAATTAAACCAGCAAGAAAATAATCTGTCATACGTGATGACGTATGAATAGACAGACTCACTGTTATTGATTGCTGAGACACAATCAACTTCTAAATGTCCAACTCTTCAACATACACAAGCGTATAATCCATATATTCATAGACTAAAAACACGCTTTTGCCTAATGCAAAAAAGATTAAGTGAACGAGAAGAAACGTGCTTACACATGCAATATAAAAACACAAAGCAATATAGGGCAATGCAAAAACAAATGAATGGGGAGAGAATGCTCTCAGCAATAGCCCAGAAATCAAGTGTACAAATATGGAACCTGATAATTTTTCAAATAGTTTTATTGAACACAGTAACTGAAAAGACATGGACTTAACATTTTTCAAATGTATTTTTTAAAGAGCCTTCCAAAATTAAAATTCCACTAACCTCCCAAAAGGAGCTCAGAAAACCTTGATTCGACCAAATTCATATCCTTATGATTATCAAAAAGATCTCCTCAAGAGTCCTGGGACCTGATGGGTTGTCAAACGTAGCAATAAAGGAACACCCTGACCAATGGGCAAAGATTATTTTTTTTCTTTTTGATTTTGTTTTATTTTAAGAATACCAACACACCAATTTTAACTCATTGGTACATTTTACAACATACTCATATTCCCCAACTTCCCACCCCCTCTAGACCACAGTTTGTCAGATGAGCCTGCCGATTTAGGGCTCAGATAGCGAGCTTCTTGCTTCTTCCGTGGCAGCGTTTCCGTTCCTTGAGTTGAACAATGGCACAGTCAGCGCCACCCATTGTTGTAGATCGTCACTGTTTTCTAGCTTCTGCTCCCGTAGTACGTTTTCCCAGATTCCACTGTCAGCCACTTTTGGAGGTCCCCCCGCCACAGTGCTACACTTGGGCATCTGGTGTTTTTCCACCCCTTGGCAATGCGTATTTTTGCTAGTATGTACATGTGATCTTTTAGCTTGTTCAGCGTTTTTTTTTTTTTTTACTTTGCTTATATCTGCCCAAAATGCATGCTACCGGGGTTCATGTCCAGTTCTATGCCTTCCTTGGCCCAATGGGCAAAGATTCTTGAAAAGATTTTCCTCTTGATAAAAAAAAAAACAGGGCGAATTCCCTTTCTTGGAAGCAGTCGACAATAATTCCAATATTTAAAAAAGGGAATAGGAATGATCCAATACACCCAATAGCCCTTTTAGACATACTTGGGAAGATATTTTGCGAGACTATTGATAAGAGATCTGAATAAATGACTTAAGGAAGCAAACATGCTAGGCATCTACTAATCGGGTTTTATCAAAGGACTAGGAACATCAATTAACTTATTTATATTAGCCATTTTGAAACCTCAAGCGATTTTAAACCAAACAACCATGGTTTATAGCTTTCATTGATTTTAAGCAAGCCTTTGATTCTGTGTCAAGGAATACATTCATTGAAAAGCTGTCAATTGCAGGTTGCCCTCGTTTCATAGTACACTGGATACATTAATTTTACTCTGGTACATCAATGAGAATAAAACTGAATTAAGAGGGCCTTCTCAGACTCCATTCCAACTGATACTGGACTTAAACAAGGCTGCACCGTAGCTTCAATTTTTATATCCAAGAGATAAAAAAATAATCTAATCTGTTCACGGTCCTCTCTTCCGAAGATCAGCAATATGACAATACCGGCACTTCTGTACGCAGATGATCTGCTTATAATTGACCAGACACAAGTTGGCTTGCAAAGGAAGTTGAAAGCTCTGGATGAGTAGGCTGTTAATAATGGTTTGATGGTAAATTTGCTAAAATTAAATGTTTTGGTAATCCATCACAAATTGAGACCATGTAAATTAAAGTTTAGTGGACCCTAAATGTGTTATTACCATTGTGAATGAGTATAAATACTTGGGTCAAACCATTACCAATAAAATAACTAATGAGCCATATAAAGAAGAAATAAAAAGAAAAATGCAGACCTTAGCTTCGCAGGGGAGAATTATACAAGCAAAGTTTGGCAAATTCACTCAAACCTCTTCTTTAATTCTATAAGGCAGAAGTTGTCCATGTTATCGTATACAAAACCTCAAGTGATACCCCCAAAAAAACCAACCAAATTGAGTCCAGCTAGAAGGCTTATTTTGGAAGTGTTAATTCTTCCCAAATCAATACCCATGCTAATCGTACGCTTGGGTCTATCATTGGAAGGTATTGTGGGATGGCAAATTCTAAGTCTTTGGAGGAAATGTCTTCTATCAGAGCAACATATGCAGACTCTTATTCCAGTACTAAATGAAACATTTGTAAATGATAAAGAACCTGTTCATGCTTGGAGTTTAAAATGTAAAGAGATTTTGAATAATACTGACATCTCCCAACAATTATTGGTAGACTTTCCAGACAAAGCAAAACTCCAGCTACACCGCAGAGACTGGTGTGCCACTTGGGACAGCTGTAACACTTATTCAGCATTTAGAAGTGGCACATTTTTACCAAAACCATTAAATACAATTTCCGAAATACTTGCAAAAATGTCCTGATATAAAATATGCCAGTTATAATGCGTTTGAGACTGAACTTGTGGCCAACAAGAGTTCAAGTCACCAAATGCAATAAAACGCCTACTGCTAGAATAAAACGCCTACTGCTAGCATTGCTTGCAGATTTTGTGATGATAAAATCAACATGAAACTCTGAAACACCTTTTCGTAGAAGGTTGAACTCTCGCTAAATTAAGAAGAGAATCCTTCTTCAAATATTTTAACCAATTAGTCTTTGTTGACGAGGACAACTGTGGAATATGATTTTCAATGCAAGTGCAACATCTCTGATTATTGCCATTCATAAGTTTCTTATGACACTGCAAATCCATGATCCTTGTTAAAGCTGGTTAAATTGTAATTTGAGAGATGAAAAATAATGTGCGTATTACTTTACATTATTTCCGACAAAAAAGATCTCAATCTGCCTGTAGGCTATGTATTCCTAATTGACGCAAGAAATCCATTGATATATTTTGTTGAAAAGATTGTACTGTAATTGTACTGTTAACTCAATTTGAATTTGAAAGGTCCTTTTGTTGATTTGCTTGATTGTTGCTGAAACGTTTTGTAAAGAATAACTTGCTTTGATAATACTTAATGGCCTATGAATAATATATTCATGACATGCTCCTTTTCATCAGAACAACCTTAAACAAATAATTGCACATTTTTTAAATTCATGATCAGATGTTTTAGATAATAGATGCAATATAAATTTGTACTTCATGGATATATTGGCTGTTTTTTAAAAACTCTAAACAAAACAAGAATATTTGTGTAATGAATTGTACACCCTTGAATTATATATTGTATTTTATAGTGTATGATGTACGTAGTAAAATGTATGTATTCATTTGAAAGGTTGAGATGATCAAATAAAATTAAACAATACCTTTGCCTGAGTGGTTTGGCACCGCATGGGTGTTCAATCGAAGGTCTCCAAGATATCCAGCTGGGAAGTGCCAAAAGTGGAAGCGAGAAAAGGTTAAATCAAGAAGAGAAGGAGTAATTGTGAATCGAAGTGGTCATGCGGCAGGTAAAGCAAAATCCTGCGCACAGGCAAAAGTCTTCGATTTGGATGAAATGGAAAAAGTTTGAAAAGTAGATACATTTGGTCCGAGGCCGACGGAGGGGAACCTGGGGTGAACAGTAAATCACCCGAGAGTTGTATATGTGAAATCCTAAGAAGAAAGGAACTTTAATATTTGTTGTGTTGCATCAAGCCCTCTGAAATAAGACTGTGAATGGCAAAGAGACTTTGGCACAGAAGGCCCTGATGTTGAAATTCTGAACTGCATCCTCGTACTAGTAAAGCCAGAGTGTGCTAAACTTAGTGTGCCGCCTTGTCCCGCTCTAAAACCGCTAAAGCCGTGGGATAGGGAAGCCAGTGGCTTCAATATCCTGACACATCTTTCTTGAACACTTTTCTTTTTGCACAACATTGTTTGCCACACTATTTTTATTGTAGAAGGATTGTCAATAGGTTTATTAGTACAGTCCCTTTTATTTCGCCACTCGACCAGGACTGTTATTATTTGATGGTCGTAGCTTGCTCGCACCGTTTTAGATTTAGGATTAGATGGGCGTTTTTCAAACCCAATTGAAGTTCAGTAAACGCCCTTGAACTGTGATCAAGTGGGTTTATCTAACTGTTAGATACCATGCCTTCCTTAAAGCAGTCACAAAAATTGCATTGGGAATTCAGCATTTGGCTGCTACCATTGAGGTGGCCTACTGATAGAACCTGGAATATGTGCAGGGTATCCTAAAAGGCATCTAAGTCTTTAGTGGGTTCCAAGACGTGCATTAGCCGTACCCCATTTTTACTAGGAAAAGTGTACCTGCTCGGCTAAAGTTACCTAGATCAGCCGAACCGTCCCTTTTACGGTGTGTCTTTAGCGGTCATGTTGCTTAAAGTTGCTTGGCCCGGAGGGCCTTTCTTTCTTTTCCTGCGGCCTCGTTCCATTGTCGATTCACAGTGTGGTTCCCCCTGGGGGTATGTGGTTGGGCTGTGTTTGGTCCAAGATGCTTATCCAATTCAATCCTTTGTCACCCGGTCTTGTCTGCCGTCCGAGTTGAAAAGGAGGCCTGCATGGTATCTTCTTGGATTGTAAGTGTTCCAGCAGCCCACGCATATCTCTTCGCTTCTGCAGCGTCCATTGGGAAAGATCTTGAAAGAGTTGGATTTCGTTACCGTTGAACGTGATCGGTGCTGCCCTTAGGATCTGCTCCTTTTGTAGGTAGCATGCTAGTGCAGCCAGCTTTTCTCTGGGGCGTGCGCCTGGTCCCTGGCGTTTTGGACCAACTCTGTGAATCCTGTCTATTGGAATGTCCACCTACTTCCGCGTTCAAAAGGTCCATGAAATACTTGTCACTTTGTCTCTCGGGTCTGTGCCCCTCACTGTTTCTGGAGGATTTCTGATACAAATGTTGGACCTCCGCAATCTATTTTCTAGGTCCTCGTAGTGCAGCTCGAGTCCTCGTAGTGCAGCTCGATGTTGTGTGTTGTCCTGATGAGATGTTCTAGAAGTTCATCCAACTTTGTAGAGTCGAGGGCCAGGTCTTGGAGTGCTTTTTCGTTTGTGTCGTTTCTACCCTCCAGAGAAGAAATGTCTTCTTGTTTCTGACAGTGCAGACTTTAATTCGCTGGTAAAAGTGCTGAATTGTGCTTGCATTGAGGTGGAGAATCTGTCCTGGAATTCTAGGAAGCCGCGCTGTACATCCTCTGAAAGCTGTCATGTTGGTATCTGTTGTATTTGGTAGGTCTCCTGCAGAATTGTGTGCGGTCTGTGCTTGAATGAACTCAATCCGATCTTAACCAGCAATTTCGGATTGGGTTTGCTTTGGGGATGGACGGCTGTGTGATCTTCTGCTTTGTCTTTTTCCCTTTGCTTCCTGGCATTGACCACTATCTCTGCTGCCCCTTGTTCTCTTTGCCTAATTTGGGATGTGCCCAGAGCGCGTCAGGGACCCAAACTCAGCAGCGTGATCAGTCCACTGTTCTGTATTCCCAGTGGGTGGGGTGTCCTTAACATCATGTTCCCCCGGGTGTGTTAGCCACAGAGCGTTACCAATCCCTCCCTGCTTCAAGGCCCGGAGGCTCTCCCCACCTCTGGCTGCGGGCCCCGGGAGATCCATACCCACCAAGGAGGGGCGGGGGGCAGCTGCTCCCGTGTGCATGCTGTCCAAGACAGTGTTTTCAGCAAGGGTTTTTAGCTGGCGCTCCTTGGGGTCCCTGGCTGCTCACCTTGTGGTTGTGCGGCCCGGTGTTCTTACCGGTCTCGCCTTCTGTTTGTTTGCTTCTGCCTGTAAGGACTGATCCCGTGTGATCCCCGGCAGGGGAGGAGGCACTCCTGAGCGTCCGTGGGCGAAACCGTGCCAGCCGGATGCTGGTTTGTTCGTCTGGGGGACACCTGGATCTTTGATGCGTCTCGATCGGTTATTTCCCCCCGATCCAGAGCCCCGCCCTGGGATGAGGGAGCTGCAGTGTCAGACCTTGGGAGACTCGTTCGATTAGCCGGCTGATGATTTGGCCGACCGAGTCTTGTTCCTGACAAGGTGCAGGATCTGATGTGGCCCCTTCGGTCCCCCCAGCGATTGCCAGATGTGGGCATGCAACTATCGCATGCTGGGGTCCTCTGCCTTCACTGCGCGCTTCGTAGTGGATTCACAACCAGAAGCTTCTGCGTCGGATGTGTTTTAGGGTATGCGGGAGTCTTGCCACTTCTCTCTTGTGGTTGTATTGCTAATTTTGTTACTCTAAGCGGACTCCAAAGTACTCTGCGCCGAGCTGGGCTTCTATGGGCACAGAGCTCGGCTGGCATTGACTTTACTAGCAGGCAGCCATCTTTGAATCAACTAGCTTATTTTCTAACCGATCTGCCTGAGCTTTTCACATCAGCCCACGGAATGGCGTAGTCCTGTTGTCTGGTTTGCATATTCAGCCTTACTTTCTCCTAGAACCCAGATGAGTGGTACCTGCTAGAACCCAGACGATTGGTACTCTGTCAACATTCCTTCCTGGGTTGGAGCAAATACTAAATTAATGGGTCCTTACCTTTGTAAGACCTGTATTGCAATTCAGAAAAAGCCACTTGTGAATCGCCTGGGGGCAAGGGGTTTACCTCAGAAAAGGTTCAAGAAATGAATAAAACCTGAGTAACTGGTTATGAACTTTGAAAGTACATTATTTGAAAAGATAAAATGGCACATTAACAAATATTTTGTGACAAATCAATGGATGGTGAGTCTGAAATTCATATCTTCATGGAATTGCAAAATGTTCTGGTCATTGTGACGTCTAACAAATGTCCAGTACCATGATGCGCCACTGGAGAGGATAGATAATTTAATTGCTGCACACGTGTTAATTGAACTATATCAAAAATGTATGAATGGTCATTTTGTTACTTTATGCATAAGATGTGCTTTAATGTTAAGTGGATTTTGGCATGAACTGGACTTGTCTGTTATGCCTCTTTTAGTGACAGTCCACTGTTGATTATGATTTTAATATTTCATAGGTACTTTGATATATACACAAGTATGATCTCTGCCTTTTGAAACAGTGTTCTTATTTCTTTTTCAGCCACCCACCATTGAATGTTTTGGAACAAGCTACTATCAAACAATGTGTGGTAGGACCGAATCATGCTGCGTTTTTGCTGGAGGTAAATGAGAACTTTTTCATCCTAGTATGATAAAGCATGCT
The DNA here is from genome assembly GCF_040938575.1 of Ambystoma mexicanum. Lineage (NCBI taxonomy): Eukaryota > Metazoa > Chordata > Amphibia > Caudata > Ambystomatidae > Ambystoma > Ambystoma mexicanum. The sequence goes on along the minus strand of NC_090933.1, from coordinate 942,284,920 downwards.
TAAATGATGCATTTGATAAATGAAATCTGTCTTCCTCTTCTGCATTTCTACGACTGCATCCATGGTTTGAAACTCCCAATTAAACCTCCAAATAGGTTGCAGACTTGAATGCAAAATAAAAATGGAAAGTCTGGCATAACACCTTTTAGAGAACAAAATTAGAACTTTCATTTTTCACACTATTGTACATGGTTTTTCTGTTGCTCCAGTTTTTGTGTGTACATCACTCGTAATTTGACATCAGTTCTGCATGCTTCCCCTCATTGCCTCAGCGCTCTGAAGCTTTATTTGCCCACTGCCTATTCCTTTATTCATTGCAACGGTTTACAAGAAAACTTTTCAGACACAAACACAAAAGAAACAGGCTTTATAGAACTAGCAATATAATCAAAATGTCACTGAAGATGGAAAAAGCATCCTTGCGTATCTAATAGCAGATAAAATCAGATATATTTAGCTACCGTTTAGGATTTTATTCCAAAATACTCTTGAGGTTAAGCAATTGTCTACAAAACTCTTAAAATGCATTGATCTCAATATGTTTTTTTGCATTCTACTAATAAATGATCAAGAGCCTCTAGAGTTGATTTGTCTTTACAAATTCTGAACCACCTTTACACTCGAGGCATTTGTAATCGCAAAACCAGTTCAAAAGTAGGAAACTAAAGTCTCAAGAACTGGTGGTGCAAAGATGGGCTCACGTTTTGTTCAACTAGAAGGAAAGTGAATTTAAGCCGGTCAAGTGGCACAGCGAGTAGAGCGCTCGCTTTGACACCCGTGCAGAGCCTGTTAACGCAGGTTCGAATCCCGGCGGGGCCAAACTCAGCCTTTCATCCTTCCGAGGTCGATAAATGAGCACCACACACCGTGGGTAATAATAAGCAGCGCTCGGATACCTGAGGGTTTGTAGCGCTATATAAAAGCCTAATTATTATTATTTATTATTAAAGGCTTCTCTGTAATGCTGTTGTATCTAAAAAGAATATAGTTCCTGACATTCATTCTAGTATTACACTAGTCGTACATAAGTTTCTTTTTGACCTGTAAAGTATTGGAACTTGTCAGGAGAGAAGACGGAAGGTTGTTAAAAGTAAAATGTTTGGTCCTGGATTGTTCTCTCCTAGAGGTATACGTTCACTAAACCATGAATGAGGCTCAGCAGAAATAACTTTTCTAAAAAGGCTATACATTTTCCACCACACAACCTCCAAAGAAGAAAGACGCAACTCGTAACGGATACATGACTGTACCCCTTTTATTCGGGCCGAAACATAGCTACAAAACAAATCTCTGCCAAACTTTAGAGGATACAGGGTCAAGAAGTTCATCTCCGCAGATTAGACATGGCACTTCCTAGGTTTGATTACATCAGGGTACAGTCAATCTGTAGAAACATCCGTATTGTGCTTGATCCCTTTTTTTTTATACTTTTTGGACGACCAATGCCAATTTCGTTTTGAAATCTCACTTAAGTAAGTTTAGAAGTTCTCTTCAATAGAGGAGCCTAGAAGGTGAAACAATTCTTAACTTCAAGCTTCTTGTATTTAAAAACCAAGAGAAATCGGAATCGTTTCTTTTTTTGCGCAGGCCTAACCCAGATCTTGATTTTAGGATATTAATTTCCAAGAGACGATGTTGTAGGCCAATGGGTGTCAACCATCGTTGGGACCGATTTTCTATACTCTGGTGGGCCGATGTATAGAAGGCCAACCTAGTTTAGTGACGGGGACAACCAGTTCAAGGTAGGTGGACGAGTGGTCAAGGCCAAGTCTCAGGAGGTGGTAGCCTCTAAGTGGTCCCTCAATGAGCAAGCAGTGAAAAGTCATAGAACACGCTTAGACAATCGGTTATAAAAATATGTATTTATTTATGACCACAGGACACTGAAAAATGACTTCTAGCATGTAATATCACACAACATTAAATAAGACACATGCATACCATCGCTCGGGTATGGCAAAATACACATCAAACCACTACAAAGGAAGTGAAGTATTAGTATGCAGTACTACCGGTCCACAGAATTACGACACTAACTTTAGAAGTCCATCCCTAAGATGTATGGGGCCTTGTGCCAAAAAGCCCACTAAAGTTTCTCAGACTGAAAACAATTAGTGTAGGGCTTCTGGGGTTCAGTGACGAGTTCCAAGTGGTAGAGGACAAGTTATGGGGTTTCAAGTAAGTATTGTTACAACTCTCCTCCCATACTCTTGATTCTTCTTAGGACTTGGCATGTCTTCTGAAGAGGGACCAAGGTCACTTTTTCTGCTGTCCGCTTCAGCCCTTAATGCCCAGGGGTTGCAGGTTCGAGCATTTCTCTGGTCAGTGACAAAAGCTGGTGCGTGATCTTCAGGTTGGAGAAGGCAGAAGAACTCTAGGCAGGGCCCATCTCGGAACAGGACGATGCAGGAAAGCTTTTCGGACGATGTCCATGATGCATGGTGTCGCAGGGGGACACACTTGCAGCGGTCAATCTTCACCTCCGATCTCTGGTCCCTGTGAGGCTGGTGCCACGAAATATGGCAGAGGTGTGTTTTGCAGCACAAGCTGGCTATTACATCCCCCCCCCAAGTTCCAGGCCTCAATGCGGAACAGCGTTGTCTGCAGCATGGTAGCCCAAACTCTGAGCTGGTCAGCCACTGGGCGATCCAGGCACACTTCTGAAGGCTCTTCACAGGACCTCGAGAATGGATGTCCACTCAAAGGGTTGCAGCGCCTTAGCAGGATTGCTGAAGATCACCTACAAGACAGAGCTATTCAAGACAGCAGCAGAGGTTTGTCACCCGGCCTTCTTCCAATGGTTTCATGGTCTCCTTACAAGTCTTGCAGCCAAACAGGATACTTGAATCCCGCAAAAAGCCTCTGCTTTCCTTGGCAGTGGAAGTCCATATAAGAATTTTCCTGGACTTACAGGGCAGGAAGAAGGGTTAGTGACAAGATGGCAAGGGACAAACGAAAAATCACATATATTTGGACACTAGCCACATTTGGTAGCTAAACGCTATAAGGCTAAAGTAAATTACACTAAAAAATAGCAAAATGTTACTGTTGCCACTAGCTTGTCCATTTAGCACACCTACAGTTACCAAAAATCCTCGAGTGTACCCTATTGTACTGGATGGTAAAATGCATTGTACATTGATTCAAGTTACCAAAAGTGGCAACCAAGTAACACGACTAGGGGAAACCGTGTTTCCCAGTACTGACAGCCTGACGGACATGTCATTTTCCCCATGACAAATGAGCAAAAGCTAGTATAGTGAAGTTTAAGGCTTCACTGCATTGCAAAAAAAGCAGGTCAGATTTTAAAAAAAAAATCTAAAAAGCAAATTGTTTGTGGGCCTTAAAGATGGAAGGAAAGGTGCTGTAAAGGGGAATCTTTCCTAACACTCTGTCCAAGATAAATAAGTTAAAACCATGTAAGACTTTTCATCCTTGCTGCAATCCTCAAAATGTGTCAATTGGTTTAGACATAAGGCCAGCAGAGGATAATCTTACTTGATCTGAAGTGTTGGTCTGATTATTTCAGAATATCCAGTAAGGATGGTTGACAAACCCATTTGTCTAGTTTTGCCCATAGGAGTGAGCTGTTAACATGGTTGAGGGCACATGTTATCAGAATTGTCCTGTTAAGTGCCGCCCCCATGCTTTTCCTAAAATCTGACTGGAGTATATTTATTCTCCCAGTGGCCTAGAAATGCATCTGAATCTTGTAAAATCAAGCAAGAAAACATTTTGCTAGTCCAATCCAAGAGTGCCATCAGACGTTGATTAGCTGGGCATAGCCGATCACCTTTTTTGAAAATGGAGAGGGAAAAGAGTAGATTTTGTACATGGAAGTGGTGTAAAATGAGTTTTCAATACTCCAGCAAACATTCCATTTCAACCTTTTTGCCTAAGTTTCAGATCTCTCCTAAGGGTAAAGCTTGATAGGCCGGCGGGGGCTGTAAAGGGTTTTGCTTTGATTATGTCTTCATGTAGTAACTCTCTAGAATAATTGATGAGCCATTCTTCAGCCATAGGAGACCCATATTCATGTAGGGCTGTACAGGTGAAAAAGGTTCCGCTCCTGTTCCTTGCGAGGGATGCCCATACAGGATGGAGGAATGGGGACTATCGACTAGGTGAGTAACACTTAATTTCTTCCTCACGTGCCTTACCCTGGTATCCAATTCTGGTCATCTGAGCCCTGCAGCTCGCTTTCTGCTTAATCTCAGGCTTCCCTTGCACTGCTTCCCGCGGAAGCTTTAACAACGCTGCGTCTTAAAGAACAAAAAGAGAAAAGCATCGGTCAGTAACACGATTGGCCACTTTTGAGCAATTCGGTCCGCACTTGCATTTCGGGTACGTTTCAACCTGATCCTCGCACGACACTCTGAGCACTGCGGTACCAGACCCTCCCTCTCAAGGAAACTTACCAGATTAGCACCTTTTTAGAACAGCCTGCCGCTCATCCTCTGGACCCTCAACACAAACCTAAAGGGCCCCAAACAAGGACATTGGAATATTTTACTAATACCGATGAGGTAGCGTAGGATACTCAATCTTCCAGCGACCAAACTAGCTAGAACTCTTAACACAACTAGGAGCACCAGCGAGGAAACTGTGCTACAGATGCGTTATCAAGCACGAAGGAGGAGAGAGAAGACACCCTGGGGTAGCTGGACTACTTCAGTCCCTCCAGTAACAGCTGGATGGAGCAGCTACATCTGAACCCATCATTCACTTCAGATACACAGAGATGAGTATAGTTAAAGGGAGGGTATTGGAACTGGTAAGAACAGTGATTTTGAGGAGTAGCTTGGGTCCTGAAAGACATTGACTAGACCCTTAAAGCACTTGGTCTCAGAATAAGTCTGCCCTTGCCAGAGGAGTCGGAGGGAACGAGAATATTCCCCATATCCAACCTACATCTGTTGAGGTAGTTGGTAGAGTCCCTTTTCCAACCATATATTTTTGAAAGTACAAAGGCTTGGATTTGAGGGTAGGTCATTTGTGTAGGTCACAAATGCTCGGTTCCTAAACCAGTGACTGTGGTTGGGGCAGGTTTGGGAAATGAAAGGGATTTCTAACATAGATCTGTAGCAAATGATAGAAAATCATTTTTCAATTAAGGGCTAACAAAGGATATCCTAGTGTTCCATGATCATATACTTACCTGAAGGAAAATGGTACCTCACCTGTGAAGCTGCATCCACCTGGCCGGAAGGGAGAAAATTAAAACGACTGGTACAACAAAGGTTGGGAGAAGACCAGAGCAACACTGCAATTGGTGAAGATCTGTATATCAAAAACCTACACTGTGTACAGTTGTTAAATGTGCCTTACTAGGTTCTAAGATTGGTATTTTCAATCTTACAAAATGCCATTTTTTTTAAATGTTTTTTTTTGTAACACATTTTATTGGTTTTTATTTTATACATTACAAACAGTAGACTCCGGTGGAGTCCAACTACGACATTCGAAGGTCAATGGATCAAAGCACCCCACAGAGTAGACTGAATATATTCAGATTAAATGTATAGGCAAAACCTAGAGCAGTCGCCCATGGCAGTTTTGGTCAGACTGCGTGACCCTTGCTGAGAGCTGGAGAGAACTGAGTCTGGAGAAGGTTTGACTGTTGGGAAGGAAGTTGACACCCTTGCGCTGTTCTCTTTAATGTGAGTAAGAATGGCGCTTGCTGGGCTGCATTGAGACTTGGTGTGATGCATCGCTGAGGGCAGACCCATTTGCTTTTAAATCGCTTGAATCTTACCAAGAATACTTTTTGTTCCACCCACAATGGCTAGATGTTATGTGCTTTTCCTTTATTATGGTTGACTGAATGTTTTGCTCTGTTATTAGAACTGCTTTTATTATACTGGTATGTTAAGAGAAAATTATGCTTACATTAAACTTCTTTGTGTATTCTCTTATCAAGTGTCAATTATGCAACAATTACAAATTGTCATCTAAGGCAAAGGGGCAGAGGTCGCTCTTTTCTGCCATTGTGTTTATGCACTTCTAAAGCGCTCCTTCACCAGCAAGAGCATCATGGCACTTCTGGCAAGAAAGGACTGGATAGGAAGATCTGAAAATCCTAGATAAAACCCAATCTGAAAATGAGGAACTAGAACAGAAAAGTCTTCAAGGCTCGGCAGAAAGTAAAAATGATCTTGTAACAAATGCAAAGGCAGCGGGAGAGAATTCCAGAGGCTAGCTGCCACGACTGGGAAAAGCCCGTCCTCCAGATCTCTTCTTCTGACAGAGGACCTGTGTCAGAAGCAGAGGCAGAGAGGTGGATGGAAATCGATACATTTTCATGTAGATGCTCGGGGGAAGGGGTGGGGGGGGCACCACCATAAAAAGCCTGGTGGACCAGGCAGAGACTTGAAATCAACCCGCCTGGCTACAGGGTCAACCAATGCAAAGAGGCCAAAATAGGGGAGGCAGAAGCTCGAAAATGAGCCACTGTGGCTAGTCTTGCTGGAGTATTTTGCAAGATCTGAAGACTGTGGAGCAGATAAAGAGGCTGAGCAAGGTAGATCTCATTACAATAGTCCAAACTGCCAGCCACCATGAAGGATATCTCTACCACATGAAGGTGGGGGTGGCAGGTAAGGAAGGACTTTGCGCAGTACCGTATGTTTAAAATACACGGACTGGCACACTGTACTAACCTGTGGCTCGAAAGACCATGTGGATGAAAGTTTAATGCCCAGGTTTTTACGACCATGGCAGGTTTAGGTAATGGGCCCAGCAGGTAGGGCCAAAAGTCCATGGTCTAGAGGGTGGAACAGTCGGTAGCGCCCACAACGAAGACCCCTGTTTTGTTACCATTAAGAAGCAGCCAATTGTCACTCATCCAGATGTCAATCGCCTTCAAGCAAGCCTGACAGTGCGCAGAAGATCAAGACGAATAAGAATTTGTTTCTGCGTAGGAATAACACTGAAACCCAAAAGGGTGAAAAAGAAGAACCAAAGACTTAATATAGATATTAAAATGAAGGGGGGGGGGCCATAGACCCCTTTGAAACCCCACAAGAGAGGGGCGAGGGAGCAGAAAGGAGAAAGACTGCGTGCCACCTGTTAGAAAAGCCCTGAACCAGGCGAGAACCGATCCGGAGATGCCCGCTGAGGACAGCCTGTCCAACAACACGGAATGATCAATGGTGTCAAGCTGCCGATGGATCTAATAAAATATATGCCCCCCCACCCCCCATCCCCCTGATCACCATGCGGGACATGTCATCCACGACTGACCCCAGCAATGACTCGGTCCCCTGCCCGGATCGAAAGCCAGATTAATGGGTCTAAGAGACCAGAATCTTCAATGAATGAACGAAGGGGCATAGCTAACGATTCCAAGAGTTTCGTAGAGAAAGGAAGAAGGGAAATGGGTCAGAAATTAGAAAGAACATCCAGATCAAGGGAGGATTTCTTGAGCAATGGGATTACCAGAGCGCGTTTAAGAGCAGCTGGAATACAACTGTTAAAGAACAATTTACAGCAGAAGACACCCAAGGGGAGGTCAGTGGAATAAACTTCTTTAGAACTGGAAGTGGACTAGGATCAGCAGGGGAGGCTGATTTAAGGGCCAAGGTCGCCCTCGAAATGTACTTTACTTTCGTATTTCTACAGCGCAGACCGATTACCTGTAGGCTTAAGGGCGCAAAAACTATGAACATAGTTCATAGTCCACACTAAACGGTGGGAAACATGACAAACTATGTGCGGAAGGCACAGACTCTGGAGCGCTTGCAGGTAAACTAGACTGAGATCCCAAATCTATTTTCGGGCGTATCATGGCAATTTTATCCACAAACAACTCTACCAGGGAATCGCACAATGTTTGCGAAGGAACTACAGTTTCAGTAGGCGCAGAGGATGATGGCGAGTGCACTAGCCTAAATAATTCCCTAGGCCAATTCACAGCCGCTATCACTCGTGAGTAAAAGGCCTGTTTGGCCTTAAAGACTGCCGGAAGACAGCTGTGGCCTTCCACAGCTCAAGGCGACTTGCAAGGCTGTAAGAAACCCGCCTCTTACGTTCTGCTTGTCTGCGCAGCAAACGTAGGGCTGCTAGTTCAGATTAGGGCCACGGTTCGGACGGAAGCCCCTTGGGTTTGGCTTGGTTTAGAGGGGCTAGAAGATTGGCCGTAGAGGTCGGAGCTGAATCGAGCATCATGAAGTCTGTATCGTGGGCAGAGGGGCAACATAACATTGTTCTTCACCACTTCAGGCATGGAAATGGACTGCCATTTCCGATAAAGGGGGGGGGGCAACTAGAAGTGAGTTGTTGCCACCAGTGCTATGTAGGGGTGTCACGGTATTAGTTTTATGACGGGGCGATAACCTTATTGCCAAATGACAGTATATCGCGGTATAGCAGGTGGAGGTAACTAATCTTAACAAATATTTTCTAAAAGGTCATAAATTGACAGATTTATCATCACAAACAAAACCAGGCACCCAGGGCCAGAATTGGGCTTTTCAGCATACTTTCCACTGAAATGCCTTGCTTCCACCAAACACAAACACACGTGTGGAGAGGGGGTCGGGGGGCCTGCTGCAACTGGCAAAGCAAACTGAATAGCTTTTCTTAAGTGGTCATTTAGGCTTTTTGCTCCCCCACTGGCTACTGGTGAAGATGAACATGCTGCCATCTTGATAACCTGCATGCCACAGATCAATGGAGGCTGATGGTAGTATACGCTTTTGCGAATACATACACACACATGCACTCTCTTTACGTTACAGCCTTTAGTTTACTTGCGGGCCAAAAGGTGTTCAGTAATCACGGACATTTTACCCTTTGGTATGGCAGCAGGGAATACCGACAGATAAGTGAATTTCGCAGTGTGACTTATTATATGTAAATTCAATGATAGAACCAGGGAAACCTCCATTGCCATATGTTTAGAGAACATTATCCATTATAAATATATAAACCCCAAAGCCGCCACCCCAAAGTAAACCCTTTTCCTTCATAGCACTGTATCTATTCTTCCTATTGCTAACATATTGATTTTGTCAGGCACGTGTGGCTTATGGAATGGCATTAAAAACTGCTCCAACTGAAACTACTTGGCAGACTGCACATCCAACAGTGCAAGACCAAGACTGCGCAGCACTTGCTTACTGCAGCCTTTCCAAATCAGATTGAAAAGCACACTTAACGGCATGAACGGTATAAACAATGTGACGGTTATTATTGTTCAATTAAGTGGTTCACGGTATATTTAACGGTATACCGTTATACCGTTACATCCCTAGTGCTATGTTCATAGTGAAGGGATCAGAAAATGGTGTCCGTCAACCATAGAGGACGAGCTAGAAAGAGGTCCACCCAGCCAGAGTCCGAAAAGGGTCGAGGGTGTTGCCTAGCCCATGAGTGGGCCCACGACCAGCGGTCACAGGCCAATGCCGGCCAAAGCCGACACTAACAGACTCGCAAGGGAGTCACATGGGTCGTTTGGATGCACATCGAAATCGCCCAAAATAACCTCCCTATAGTGCAGAAGGAGATGCGCAGCGACTTTGGCAAGTGAGAGTGGAAACGGAGAATCCACTACCGGGGGGTGCCTGGGCGCGGTATAGAACGCACACGTGAGCCGCGTTCACCGCAGATGATGGAGCAGAGGGCGATCAAAACGCAGTAATCTATGATCAGGTGGCAGGGCCTGGACCAAATAAAGGCCAGAGCTCTCATTAAGCCAAGTTTTGGTAACACGCACAAGATCAGGCTTATGCTTATGCTTATGTAGCAATTCATAGATGGGGCATGGCTCTGTAGTGATCGTACACTTCACATGGTCAGACACCCACTGTGGGGATGGAGGTGAATAGATCCCTGGGGGGGTGGTCAGCCCTGGGGACAGGTATTAATAGGAGGGTGTGGGAGCACCAATGCCTCACGCGAGAGGATCCCATGCTTAACCGAGGACTCACCAGTCCAGATCCCGTCTGGAACACGGATGGACGCAGATGGGCTAGACTTTGGCTTGACTTTGGCACAGAGGAGACTCTTCCTCTCCGCCTATCCGCTGCGCTGCCGGGAGTGAATTGCCCTAAGAGGACACATCTTGTGAGCCTAAGCCAATTGGCTGTGCTCGCGTGATACACAGCGAGATAAGACTCGCAGTGCAGGCAGGTATGAAAAGAAAAGACCCGTGAGGTCAGGCAATGCCGGGCACGAGCCACCAGACAGCCCAATGAGGCCAGGCAACCTCAGCCCCCATAACACGGCATACAAGGAAAGGGGGAAAAAAGTTTGGAATGAAATATCAAATCAAAAAATAATAAAAAAATTACGTGAGCTGCAGGCAAATGGATATGAAACCAGGTGCCCAGTCAAACACCCAGGCTGCATGTGGAAGGAAAGTAAATCAAAAATGCTACTGAAGTAAATGAAACCGTGTTGTCTTGGCTTAGATGTCCTAGGCCATCTACAAATGAGCGAAGACCTACCATGTGTAGGCGATTTGTCTTTTGGTATGAACATAGACTGATGACCAAGAACAATCAATCAGTTCTGTTTCCAGGATCGAGATGCGTAGCACTGGTTTCCCCTTATTTTTGGATAGGACATATTCAAGATTGTGGGCAGGGCTTGGAAGTTGCAGTCTTACACACCCCAGTCCTCCTCTGGTGCAGAAAAATGATGAGGTCAGGGAGACGGTGCTTTCCCTGACTTCATCTTACTAATGGGGCTTACTTGAAACCCACTTGCACATCCTTAGCACATAATTAATTGTTAACCCTGTGAGTTCTTCAGCCTATGTTTCAGGAAGCCTGGTGAGTACATTGTGGACTAAATGCAGTCATTCCTTTGCGCAGGTAGGCAAAAACAGAGGGTTGCACCTGTGCTGGCGTCTAACCTTCCAATTCGACAGCACCCCAGTATAGTTAGCAGAGGGGATTATGGGCAAGTCGAGAGCATTGGAATAATGGGGAGAAGATTTCAGTTGCTGTCGGAACAGACGTGATTGCCTGCTCCTGGCTGATTTTTGCAATGTTACTTTCAATGCATTATGTCAAGTAGTATTTCTGGAGTAGTGAGATTGTTTATGGAGTGGAGGAGTGTGGGTTTCTTACAGTGGGTGTTGTGATGGACCAACAGAATGCAGGAGGATAGGTTCAAAGACAATTTAATAAACAAAAGGTTGGGATAAATGCATAAAGCGTATTGAAGGGGATCTCTGCACAACTGGCAGCACCACAGCTTGGGATTGGTATCCCTTAACAGTCCGAATGGTTAGTCACGTGCTCTGGTCTGCCTTTTCATTGGGATGCTTGTCCCACATGTAATCCAAATGGGTCTCGGGATGTAGTGCCACCACTTGGGGAAAGTTGCAAAGACGCTGCGTCAGCTTGTTGTGTGCATCACCCTCTCACACACCCATAGCCCCCTCGTCATCGTTCTCCCCCGCTTGAATTCGCAAAGCAATCTTCTCCTTCCAGCTTCCCTTCCGATGTCTCCACAAAGTCTTGGTCTTGGCTATTACCCAGCTGAAGACCTAGCCCTGTCACATGTGCAAGCTCACCACTAAGTGTAACTTCCAAGGTGGTGTTTGTGGCCCCTGCAAATCTACACAATATGAAGCTGCCTAACTATTACAGGTAAGTAACTTTCTTAAAAGAATTTATTGTTCGTGTAAAGAATCGTAATCAAACTATATTTTTATGATTGTTTTTTCTATGAAATCATTTCTATTTTTTTTTGTGTGCAGTAACTTTTTTATTTTATTTTTTTTACGTAGGACGGACGAATCTGCAGAATAAGTTTTTCTGTGCAACCTGACCGATTAGAATTGGGTAAACCAGATAATAATGATGGGTAAGAAATCTTCCCTATACATATTGATATATACAGAATTATCCATTCTTATATTAAAATGTGTTAATGGTTCATGTTTACAAACTACAACATTAAAGTAATTTGATCTCATTTGCCAGCTTAGATTAACTGTTTAGCTTGGGGAAATTGTATTTTAGAGATGGGGAACCTTGTTCCCCCAACTGATTTACATATGCTAATGTAACAATTAAGTAAAGGCTATGCAAGGCAGTTGACAGATAATGTTGCATACACTGATGATGGTTCAGCTCAAAAGAGATTGCAGAGGTTCTAGAGGCGCCAGGGGGTGCATCTCTGAAAAATCAGTGTTCATATAGTTAATTATTCAACTGGGGTCAGAGGCCACTCCATTTATCCGCCTTAGGCTTTGGTACGGGGCGCACAGATGAGCGATGAGTTTCTGCACGTTTCTTGAGTAGGTAATCCTCTAAGACTAGCCAGGAGTTTAGAATTGGATAGAGATGAGCAGGACAGTTATAGACAATGGTTTTTAATCTTATTTACAGGTGAGAAAGGAAACCTCTTCAACAAAGCTGTGCGTTCTCTCATCCAACAGTGCACGCCCCTCAGGTTTCAACCATGTTTATTTTTTGCAGCAGGTGACCCAATATCCTCGATCCTCTTCCGCAGGTCCGCGAACATTCCCAACCACCTATCTTACTGATCCCACTGTTCTCCTACCTGTGCCATAGAAATAGTAAATGTATTTATTCCTTTTGCTGTTTCCTATGGCAACCTTGTTTATTTTGACCGCAGTTACTTCAACCTCTGGGCTCCCGTAGCTCGCACGACATTTGTTTTTCATAGAGGCACGCAAGTCTGCTTCAATTCCCATTTGCATAGGCCACTATCAAGTGGTTGTTGCAAGTGTTACATCTTGCCTTTGTTTTCTATTACCCATTCCCACTCACCCTTTAGTCTCTTGGATTGACTAGGCGCTGGGTTTTGCTTGATCGCAGGTGTCTGCATGGCACAAAGTTTGAGACTATGGAAATGCACCTGCTTACCTAAAAGATAGATGCATTTGTGGGTCAGGGAGATGACTTTGAAATGTATTCTTATGACCACAGGCAGCCAATGAAGTTCTTTCCTAGCACCCGAGATGTGATATCTTCTCCTAGCACCGCACACAATCCTGACTGCCTCATTTTGGATCACCTGGAGCTTGTGGAATAGTCTTTGTTGGCATCGATCAGAAGGGTGTTCAAATAACCGAGCCCGATGATGGCCCTGACCAGGGTTTTGCAGTTCTTGGGTATCATGAAAGGTTTAATTTGCCTAAGCACTCAGATGGTACTGGGATCTCTTAACAGCCCTGCATACGTTTGCATCAGCACCACGGGAGGCTTCTAGGAAGATAGCAAGGGTCTTCACCTTATTCAACACAGGGATACAACTGACCTTGATATTCGGCGTTGCATTTTTGGGAGCGAGTTTTGCCCTGGCCTGCATGGAGCTGAAGATCATAAATTCAGTTTTGGCACTATTACGGCACATCCAGTTATTAGACACCCAGTTCTTTACTGACTCCTATGTTGGTTAACCTATCTGAGTCGCTGGTGTAATTGCCACCTGATTCCATCAAATGCTAGATATCGTTAGTGTAGTTTGTAAATTGAGCCCCCATGTTAGTCAATAGGTCACAGAGGTGGGGGAGGGGGGCTAATGTAAATGCTGAATGGGAACTGGCAACAGGCACGCAAAAGGGGTGTCACGGTATTAGTTTTGTGGCGGTACGATAACCTTCTTGCCAAATGACAGTAGATCATGCTTATCGCGGTACAGCAGGTGGAGTTAACTAATCTTAACAAATATTTTCTTAAAAGGTCATAAATTGTCAGATTTATCACAAAACCAGGCACCCAGTGCCAGAATTGGGCTTTTCAACATACTTTCCACTGAAATACCACCCCTTGCTTCCACCAAACACACGTGTGGAGGGGGGAGCCCTGCTGCGACCGGCAAAGCTTACTTAATAGCGTTTCTTAAGTGATCATTTAGGCTTTTAGCTCCCCACTGACTATTGGTGACGATGACCATGTTGCCATCTTGATAATCTGCATGCCACAGATCAATGGAGGCTGATGGTAGTATGCGCTTGTGCGCGCTCCCGCTCTCTCCCCCGCTCTCTCCCCCGCTCTCTCCCCCGCTCTCTCCCCCGCTCTCTCCCCCGCTCTCTCCCCCGCTCTCTCCCTCTCACTCTCCAAAAGGTGTTCAATAATCACAGACATGTTACCCTTTGGTATGACAGCAGGGAATACCCGCAGAGATGATTGAATTTCGCTGTGTAAATTCAGTGCTAGAACCAGGGAAATCCCCCCATTGTCATATGTTTAGAAAACACTATCCATTATAAATATATAAACCCCAAAGCCACCAACCCAAAGTAAATGCTTTTCCTTCTTGGCACTGTATTCTTCCTATTGCTAACATATTGATTTTGTGTCAGGCACGTGTGGTTTACGGAATGGCATTAAAAACTGCTCCAACTGAAACTACTTGTAACAAAAATAAGAACTTTGTTTTACATTGCCTTTTTGAATTGTAAGTTCTTTAACTTACCATTAAGTCAATGCTTTTTAGTTAACTTACGAATACGCAGGCATGATTTTCCAGCTCTAGCAAGGTAGCATTTTGAAACTTGTCTCTGCACATATTTAGTTAATCCTCCAGGAATCGTTAGGTGGCTGCAGAATTGGTCTTTCATAGCGCTCACTCGTTGATCGCCTTGAATGAAAGAGTGACTAGTGGAAGTGTTATAATGCACATTTTGAGCAATGAGCTTGCTACTCAGTCACAGGTCATCGCTTTGAAAATTGGCTTCGACTTGCATTTGTTTTTAACCACATGGCATGGGCATCCTGACCCCTCGCTGCGACAAAACGTTTGTTTTCACTGTCATTGTGTTTCTTTTGTCAAAATGTCATAGCGAACAAAGACACACCGAAAGGTTGCATAGTGATCTAATCACTTTAGCTTGTTTACCATCTGCCTGGTGTATTAGGACGGTCTGATGTCGGAGTCACCACTGACCATGTAATCCTAAAGGGACAGCTTTCAGTGGGCGCTGTTGATTTCTTTATTGATTCTTGTAATACATGTTCATTTACCTTCTTAAAGATGGTGGCAAAAAAACAACTTTGAAAATGACAATTTATTATTTATAGGGTGCGCCAAACCCTGGGGCATCAGGGCGCACAAGACGGGAATATGCTCAACTTAGTTACAGGTACATGTTAAGTAGGAACAGTACAGGGTCATCATACAATTTACAGTAGGTGGATATATACAAGGCCAGATCTAAGTCCAGAAACAAAGTTTTACAGGTGCAGGTATTCTTGAGGGGAATATAAAATAATAATATATACAATAATAAATGGGCACCAGGAACATTCCAGTGCAGGAAGAGAGGCGGATTCAAATATCCTGGTAAAGGGATGCAAGTAGAACTTTAGGTTAGTTTGCAGTGGATACAGTCAAGTCAAGCAAGTCAGGGTAGTTAGGTGCCATTTGCTCTCAACCAATTGGTCAAGTTCTGCCTGAATTTCGCAAAGGGCTGGGGTTCTCTAATGCCATGGGGTAGTGAGTTCCACAGCTGCGCAGCCTTGACTGGGAAGCTGTGCCCACCTATAGTAGCGAGTTTAAATTGCGGGACTTGTAGGCAGTTAGCGTTCGCTATTCTTGTGGGTCTGGTCGAGGTTCTTAGATGTAGCCTGTCCTTGAGGTAGGGTGGTGCTTTGTTGTTGAGGCACTTGTGGGTAAGGTAGGCAATTTTGAGTTGAATTTTATCAGAAGTGGATAGCCATTTATATTCTCTTCTTACAGAAGATATATGCTCCTTTCTGTTAATCTTGAGAGCTGCTCTCAGGGCATTGTTCTGGCGGACCTGGATTTTATGGATAGTCTGTTTATTAGCCCCAATGTATAGTCCATTACAATAATCCAATTTGGATAGTATAAGGGCTCTGGCAAGCATGATGCAACTGTCTGTAGAGAGGAATTGTTTGTATGTCGGGGTGCCTAGGATAATGAGCTCAGTTTTGTCATCGTTCAGGCATAAGCCGTGTGTGGCCATCCATGCCTGAACGATGCTGTAGATTTTATTCACGAAGGCCAGATCCTTGACATAATCTCCTAAAAGCGGAAGGAGGATCTGGGTATCGTCTGCGTAATTGGTGTAGGCGATACCCAGATGATCCATTTCGTCAAAGAGCGACTTTGTGAATACATTGTAGAGGGTGGGTGACACACAAGATCCTTGAGGTACACCACATGTTATGGGGATCGGGTCTGCTGAGGCTGATGGGGAGAAGACTCTCATAGTTTGGTTACTCAAGAAAGACTTGATCCATATTATGGCCTCTTTAGAGAAGTGGGCTGCAGAGTATAGGTGGCTACATAAGACTGTATGGTCGACTAAATCAAATGCTGCTGAGAGGTCTAACCGGAGGAGTAGGGCTGCTTGGCCATTGTCTCTGCATTGATCTATTTGGGCCTTGAGATCGATTAAGGCTGTCTCAGTCCCATGCTGTGGGCTGAATTCGGAATGGCGGGTTCCGAGTAGGTGGTTGGATTCGAGGAAGTTTTTTATTTGCATGTATGCCACTTTCTTCTAAAATATTTAGAAGAAAGGGCACGGTCGTGATGGGCCTGAAGTTAGTGGGAATGGCCGGGCCAAGGGTTTGCTTCTTTAAAAGTGGCAGTACCAAGTTATTCGGTACAGTACCTGTGGTAAAGGATGAGTTAATGAGTTTAGTTATGAATGGCGATTAATTCTCTTGCAGCATCCTTTATCAGTTGGGCAGGGCATTGATCGCCTTTACAGTTGGACGGTTTAAGTCCCAGGATAACTTTTTCTACCTCAATGGTCGATACCTTGGAGAGGCAGAAGCGTGATTCTTGTTTGGGTTTAGGTGGTGGTGCTATAGTCTGCGGGATATGAGGCGTAAGATGCTTTTTTTAGGGCAATTTTAGTTTGTAGGTTGGCTACTTTGTTGGTTAGGGCAGACTATGCTAGAGCACCATTTTTTATCCTTGGTGAAGTTTTCTTGGGGAGCAATAGGTGTTTCCAGTTCTTTAAGAATGCTGAACAATTCTCTGACACTAGATTTAGATTGAGATTTTCTGTTATACGTTTCCTGTTTGGCTAGTAGGATGTCTTTCTTGTATTGGGAAGATGCCTTGGCGAGGTTGAGTTTATTTTCGGCTGAAGGAGAGTCTCCAAATTGAAGTTTTCTTTTAATTAGCCTGAGATTTTTTAGATGAGGAGTGAACCATGAGTTAAGATGTTTTTTCTGTTTACTGTTCCGTAGTTTGAGCGGAGCTATGTGGTCAAGGGCTGTATTAAGTTTCATTAAATTCTTCAAATAGATATCGGCACAAATATGGCCTAGACCACCACCTCACCACAACCCCATCGTTACCGTTTTTCCCCAGGTCTGAGTGCATTAGGACCCTTGTGATACGAGTTCAGAGGGAGGATTGCTTTCATGGGTGGTGTCACAAATCGAGAATAGATAGAAGAAATATTTGACCCCCATTGCTCTGGATACTTCAAATTGAATGTAGAATCTGTCCTGCATGCTTGAGTCCATATGCAGAAGGCAGGTAGGTAAAGGATCAAGCGAAGCAACAACTCGAGTGCCAATGTGCAAATCTACACAGAGGACAGTGTGGGGGGGGGGGTTTATTTACTAGCAGAAAGCACTGATGGGCCCAGTGTTCAGTGTCTACAGCAGGGTTGGACTGGGGCATAAAATTGTCTCGGGCACCAACATAAAAGTGGCCCATAGTTGCAAACGGGAATTCAGACAGTGTTCCAAAAGGAATGAATAGTAAGGAGGAGAATTTTGATAAAATGTGATGCAAATTGTACATTTAAAAGAATATTTATTAAGCAACCATGGTCAAAACTATTAGCCGCATAGTGAAGTCACTCATCAAACTGGCCCACTTTGGCCAAAAAAGTGCCCCACTTTGACCCATAAAACTGGCCTACACAAGCATTTTGTGTTTTTGGTTCGGCCATGGGCCTATTGTCCTAAAGGCCAGTCCATTCCTGGTCTACAGAGCTAAAGTTGTTTGTGGACATGCATCAGAAGGGCATCCAGTTCATTCCCCCCTTTGAATTCTGAGATGTGTAGTTCCCCATCTTTCAAATTGGTTGGAAAACTACGAATCCCATAATTGTAAGCTAAAACAGAACTGGATGGCTATCTGAACAAGGACCATGAGAAACTTAAGTTCCTTGAATCTAAACCTTGAGGAGAGTAATTCGATATGCATGACTTCACTGGCCGTCTTTTTTTTTTTTTCTTTTTCTACAATTTGCAGAGCCAGAGCAAGAGCTGTTCCAATGTGCGTTTGCTCAGTGCAGTAGGACCTTAACTTACTGAACTAATGGCACATGATGCCGGGCCAGGCTGAATCGATACATTTTTGCTCCGGCTGGCCGGGTGGTTGCTTAGCAAAGCGCTCCTGGCTCCACTGTTTTGCAAGTCATGGAATGTTTTATTACATTTGTTTACATATGAACACAAATAAAAATAAAATGCTCACTTTCAGTTAAGGCCCTCAGCTCGCCCTCATGATGTCCCTGTGATCTTGCTAATTGCAAATTGAAAATCGGGAGAATCACCATAGAAAATCTGACCTGTAGCGCGGTTCAGCGCTACAGGTCAGCTACTTTTAAAATCTGTATGCTGCCTTTCAAATAATGCCTGAAACAAAATAACTTTGTTCTCGTTTGCCCATGAAATCCAGGTCTGGCGGAGTCTATGAACTGGAGTCTCCGGTATGCTTATAGAGCCAGTCAGCTCATTATTACCAGCTTTGCATGGGGAACACACAGGTTCAGGCACTGGACAGCTTTCAACACAATTTGCGCAAAGTCGGCTGATCTTTGACCCGACTACTGATCACAGAAAGAGCGGTCACAGCAGCAAAGCTACATTTACTAGTGGCCTCACTTTCCCTATGCTCTTGTTTGCAAAACAAGGCCCCCTTGGCAGATGGCACATCCAACAGTGCAAGACCAAGACTGCGCAGCACTTGCTTACTGCAGCCTTTTCAGATCAGATTGAAAAGCAAACTTAACGGTATACCGGTATAAACGACGTGATGGTTATTATTGTTCAATTAAGTTGTTCACGGTATCTTTAATGGTATACCGTTATACCGTTAGATCCCTAGCACGAGCCCTGCGGAACTCCGGTGTTTGCTCTGATTCTGAAGTGGCATTGCTCCAGCATACCCTAGATTTCCTGTTGCTCGAGAAGGAACAGATCCAGTCCGTAGTGTCTCATGAGCAATTAGCTGTGGTTACTAATGTTTCCAGCAGGTGTTTGTGATCAAACAATTTGAATGCTGCTGACAGATCTAGTAATGGCAGCCGCCCGACTTTATGCGATCCAGGGTGTCCAGCATGTGCGTTTGGAGATCTAATAGGGCGCTTTCTGTCCCATGATTTGCCCTAAAGCCTGATTGACTTGGATGGAGGATTCCTGCACATCCCAAGGTTTTGCTGTAGCTGGATTGTAGTGATTTTGTCCAAGATCTTCAAGAGGAAGCGGGTGCTAGTGCTAGGGTGTAGATTACGTGCCTCTTTAGGGTTAAATCATGTTTGTTTCACCAGTGAAGTTAATACAACCTCTTTAATGCTGTCTTGGACCAAATTATGTCTAAAGGACGCATCGACGAAGCATACTAGGGAGGAGATGAAAGCATTTAGATTGCAAAGGATGAGTTTAGATGGAAAAACGTCACTCAGGCAGGAGGTGGGCTGCATACCTTGAAGTGTTTTTTTCCATCCCCCCTCCGTAACGGGTTAAAATGGAACTTGGATTCTTGCTATCATCAACCACTGGTATTCCAGGTTGCATCTCTCCACTAGCATTATTCACTGTTTTGGTGCAGGCTATATTTACTTTATCTAAAAAAAGCTTGCTTATCCCTGACTCAATCCTCGTTGGAAGGTGTGAAGAGTTGTGGTTGAGGTTAGACTTCAAGTTTCTTGTAGATTTAAAACAGTTTCTTTGAATTGTTTTTGGCACTTTCTATTTGGCCATTAAAAAAAATGTTTTCAATGATTTTCATGCTGCCTTGCTTTTGTCAGATGTTTTTTCCCCAAGCATGCTCGGCTTTTCTCTTCTCCCCTTTTTAAGGTTGGTAAGATCTGCGGTGAACCATTTCTGACGGCACAAGCCATCTCTTAGGTCCTCAGCTTTCATGGGCCAATTTTATTTTTAAAAAACGCTTTCAAGTTAAAGCTGTAGGTATTCACCAGTACATATGGGGAGTCTGTGGTGGCATCGATGATTAAGTTAAGGCAACATCTTGCATCCTCTGATTTAATCTTGTTTAGGTTCCTGCCGACTACTCCCATGGGGATGTCACATTTGTGTGCTGGTTTGTTCGGAAGCTGACAAATGCATTCTATGAACGAGCGGTCAAACCAGTTCCATGATTTTGTATCCGCAGACAATGATGTTTCTTGATGCAATCCAGTCCAAGGTATTGCCGCATGGAGGGTGGTTTCTTTGTGTGCACTGTAAAGTCTATGTTGAGGCGTTGTTCTACATTAAGTGCTTCCTTGTCAGAGGTCTCCTAACCAACGATTAAGGTTACCTAGTACGATAGAGGAGCAATTAGGTTTGTTTAGCGGGGGACAAAGGGCGTATCGTCGGGTGACAATATATCAGGATGATGTTTATGCAGCTGTTCTCATTGGGGATAATTTTTAGATGCTTGATTTCACAGCCTGCACACTCGTGGCAGATTCAAAGAAGTGTAGTTCGGTCTTGGCCAAGATGGCCACTCGTGCACTGTAAGGGTGCAGAAGGAGGACTCTGAAACAAAGGTGGCATGCTTGGGGCTTTGGACTTTTATTGGATAAAGCAAGAGAAAGCTTATCTTTCCCTATTCCTAAGAGGGTGTTTCCCTGCCTCAACTGAGGATCTAAGGTGATGGTCAGGATGTTTTTTAAAGTAAATGTGTCCATCCTGTCAAAAAAACGTACTTCTGTCCCTTACACTATAAACTAAGGAATAAAGATGTACTGTTCTGGACCCAGGAAAATGTATTCTTTCTCCTGGATTATGGTCAAAGTTCCACACAATTTCCTTTGTGGGCCAGGAGAATGCCTTCCTTTTCCTGGTGTTTGTTCTCAGTTTAAAAAACCCTGCGGAATAACTCCCTTCCCCAGGTTTGTTGGACATTCCTCCTGGGCCGAGTTGCCAGGAGAATGATTCAATTCTCCTGGTAAACAAAACCGTCTCTTACAACCAAGTGAAATTACTTCCTTTGCCTGTTCATGGTTTTCTTTGGTTTGGCCCACTTGGTTCACTTTCCTGCCAAGTACTGCCACGCGGAAGATGACTCTTATGACTCTTGGTTTGGGCACCCTGACCCTGGGTTCTCTTCCCCCCCCTTCTGTCTCCTTGGCTTGCCTCCCTTGCCAAGTACTGACATGATGGGGAGCAATCTGCTTGTTATGTCCATACAGGGTTTTGATCGCCTGTACCTTCCAGCCCCTACCGCTCCCAGCGCTCCTCCTGTTAGCTTGCCTGTTCCTGAGATGCATGGCCTGTTTTTCCTGGGGGTCTCTCCTACTCTGTATGTTCCGCAGGTGTCTCCATGTCTCAGTTGTCATCCAAAGAGAACTGCACCAACATAGCCAGAGCCATCACCGGCTCCAGGCTAGACTACTGCAATGTACTCTTTCTTGGAACCTCCAACAAAAACTTAGCGAGACTACAAGTAATACAGAACAATGCTCTCCGGGCAGCCCAAGGCATTGCTAAAAGAGAACACATCTCTGAAGCCAGGAAACTAGCCCACTGGCTCCCAATAAAGGAAAGGATCGTATTCAAAGCCCTGACACTGACCCACAAGTGCATTCACTTCACTGCTCCTGCCTACCTTTCTCAAAGGATCCACCCTGTCTCCACCACCAGGCCAACCAGATCCCCGTACACCAACATGCTCTCTGTGCCACTAGTGAAAAGAGTAAAAGCGGGTGGGTCCAGCTTCCCCTACCTCGCGCCCACCCTCTGGAATGCCCTACCTCCCACCATCCGTGGCGAGGACTCCCTCACCACCTTCCGCAAAACACTGAAAACTACCCTCTTCACATAAGGACCGACACATCAGCACAAATACTTATCATTTAGGTTTGTAATTATAGCCCAAATGCTATATTTGTAACAACAGTATGATTTCCTGTACTACTCATAATGTGTCAACAATCGCTATCATATGTACCATGTAACTAAGTTATTGCAAGTAACAGCGCCTCAATGCCCCTGGGCTGCTTGCGCGCTATATAAATTTAAATAAATAAATAAATCAGTGCCTTCACCTTGCAGATCTCTATCCCGGTCCTTGGACCGACTGTATGGACGCTGCCTCTTGCATTCGCGTCACCGCCTGCCAACCTCCAGGTACCGTCTGGACAGCGTCTAGAAAAAGAGCCTTGTTGTCCTTTTTGACTCAGGGAACAGACTGCTCTCTAGTCCCGCCTGGCCTTCTCTGCGTCTCCTTCATGCTTCCCAAGCTACTGTGTCTCATCTTGGTTGGCTGTCTCTCTGATAGGCAGTCCTTTAGTTTATATAACGATAAAGGAACAACGCCTCTGTGGAAGTGTATACCCCTGCAATTCCTTCTTGGTATTGCTCATCATTGTTCCAGTGTCCCAGCTCGTCCTGGTACTTGGATTACATATGTTCCTGATGTTCTTAGTCTGGGTACTTTCCAGGACCTTGAGGTTGTCTACATTACAACAGTACATTGGTCTACGGTCTACAAAGAGGTTAGCAGAAGGAGATGCTAGAGTGTGTTGGGGTCAGGTGTTAGGGCTATACCTTAGATGGTCGTCCTTCTCCCCAGGAACCTCCCCATGAGGTCCTCTGGCATTATACCACCCCCAGGGGGACTATCTGGTAGCAGCCTCACCTCCCTGGCCTCATGGGAAAGGGTCCCCCCCCCCCTCCTGCGGAGAAGTGACGACATCCAGTGATTCATCACAGTCCATAAATATGAACACATCCTGCTCTTCCTCCTTTCAACTTGTTGAAACAAACGGTGTATCCGGAAAAGCCAATTGACAGAC
Source organism: Ambystoma mexicanum (assembly GCF_040938575.1). Taxonomy (NCBI): domain Eukaryota; kingdom Metazoa; phylum Chordata; class Amphibia; order Caudata; family Ambystomatidae; genus Ambystoma; species Ambystoma mexicanum. The sequence continues at coordinate 942,261,975 of NC_090933.1, read as the reverse complement.
GCCAACACTTCAGGGAAACTTGCACATGTTTCCACTGTTCAGGTGCCCCTTGGTGCACCAGACTTGCCCTCCAACCATGCCTCCCTAAACACCATACGCAGTTTGTCTACCTAGCTGCAGATCTGGACTAAATGTTTTCTTCCAGCATGCGCTTCAATGTGATGTGTTGTATGGAATTGGCTTTAGCCAGTGCAATCTTGGTAGAAAGCAGTTTTCAGTGGCAGATTCATCCTGAACAGGTATGCAAAGCTTTGCACTTGTTATGGCTTAGCCCGGAAAGTGTTACTAGTGGCCCCAAGTTCTTTTTACTGGGAATGACAGTACAGTTCCTTTAAAAAAAAATCTTTATTTATTTTACAACATGTTAAACTTTCCGCCCTCTCCTCTCTTCTCCCATGGGGCTTCGGTGTGTCCTTCCTCTTGCGTGGTTCTCTCGTCGGGGTTTACTCAATGTAGGTGCATTGGTTTTAGGTGTTGCGGGTACCATTGAGCCCTAAAGTAATCTCTCAAAAATGCTACTGTCTCGCCACAATCGCTGGAAAATGTGTGAAGATGTTCATTGTATATGTGGCCCATTCCAGCGCCCCCAATTCCCAAACTTTGCGGAGCCACTCCTATACCGTGAGGGACGACTGTTCCTTTCCATTTTTGAGAGATAAGGGTCATAGCTGCCAAGCTCAGTACCACCCGTGCCTTCTCTCGGCCCTTATTTTCTCGTTCCTCCCCTGCCTCTCTCATCCCCAGCAAATCGTGTTCCGGGGGTCTTCCGGCCCCTGCCCAAAATGCTTGGACTTGTGCCCGTAACACCTTCCTCCAAGACGGTTCAATTTTGGGACATTACCATGATATAAAAGATGCTGTCCCCTCTTCCCTGCACCCCACCACATTATTTATTTGCAGTTTTAAAGCGCTCACACAGCCCGCAGGCATCGAGGCGCTGTTACAGGAATTTTTATTTATTCATTTTTTGTCTTAGTTACGCATTTATAACACGCTTAAATACCCAGAGGTTTCTAAGCGCAGACCTAGTGATCGAACATGTGTTGCTTTGTGTCTTGCTTCCAAGGCGAACACGTGGCCGCTGAGCTATCCTCCCGTGACATTAGTTTATTTATACTGTGAGCCGAACCCTGAGGTAACTGGGTGCCGTAGACTTATAGCACGTTACAGCAAGAATCTGCACATACAGATATAACGGAGCATAAGACTGGGTTACAGAGTGGCCTGGTGGCGCACACAGGAGGGATAGAACATTGGTTAGTGAGTCAAACAGAGGAGGCAATCTTGTTGGCGAGCCAGGACTTCGTTTTTTCTCTGAACGTCCATAAGGATGGTTCAGCTCTAAGGTTCAGGGGTAGAGCGTTCCACAGTTTGGCAGCAAGGACTAGGAAACTGGAGCCGCCAGCTTTTTTTAGGGAGAATGTAGGGATGGTTGGGCAATGAGAATATGGCATTCTGGTAGGTCTGGCTGATGTGCGTTTGTTGAACTTGACTGCCAGATACTTGGGGGCGTCATTGGAAAGGCATTTGTGGACTATCACGAGAGAGCTTAATTGGATTCGGTCTCTAACCGGGGGCCAATGGGCATCTTGCCTGTGGCTGGATATGTGAGTGCCGCGGGATACTCGAGGCCGCTCTCGGGGCATTGTTCTGAAGCACTTATGGTTTAAGGTTACGCCCTGTAGTACCAAGGAAGAGAGTATTACAGTAGTCCATTTTTGAGAGCACTAGCGCTCTGGCTAGAGTGATGCAGTTGTCCGGTGAGAGGAAGGCTTTGCATGCATTAATTAGCTTGTTGGTGTAAGCCGTGGAGGAGGCTGTCGCGTTAACTTGTTTTTTGAGCGAGAGTGTCACGATTCCTGCCACTCATGTCCCCAGCCCTCCAAGATGTCAGGCTGGAGCCAGGCCACGATCACCTACATGGCCCTCAAGGGCCTCTCCATCCCTCCAAAGACCCACTTGGAGTCAGACTTGGCGCTTGTGGCACCAGACTCACTCCCATAGGATAACATTGGGGATTGGACTTGTAGTGCATTGATAGGGACAAGATGGATGCCTCCACATATTTTGTTTCCCAGAACTGCATGTGCGGTCTAGTCTTTTGGGTGTGGTTCAGCCCAGACACACCTGGGATACCCAGAGACTATTTAAGCCACACCCAGGCTGAGAAACATGCTTTGCGTTTTCTGCACCTGCAGCGTGACACTCGTGTTCGGATCGGTCTCTAGTAGGCCTGCATCTTTCCTCTGCGCTCAGCTCCTACAAGAACACAGTTAGGAACAGCCTTACCTTGCGGCGCTTCTGCCCATCATTCATCACTCCTGTTCTTTGGGCATCTTCGGCGGTGTCATTCCCATCCCGGCACGCTGCTTCCTAAGGAAAGGGAAAAGAACAGGAAAAAGGCATTAGTAAGCATTCTGCAAATCTTCGCTTATTTTTAAATACTGTACAAGCTTCAAACGCTTACCTGAATCCCAGCCGCTCTGGGGGAACTCTATCTGGAACTTCTCATCCATCTGCAAGAGGGAAAAGACACTGCAGGTTAGTGTGGAAACATCTAGAGGGGCTGCATACCACGCTTACCCACCGCATTTTTTGTTCATAACCGGCATCCACGCTGAAAAGGTTGCGGCACCTAAAAGACACAGAGAAAGAGCTTGGTTCAATGCAAATACGAAAGGGGTGCATCGCACTCACTCAACTTCAGCGCTAAGCAGCACGCCGCCATCCCCGGACGCCGGCCATCATCTAAGGAAGGAAAGGAACGAAGTTAGAGAACTATTCAAAAGACTCATTATACTTACCTGTCGCACTCTTGCCAGTGAAGTAACTAGGCAGCAACGAGCCCGCATCAATCAACGCGCCCCTGCGCTGAAAGCAGATCGGAGAGCACGCTATCCAAGAAAACAAGGTGAGCTGTGGATCAAAGGCAAGGGTTGGACCCCGGGGAAGAAGGGGTTCAAGCACACAGAGACAATGGGGAGTTAAACTGTACCAATCCTGTGTTTCAGGCCCAGTCTCCAGTCGAATAGCCTCCAGGGAAGGGTTTGAGGTCGTAAGAGGTCAGAACAGGCTGAGTGACGTCCCGTGGATACCAGGTGAGCGTTACATAGAGAGTGGTATCTAAGTAAACCCCTAGGGTTTTGATTTCTGTGGCCACTGTGATTAGATTGCCATCTATGTTGAGAGGCGTAACGGGGGGGTCCAGTTTGTTTAGCCGGGGTTGGGAACAGACGAAAAGGAGCTAAGTTTTCTCGTCGTTAAGGCATAGGCCATGTTCTGCCATCCAGGCTTGGATTTCCAGGTAGAGGTTGTTAATCCGTGCGGAACCTCTACATAGCATCCTGATAGGCAGATGAGAACCTGGGTATCGTCAGCATAATTAGTGTATGTGACACCCAGGTTGCCCAGGCGGTCAAACAATAGCTTTGTGAAGATGAGATGCACGAGCCTTGTGGGACGCAGCAGAGAATGGGGATGGGGAGGGCTGAGGCCCCAGGCGAGAAGACCCGTGTGGTTCGGTCTGCTAGGAGCGATTGAACCCATGCGGTCGCCTGGCTGGAAAAAGCAGCTGAGGCCGCCAGAAGTTCCGTGAGGATCTGATGGTCTACGAGATCGAAGGCTGCCGAGAGGTCGAGCAGAAGGAGAATGGCTAGATTTGCCTCGTCCATCTGGATTTTTAGGTCCAGAAGGGCTGTCTCTGTTCCATGCCCTGGCCTAAAACCAGATTGTCTCAGGCCCAGGAGGTTTACCATTCATTGGACACGTCTGGGTACATGCTATGAAGGCGGGCAGGAGTATAATGCCACCCATACAGGATCTTGTACCATGTTTCTTGGAGTTGGGACGCCCTCGCCACTTTGGGTATGAGTCTTCACCACTCCTCTCTGCTTATTTCCTGCCCTGTCCTCTGCTCCCAACACGCGATGTACATCCATATGTCGTGGGGGCTGGTGTCGTCCCGAGGCCTTTCGATCTATCCTGTTAGCAAGAACTTCTGAAATGGGGTAACCTGTCGCATAGCTGCTGCCTTGATATCTACATTCAGCAGCCAGTGCCTTAGTTGGAAATAACAATCTCTTCCTCCTCCACCCCAAACTCCGGTTGGGTTGGAGGAACGAATGCTCTGGCCCTGGAACATATCCCAAATCTGCTGCATCCCCCCCCCCCCCCCCCCCCCATTGTCCAAAAGCTCCCCCTGTTCCTTTCCTGGGATAAAGTTGAGATACAGATGTTTCAGACTGAGATGTTGCGGCAGCACAACACCTCCCTCAAGTTGTTATGCTACGGCTCGATCCATCAAGACCCACTGCTTCCCTACGTTACCAGAGAACCATTCTCTTATCATTCCGCAGTTGTGTTGCCTCGTAATATTGTTGGAAGTTTGGGAGAGCCAGTCCCCCTTCCTTCTTTGGAGCCATCAAGCGGTGACTGCTAAGTATATTGGCCTCATCCCCTCCCATATGAGCTCTTAGTTATTTTCCCCTGAAGAAGCTGGAAGGTATTGCCAGCGGAATCGCCTGGAATAAGTAAAGCAATCAGTGAAGTGTGCCCATTTTGACCGCCATCCTTCCCACTCGTGAGACTCCACTTTTGGGAGTCCTTCCTAATCGCTGTTAATGTGGGTGGTTAGTTGGGTACATACCAACCCTGCAGTGGCTGTGTGATTTTAACCACAAGGTATTAAATCCCTCCTGGGCTCCATATAAAGGGTGATAATGCCTTTAACTCTGATGTTTCTTCCCTCCCCACCGTTAGGTTTAGCAGTTCGGGTTAACCTCAACAAATCTGAAGGCCCGATAACTCACCAAATCGTTCCAGCAGGTCCTTACATGCTTGTATAGATTCTCTAAGTCTGGTCAGTGACTGGAGCATATTGCCGGCAAACACTGCAACCTTGTGCTGCTTACCCCCGAAGGGTATCCCCCTGGATCTCCCCAGACTCCCGTATTGCTTGTGACAGAGGCTCTAGATTGCGTACAGCAATAGGGGGAGTGGGCACCCCGGTTTAGGCCCCCTTCTCAGCCGAATAGGGCGCGACATGGATCCATTCACCATCATTCGTGTTACCAGTGCGTTGTAGTTGGCTTGGACCATTTTTAGGCAGTCTCCTCCCAAACCCATTTTCCCCATCACCCTAAATAAAAAGGCCCACTCAATTCAGTCAAATGTCTTTTCTGCATCTGGTGATAAAATGACAGGGGGGAGTGGCCGTATTCTGGGCTTTCTATACTAGGTGTGCCACCCTCCTGATGTCAGCTGTGTATCTTCCCAGAACAAAACCCGATTGATCCTGATGAATCGGTGACGGAAGATGGCCCTCTATTCTGGTTGCCAATATTTTAGTGTACATTTTAGCATCTACATTTATAAGCGCTATGGGCCTGTATGAGGTGCATTCCGTGGGGTCTTTTTTTGGGTTTAGGTACAAGGGTGATCTTGGCCATTTCCATGGAAGATGTAATGGGTCCTGTTGTCTTAAAGGTGTTGTAAAGCTGCGTCAATTGGGGAACAGGCAGTGCCGCATATGTTTTATAAACGACGGCCGTGTAGCAATCTGGTCCTGGGGCCTTATTCTTAGGCAGTTTGGGAGAGGCGGTTCCCCCTATCGTACTTTATGGCTAGAATTGTGTTCTCACCCCCTCGTCCCCTCATAAATCGCGCTAACAGCGCATCCGCTTTATTGGCTTTTGCATAATATTTTTGCCAAACAAATGACAGTGCCCCCTCTGCTTTCTTTGTTAGGAGGACCCCTAGTTGCTGTACTGCTCTCCTGTAGGCCCTGAGTGTTCTTGTAGGGATATTCCCTGCCCTTTTCCTGGCCTCTTCCAAGTTTCTCCTGTTTGATCTCTAACACATCTGTTTGTCCCTTCATTCCCTTGCTGCTGTGAATTCTCCCCTCATGGTTGCTTTGAATGCATCCCACCGAATGCTCTCTCCTGTATCAGACTGTTTATTAAGCCCAAAGAAGGACTTGATCTTATCCCCCAAGTCCTCCTGTATCACTGGATCCCTGAGCAACTCCCCCAGGATCTTCCATCTCCATACCCCTGATGTGTCCCTGCATGTTAATTGTCATTGACACTATCTTATGATTGGCTATCCGCCTCCTGATTAGGTTTGCTGATACCCATATTTAGGCAATTTTGATTGTGTAACATGGACCCTCGACAAGAATGTAGAACTCTCCTCTTCCCCACTTCAGTCCCCTCTGCACATCCCTTAGTCCCATACTCTGAAACCTATCTTGCAATAGGGCGGACGCTACTTCGCCACCTCTCGGTTCTCCCTACGGTGGCCTGTCCCGGTACCTATTACATGCCATGTTTAGGTCCCCCATCAGAATTATGTGGCCCTTCGCGAATTCTCCAGTTCCCCTAGGAAACACCTCCTAAATACATGTTGGGGGCATATACTGTCACTATGGTGTAGGCTGATTGCTTAGATTCCCCTTTTATATATCTACCACCCTTATCCCTTTTGATTGGGACTCTGAAGTCCATGCTGGTCTTAATGGCCATTGCAACTCCTCCGGTCTTCGTCTGGCCCGATGCAAAAAAATATCTTGGAGAAACCCCTTAATTTGAGTTGTGCGTGGTCCTTTTTTAGGTAGTTTCCTGTAATGCCAAAACATCAGGCCCTGCCACTCTGGTAAATCTATCCAACTTCTTCGTTTTGAGTGAGGTGTTAAGTCCTCACATTATGAGTTAGCCATTTGAATTTGCGGTTGTCTGAGTCTTTCTCATGGTCGCTTTCCCATTATCTCTCTCCCATGGTCCGAGCCTAGTTCTCCTCCCATCTTTAATGACCCCGACCCCTAGTCTCCTCAGAGTTATGCCCTTTTGTTTTATGCCTATTCCGGCCACTTGGTCCCACTCCTGTCTTCTCCACCCCCTCCCCTGACTTCCCTCCTGCTGTGCCCTCTCCCATACCCCCTCATCCCAGACACCAACTTCGAGATGTACCCCCTCACCTCTTTCCCCATTCCTCTGCCACCCCTCAACACCAACACCCCCCCCCCCCCAACCCCACGGGCTTGTCCGCTCTTACTGATTCCAACATGTACCTATTCGTCCACCACCACAATTGGGGCTACTGGGATCTCTACCTTCTCGCCCCGTTTCGGGCGTGGGCCTCGTAGCGTTACTCTCCTTCTGCACCTTTCCCCAGCATGGTACACTCCCATGGCCAGGGCATTGCTCTATTTTCTGGTAGAGAGGGACCCTCTCCCAGCTTGTCATGATCCAAGTCCAGACGCAATTTGTCCGCTCCCTCCTGAGGGGAGACTATTCGCTTTTGTACCCCTTCCCACTCGAACACCAGTACAAAGGGAAAGGTCCACTTGTACCGGATTTCTCGTTGGTTCAAGTCTTTGACTATTGGGCCCCTTTGATACTTGATTAGTGTGCTGTTTTCTAGGTCTTGGTAAAGGGAGGTCTGTTGGCCCTTATATAGCACTGGTTCCTGTTGCCTTGCTGCCTGCATGACCGCTTTTTTTTGCCGATACGTTGCGAATGCTGCCAGGACATCACGAGGCCTCGCATTGGGGGCCTTATTTTGTCGGCCCACTCTATGGATCCGGTCCAGCTCTATTGTCTCTGGCTCTGTTCCTCCCAGTAAGTCTGCAAAGATCCTGTGTCGCCTCCCTTAGTTCTATATCCTGTACTGCCACAGGCAGTAATTTCTTTCTTATGTAAATTCTCCGGGTCCTATTTTCCATATCCTCCATTTGCAGCTCCAGGTTCTGAGTTGCTACGTTTAAGCATTCTATAGCCTCGCTGTTTGCCGCGATCTTTGTCCACCTCCTGCAGGCCGTTTTCAAATACGTCCATTCTCTCCCCTAGCTGGCCCACATCCTGCCTCATTTCCACGTGCACAGAGTTGAGGTTGGTGCGCATTAGTTGAACTTGTTCTTGGAAATTTTGGCCAAGGTCGCCTGGGGGGCCAACAATCTTTCCTTGTTACAGGTACTGATAACTACTTCCGCTGGGTCCTTGCGCTCTGGGTTGTTCTTAACCAGATCTCTAGCTTCCAGGGTTGCCACATAGTGAGGAGAGTGCCCGGTGTGTCCCCCGTGGTGGGGCTGCCTTCGTGACTCTACCCTTTACTTTGGATGTCATTTATGCCCCGGGCCTTGCCCCGTTCTCCCATGCGATTGTATAGATTGGGCCGCGGGCCTTGTTCCTTTCCATGGTGTATTCCCTTTTTTGGACCGGGGGGCCCTCTCAGTGCCTCACTGCTCTTCCTTGCGGCCTTCCTTGCAATGCTTAGTTGGTGCTGTTCCAATGCTTTGTTGGTGCTGGTGCTGGGGGGGCGCGCTCTCCTTTTGAATCCTTGTTCACCGGCCTTGGCCCTATCACTGGGCTGCCTGCTGTTGTGAGCCTGGGTGTTCCCGCCATGGGTGTGAGGGCTATGGGTTCCCCTTGGTCCCCGGCACTTAGTGGGGCCTCTGCCATCGAGCCCTAGGCCAGAATCGGTCCTGGGTCCCTCCGCTCTCCTTGCCTCTTCCCTGCAGCGTACTCCAATGTTTGGGGGTCTGGTCGGTGGCTCCGGAATGCTTTTAGTGTCCCTTTTCAGGGGCATTACGCTGCTCGGTGGTCCCCTGGGTCAGAGAATGACCCCCTCCAAACCGCGTTCTTCTTGGGTGTGTCATTACTGCAACTTGTCGCCGCATCTCCACGCTGGCTCCTCTGCACCTCTGGTTTTCAGTGCTTGTGGGGTTGTCGGGTTGGGCATGTGCCCTCCTCCGCGACTTCTCCTGGGACGCACAGCCGGCCTCCGGTGCGTGACTTACACCTGTGGGGCGCGCGCCTCTCCTTCACCTCTGATCTTCCTTCTGCAGCCGGATTGTGTCCTTCACTTCCTCACTGCGCTGCACCTCGCGGCCCTGGGAACCGGCACCTCCCTGCAGTGTCGGCAGCCATCTTGGAATGCTACAGTTCCTTTCAAGGTTCTGGAAACCCTGTTTGCTACAGACGCATCCTAAAACCGTAGTCCTTTTGGGACCACCAAACACAACTAGGACTACAGGTGTAAGCAAAACCAACCTTTGTTATAAGTCTGTACTACAGTTTTGTGGTAGCGTTGCTGAGCAGCCAGGCTCATCTCCAGAGGGAATGTGAGCTGTAAGGATGTTACACAGAGGACTATAATTACAAGTATTCAAATAGACTTATACTCAAGGTTTCTTGGTAAACACTTAGTAATTTATTTCATAGTCAGTTATAAAACATTCACTAGAAGGAGGCAATCTATATCACACAAAAATATACTTCAGTACTTCACAATATCAGGTTCTGAGGCATTTAAACTACTTTGAAGGAGCAGCAAAATGGCATTCAGAGCATTTGAAGTAGGAATAAAAAGGCATAAGTTAATAAAACGAATATTACAGTTGCTCTTAAACAGTGCAAATAGTTTGAGTGCCCCAGAGGAGTTGATTTAGTGCAATAGGTTAGGCAAAGTCAATGGACTAGAGTCTTGTATAGGATAAAGCAGTTCTGGAAGTTAAACGGAAAAGTCTTTGCAAAAGTTCTCAAAAGTAGTTTGTAAAAGAAAGATTCATATGTTGGGTCACAAGCTGACTAGGCCTGCAAGTTGCCAACGTTTCAAGCACTTTCACAGTGAGAGGTACGTTCTCTCCGTTGGGTTTTCACAGTACCTTACAATGAAGAAAAAGATGCAGCTGAAGACGCCTGTTCCTGAGCCTCAGTCGTAGGGACAAGAGTTAGGACGCTGGGGTGGGGTGGAGGGTGGGGAGGGTTCGGGGAGTTCTTCTGCACTCAGGACTAGTCAAAAATCTGGCAAAGGCAAATCTTCAATTGCGGTAGTTGTAGTCAAGTACACAAACTGGTGTCCTTCTCCAGACTATTTAGTTTCCTGCAGCACTCTGAGGAAAATACAACCATCTCCAAGTATGATATCCAGGTGGCTTACAAGTTGTTTGGTCCCACCAACTCAAAGGGAGAAGTCGTCCTTGACGGGCTTCTCTGTCGAGATGAACTTGGCTTTTCGGACCCGGCAGCAGGGCTTCACCGGGCAAACCAACTGTCAAGGAGTGGCAGCAGCCGTCCTCTTCAAGCTAGTCTTCAGTTTTTTCGTTCCAGTGGTCGACTCTGCCTTCTAAGCCAAAGGACTCGCCTTTTATTAAGTTCTCTCCCATTCATTCCAGCCTAGCTGCTACTCACCCAGCAGGGTGGCTGTTCTTGCCGAGCTGTCGGCCAACTAATCACGCCAGAGCGCATTTGTGTCTCCTAGGAGACGAAGCACAGGGAGTTTAGGGCACCTCCCTCACTTCCTGCACACCCCAGACACTCGGGCGCCAGAGGCGGTCTTCTGTCCTGAAGCCCGCGAAAGGCATAGCAACAAAGGGACCAAACCTGGTTTGGCGCGCAGAGAAACTCGAAGGATCTTTCCAAAATGAAATGGCGAAAAGACGACCGGGATCTGTTTAAACAAAGAGGGCTCAGACGCCATCTTGAAAAACATGGCTCCCACGATTTAACGCTACCAGTGTCCGCAGTCGGGAAAATTCATGGTAGTTTGTTGTAAAACCACTGCCACTGGGCATTTCGAGAGGAAAGGGCAGCATTTGACTGCTACATGAGTTTCTAGACATGGGTGATACTAAGTAACCCCTCCAGCACTCTATGGTAAGAAAGTGTGTGCTGGGTCTAGGAATTTGGAATGACTAGTAAAGTCAATTTCACTTTACTTTCTCTGGGAAACAGTAGTTTATCCCACAGAAGGTATTTAAACCTTGGGACAGCCTAAAAGGCTTCCCTGTGTCACAGCACTGAGGGTGCTGTGTGGCACATATGAAAAGATGATGCCTATGGAGTTGTCTAAAACTCCACAATCAAAGAACACGAGTAAAACACACATCAAAATACATGAGTGGGGAGAAAAGGCTCACACACTCTTCAGGTAAAAAAAATCAAGTCCTCAAAATCCAGCAAAGTTGCGGATGGGCTCTAAGGTGAAGGGAATTGGCACATTTGAGAATTCTCCCTGTCACCTGTCGCCGCCTGAAGCTGCTGACTCCAGGTGCAACACTCCTCTTCAATCCCTGGAGGTGTCCGCAGATATTCTGCCCCCACAGAAGGCTTCACTTTCCCTCATTTGGATGTTCGGCTGGAAGCTGTCTGGAACTTATACTGAAGCACGCTGACCGAAACTAAATCCTGAAATTGACTACTGGCCCTTCCTCGATGAGACCAAGCACAGAAGAATGTGTCTCCAACAGATTTTGGAACACCAGCAGTGCGCTCTGCAGAAATCTGAGCATGGGTTAAGTTAACCTACCAGTTTCCGGCCCTCCTTTTCTCCATAGGGTTACATGGGTGTAAAGTCCTGCCCCTAAATCACTTTCCTGACTTGACTGACCTGGTCGGTTGGGGCCTAGCCAAGGCTCCCTTCGTTGGACTATCCTAAGGACTGGAATTGAGTGAGCTTACTTTTCTAGATTTAATCTAACATTTGACTATCGTTAATCATAGCCACTGCCATCTCTTTCGTAAACCTACCTGTGAAAAAATGTGGAACTGGTTACTTTTGGTCCAAGGCTCCACAGTCATAGGGTTGGACTTTATAAGCACTAGGGAAGCTGTTCTACGATTATCTGGAAGTGTTCTTCATATTTCTTCCCTCTCACCACACCCAATCTTTCTTTATTCAATTTTCAAAGATGTTTCCAACTATTAATCCGTACATGTCATGTAAACTTAATAATGATGAAAGTACTGTGTTCAGCGTTGGATGTGCATGATCTGTGTCATCCATGACTGAGTCAATCAACAATCCTGTTTCAAAGGGAAACCTTTCATTTACATTGTCCCTGGGGCTAGTAATTAAGCTACAGCATTCCTATGTTGCCCCGGCCAACCATAATGTGGAGTTGCCTTGTGGCTGCAGGAATTTTTAGGAGTAGTAGCATGTAGGTGTTTGAAAGTGTATGTTGAAAAAATGAAGTCAATGTCTTCCAGATCACATTATTTCATCTCTCATTTTGGCAAGCTATCACTTTTTCCATAGCCCAGATTACCCATATTTTCCCTCACCACACTGCCAATTGAGAACCCTTTGGTCTCTTTCAGGCTTGTACTACTGCCATTCTAGCTGCATTGAGGAGCTGGGTTACAAGAACAGCCACGGTTACACTTGTGCTGTAAGAGCTACCTGGGTCTGCACTGCCTAGTACTAGCAGATCGAGTGGGAGTTGTATTGATTTGATATCTCTAATTCTTGCCAGAACCTCGTTCCAGTAGTACTGTTCAGACTAGCATGCCCGTCACGTGTCCCATCGTACCTTCAATTTGGCAGCCTCTCCAGCACAGTGCGGGGTGAGTATGTCGGGTGATTCAGTTTAGCGTTTTGGGACTATAGTACCTCATTACGATTTTATTTAATTACTCAACTGTTGTACACCTGGAGCTCTGTGCCCTTGCCCATATCCTGGCCCAGTCGATGTAATTTGTCATTTTTGTAGTGCCTTTTCCCATTGGTATGGCCTCAAAGCGCTGTAAGTGAATGCCCTCGGAGGACAGAAGTCCTAAAGTATAGGACATTCATCAGAGTTTGAAATGCGTGTGCATTTGAGCCAATATGAAGGTAGGTAGGGGCGGCTACATTCCTAGTAGCTACCCATGCTAAACTGCCATGTGGATGGGTGCTGTGAGGTAGTCTGGAGAGTATGCAAGTGCAGGAGACTCGTGTGTCAAGCTAGACCAGATTTTTTTTGTTTGGCATGGCTGCATTCTTATTGCAGAGGTGTTGTGCAAATTGTCTTAAGTATTGTATGATGGCAGATGCGTGCGGGTGGGTGGCTGTGACTTGGCCCATCTTCCATAAGCATGGAGTGTGATACGTATCAAGTATGTCCTCGCTGGTTTCTTGGTTTTTGCGGAAGTGGCATGGATTCTGTCTTGTGATCTGCTTCAGTTTATTCTCTCCGTTGCTCAGAAACTTCATGGCAGGTTCATTGCTGCCATGGCCTACCTGTGAGGTGGTTAAATTGTCAGAGGCATGGTTTGTCAGGATGCGGGTGGTAAAGGCAGGTCTTGAGTGCCCTCCGGACGGCAATGTGATCCTCTATGCGGCGAATGCTTAGGGGAATTGTGTTCCAGATTGAGGGGGCTTGCACTGAGGATTCCCCCCTATTCACCAGCATGGGGTCTGGCATGGATTCACATGCTCATGAATATTCCCCGTCGTCAGGCTGGGAATCCTCGGTAAAGAAGAAATCAGTATCAGTATCAGTTTCGTTTCTGATCTCTTTCGTAGTAGTAACCATCACTGATCTCTGCGTCATACTGACGACAGCCAATGACTGCCCTCTACTGAAGCCCTGCCTGTGGCAGCCAACTTCAGATTTTTACCGCACGTTCAAGTGTTGGGAGTCCTCGTGCTTAGCTCTCGTGCTTAGCTCTCAAGCTTTTACTGCGTGTTTTGCGCTTTTTCAGTTGAATTTTCACATTTTTTCGGTTAATCAAGCCTCAAGCTCCACCGTTTCTACTTCCGTTAACGGCTACCCGTTGTGGGATTTCCTACGCCCCTCAAGGGTGAAGATTTTGTCGAATCAACTTCTTGGAGGATTCCAGAGGATTCGCGGCCTACTTTGAGATGGCCCAGGATGCGAGTTTGTCGCCCGGACCCAAGCTGTTTCGCAGCTGCCCTGGATGCGGGCTGCAGAATGTGTTTAAGGAAGACGAACATTTGCAATGCCTCTCTTGTCTTCATGGGGACAAGACTCATGTAGAAAAGGACTGCCAGTTCTGCAAGAACTTGTCGGTGCGGACCATGAGGGACCGTCGATCCCGTCTCGCAAGCTGGTTGGAGAAGGGCTCGACGGGTGAGAAGAAGGGTCCGAGCGGGCTTCTAAGTCCTGTGCGGGCGTCCCAGCGACGGGGGCACAACACCAGGCCAGGCGCCGCGGGTCCGCTGGCTCCGGGAGCGCCGGAAGGTCGGGCTCTTCGGTCGCCAGGCATGGCGCACCTTCCCCGGCACCGTCAACGACGAGCCAACGCTCCGGTTCGGGGAAGAGAAAGTCCGAGACCCCGGGTAAGCTTCGGGAGAAGCCCCGTCCGATCTCAGAAGAGGGGGAGCGAGGCGTCGCCCCTCCACCGAAGGAGAAGGCCCGGGACACACCTAAGGTGGTCAAGGCCCCTACCCAGCAGACGAAGGCCTCTATCGAGGCTATCGTGGCGACTCTGGCCAAGCCGGCAGAGACATCGCCAGCGGAGACTGCCTCCGGGACTAGAGTTTCCCTGCCGCCAAGGAGGGAATCCTCTTTTCAGCCCATCGTCGTGGCCGCCATGATGGAAGAAGCGAGGGGGGGCACGGTGCCCTCCTCGAGCTCGGAGTCAGCCTCGAAGGAGGAACTGACCGAGGCCGTGAGGAACCTCGAAGTCCAATTCGAGAAGGTTCGATCCCGTCAGGAAGATCCTCGGGAGATATCTCCCAAGGAAGACGGCTATGGTGAGGAAGAGCGGCCTTCCCTTCCGGCACAGCCAGATCCTAGGCCTCAGGATGGCTCGGCGGCCATTTTGTCTGCCATCCAGTCCTTATGCTCTGAGATAAGGACGAGATTCCCACGGCCCAGGCTGGAGGACCCGCAACCTGGCCCGTCGGGAAGTCCTCAGAACAAACGACGGAGGACCCAACCCTCTCCTCCGCTGGCCCCCGTAAGGCCTACAGTTCCCTCCTCATCCTCCCACGTGTCGGGAGATGACGGTGCATTGGGCTCGATTGGTTCTGAGGGCGACTACGACGGAACGGGTCTCCCGTCTCCCGGGCCTCGCCGCCCGACGAGATTGGCTCATTCCACGCCATGATCGCCAGGGCTTCCGAATTGTTCCAGCTCTGCCCAGAGGAGCAGAAAAAGGAAGGTTTCCTCTATCAGCGCCGGGAGGCCAAGAGGAAGACGGTCATCGCGGTGCCCCTAATCGATGACATCTGGGAGGAGGGCCTGTCGGTTCTCAAACACCCCTCCACAGCACCAGCCAAACGGGACCGGTACGAGAAGAAGTACCGGGTCCCCGAAACCGCTCCCCTGTGCCTCAGGGCCCAGCCAACGCCAGACTCTCATCAGCGGCGGCGAAGAAGAAAGCGGCGGGGTCAGGAGCCTCGACGTCGAATTCCCCGCCGGACGGCGAGGGAAAGAAGTTGGACGCCATGGGGCGGCGGGTCATTTTGTCGGCGACGACGATCAAAGCGGCCAACGCCCTGGCGATCGCGGCCCGTTACGACGGGGAGCTCTGGTTTAAGCTGGCCCCCATATTGGACTTCCTGCGGGACGACAAGAGGTCCGAGGCCCTGGAAATACTGCAAGAGGGCGAGGTGGCGTCGGACCACGCCATAACGGTGGCAACCGATATTGCCGATACCGGGTTCCACCAGCTGGGCAACAGTGTTTGCCTACGACGACGTGGTTGGCTTCGGGCGACCGACTTCTGTCAGGACGTCCAGACCAGGGTGTTGGACATGCCGTTCGACGGCAGCAACTTGTTCGGGAAGGCAGTGGACGAATCCCTCCAAGCCATAAAAACGGACACGGAGACGGCCCGCGCCCTACGAGCCCGTCAGCAACGACGGCCCTTTCGGAGCTCCGGAGGCAGACAGGGTGCCTCCAAGGGATCCAGCGGTGGCTCGTCCTACCGCCAGGCGGCACGCTCCTCGTCTCAGGAGGCCTGAAGGGGTCGCGGCAAGCAGGGAGCTCCTCGCCGCCGTCGGCAAGGTGGCCAGGGCGGCAAGGCCACCACCTCAAGCAGGACTGAACCGGCCGTGGTCTCGGGGCCCCCACCGAAGCACCCCGGTGGGAGGCCGGTTGACGAATTTAGTCGGCGTGTGGAAGTCCATCTCCACCGACTGTTGGGTGCTGGATACCCTGGCAAGAGGACACACTATCGAATTCCTGAAGAAGTGCCCTCACATTCCACCTGTGGCCAGGAAGGAAAATCACGTCCCGCAACTGCTGTTGGAAGTACGGGCGATGCTCAGGAAAGGCGCCATCGAGCTTGTCCCGAAGAGGCTCCGAGGCTCCGGGGTGTACTCAAGGTACTTCCTCGTCAGGAAGAAGACGGGCGGCAAGGTGACTTTCTATCGTCGTTGGACCTGGAGGATGCATACTTCCACGTTCCCATCCTCAAAAGTCACCAAAAGTTCCTCAGGTTCGTCGTCCAGGGACACCACTACCAATTCAGAGCACTGGCGTTCGGATTGAAGTCGATCCCCAGGGTCTTTACCAAGTGCCTAGCACCAGCGGCGGCGCGGCTGTTCCTGCAGGGAATTCACGTCTACACCTACCTGGACGACTGGCTCATCCGTTCAAGGATGAGGGAACTCTCCGTCGAACACACTGCGAGGACCGTCCAGCTACTCGCAGACCTGGGATTCGCCATAAACTACCCAAAGTCCCACCTGGTGCCGTCGCAGGTGGCCCTGTTTCTGGGAGCGAAGCTCGATACAGTGAGGCGCCTGACGGCCCCGTCGGAAGAACGGACAAAGACCATTCTAGGCAAAGTGCAGCACCTGCTAGCCACGGACATGGCCAGGGTGAGGTCCATCAAGTCCCTCCTGGGGATGATGTCCTCTTGCATCTACCTGGTGCGCCTCTGCAGACTACGGATGCGCCCTCTTCAAGAATTTCTCGACGCCCGTTGGATGCAGGAGTCGGGCACCTTCGAAGTCAGGGTCCCCCTTAACGAGGTGTTCCGGCGGGCGATTCAGTGGTGGGGCGTTCGAGCGCACCTCACGGCGGGCAAGGACTTTCAGACGCCGGCGTACCAGGAGACGTTGACGACGGACGCCTCCCTGGAAGGTTGGGGCGCCCACACCGGAGATCTCCACGCAAATGGCCTTTCTCCCAGAGGAGAGGCTCCTGCACATCAACGTCCTGGAACTCCGAGCCGTGCTCTGGGCTCTCAAATCGTTCCTCCCGTCGCTCAAGGGCAAGGCGGTGCGGATCTTCACGGACAACACCACGACAATGTTTCACATACGGAAGCAGGGAGGCACCAGATCCCCAGCCCTATCGAAGGAGGCACAGGATCTGTGGCACTGGGCGGTCGCCCAGGGGATGTTCCTGGTTCCCTTCCACCTGGCAGGAGAAAGAAACCATTGCCGACTCGCTCAGCAGGGAGCTGCGCGCATGTCACGAGTGGGAACTGCGCCAGGATCAGGTGGATCAACTCTTCCGACGATGGGGCAAATACCAAATCGACCTGTTCGCAACAGCGACAAACTCGAAGTGCAAGAGGTTCGCCAGCAGGTTTCCCCAGCCGAGAAGCATGGGCGATGCGTTCTCGTTCCCCTGGGACGGCCTATACCTGTATGAGTTCCCTCCGTTGCTGCTTCGACTCATCAGCCAGCTCAAGAGGTCCCGGTGCAGGATGATCCTCGTCGCACCGGCGTGGCCGAGGCAGATCTGGTTCCCGGACCTTCTGGACTTGTCAACGTCCCCTCCCATCAAGCTGTCGGCAGACGCGGACCTTCTCTCCAGAGAAGGAGGCGCCATCTTCCACCGCGACCCGGCGTCGCTGAACCTGCAGGCTTGGCTCCTGCAGCGCTAGAATTTGGAGGCTACGATATACCGGCCGATTGCAGAGAGGTTCTTGCAAAGGCCAGGGCGTCCTCGACTCTCAAATGCTACGGTCATAAGTGGAAGAGGTTCTCTATCTGGTGCCGAGCACAGAAGATCAACCCCCTACGAATTACGGCCCCTCAAGTGCTGCCGTACCTGCAATCGCTGGCAAAGGCTGGGCTAGCCCATGCCTCCATTAAGATTCATCTGGCGGCGATCTCCAGATATACCAGAACCACAGGACGGACGTCCCTGTGGTCCCATCGACTGGTAAAAGTTTATGAAAGGACTGTTCCGGTCGTTCCCGCCGATGAAGGCCCCGGCGTGGGAGCTTAACGTGGTGCTGACCAGGCTCATGGGGCCCCCATTCGAGCCGATGCACTCCGCACCGATTAAGTTTGTGTCGTGGAAGACTGCGTTCCTGGTGGCCATTACCTCTGCACGACGAGTGGGAGAGATCCAGGCCCTATCCTGCAAAGCACCGTACTTGACTTTCCATGCCTCGAGGGTGGTGCTTGGGACGCACCCCTCCTTTATGCCCAAGGTGCCGTCGGACTTCAATCTTAACGAGCCCTTGGTGTTACCGGTTTTCTTCCCGTCTCCTTCGTCACCGGCTGAGAGGACTTTGCACTCGCTGGATGTGGCTAGAGCGCTGAAGTTCTACGTGGACCGCACGAAGAGTTTCCGGAGGACATCACAGCTGTTCGTGAACTTTGGACCTGTGAATCAAGGGAAGGCTCTCTCGAAGTCTTCTATTTCCAGATGGCTCTCCGGCGGCATCATGCACTGTAACCGACCGCTGCCAGGCCGTCCGAGAGCCCATTCGACCAGAGCGATCTCTGCTACTACGGCGTTCTTATCTGGTGTGCCCCTGCTGGACATCTGCAGGGCTGCTACGTGGAAGTCGACGCACACCTTCACGAGATTCTACTGCGTCGATCGGGATTCCAGGGAGGAGTCCAGGGTCGGCCAAGCAGTGCTGCGCAACCTGTTCGCTTAAGGTGAGCAGAGTTTTTTGTATTGCTTAATGTTGAGCCTTTTGCCACCACCTGTGGTTGTGCATGTGTGTACTGCTATTTATTCTTATATTCATGAGCATGTGAATCCATGCCAGACCCCATGCTGGAGAAGGAACAAGTTACTTACCTGTAACTGCTGTTCTCCAGCATGGGTCTGGCATGGATTTACATGCGAACCCTCCCGCCTACCCCTCTGCGGCTCTTCACTTGGTCATACTGCCTCTTCACGTGCTACCAAATCTGAAGATGGCTGCCAGAGGCGGGGCTTAGGTAGAGGGCAGTCATTGGCTGTGGTCAGTATGACACAGAGATCAGTGATTGGTTACTACTACGAAAGACAGATCAGAAACGAAACTGATACTGATTTTTTCTTTACCGAGGATTCCCAGCCTGACGGGGAATATTCATGAGCATGTGAATCCATGCCAGACCCATGCTGGAGAACAACAGTTACAGGTAAGTAACTTGTTCCTTTTCCTGCTTGTCCTTCATTGTGTGATCATAGGCAGATGTAGTTCCCCATCTGCGTCTGCTTTTTTATCGGCAAACATGGGACTCCTTAAAAGTTAGATGAACTCCAGTATGAAGTGTGGCAACAAATCTAAGAAACCAGGAGGAAGTATGGCGTAGATTCAGTTAAGTGTCAGGCTAATACTTAAGAACTAGAGGGGTTGATGGACATCTGGGTTTATTTGTTTTTGGGCTGGCCTTTATATCCCAGTATCTTTTTTAATTCTTAGCTTTTTTGTTTTTAATGTATTCCTTCCTCCCATATATTCCTAATCTTCCAGTGCCAGCTGTCAAACCTTTAAAGCCAACATGGGGGCACCATGATGTTCAGTGTCTGCTCAACTTGAGTCTGTGGGCCCATGTCGCTAGCCATGACATCCCGGGCAGTATAATATGGAGCCTGCAGCGGCCAGTGACCGTAGTTCCTTTTTTGCCTGCACCCTCACTATGCTGCTCTGAAACTGCACTAGCTTTACTTGAATTTTCTACTGTGCCATGCCTAATACCAAATACCACACAAGTGGGATTTGAGCCCTCCTATGATTGTGCACAGCAGATGTTTCAGATACCAGAAGGTGCAGTGGGTCTTTGCTACCTTGGGGAGGAACATATTTCAGATACCTGCAACTCATGACAATCCATGCACTCTCATGCCCCATTTGAAGACTCCAGCTCCATATCCATCATGCAAGAAGACCCTAGTCACTGAGATCAGGGAAGAGGCTCCTTGCTCTCTTGATGCATATAAAGAAAAATGCACTGCAAGAGATTTCACTCATCTAGTAAAGCATTGAAGTGGCAACCACCTGACTCTTACGTCCCATCCCCTTTCCTCCATACTGCATGGGCGCGCGAGGGATGGGAGACGGAACCTTTTTCACCAGAAAAATCTTCTTCCGCTCTAAATTTAGAGGAGCGGCCCTGGGAGCATGCGCTGCCCTGACTCCACCATCCGGTGCCACATCTTAGTCCCCTTTTCCACTTCGTCTGGAACGGGCCGAATTCACCAGCGCTCCTGGGTTTGCCTTTAGCCATGTAATTCCATGCGCGGATTCTTCCTCTATCTTCTTTGACTTTTATCAATTAGAGGTACTGGGTCCTCGGACGCCACAGCTCCTCTCCGGCGCATGTCTACTTCGACAGGGTTCAGCAGGTGCCCATCCTTCAACGGGCTCTTCCCGACTTCAGACCCCCACACCCTCTGCCTACGTTAACTTGGCCCAGACCACGGTTGGCAAGCCTGTTCGGCGTGTGTCTCGCTGTCCTCGAAAGCGCTGAAGAACAGACTAGCCAGGTGGTGGGAGCTCTTTCAGCTGTCTCCTTCTGAGGATCTCAAGAACTTTGTGAAGCATCGATCCAGGCCTGAGGTAGGGCCTATATTTTCATCCGCACCCCGCAAGGGAGACTCCTTCCCACGAAGACTCCTGCACGGGAGGGACCGGTCAGGTCCTCATACCAACACATGCACCGAGGCTGTCGCAGCTACCGGCCTTTGGGCTGAGGGGTCCTCGGATCCTCCCGGGGCCAGTGTTGAGGGGCCACTAGGCTGTTAACAGGTTTGCGCCCGAGGGTTTCCGCCCTTGTATCGGCATCATGGCCTAGGGGCTACGCCTGGTTACCGGCAGTACATCCGAGGGGGGTGCCTGAGGTGCCGGGTCAAGGTTTGTAAACCTACCGGGTCCATGCCAGAGAAGCGGGGCAAGTCGCACACATATGAGACTTGGCAGAGCTCGGCCCCAGCGAGCCGAGCAACATGTCACAGCCACGTGGTAGGCAGCTCAACAAAATGGCTGACGTGCCAGAAAGGGACACCCGTTCGATGTCTCTGCAGGACTTCTGCAAAGAACGAGTATCGAGGTGGGACTGGCATCAACCAGGTACGTGGCCTACGGCCTACCCTTATACGCAGGGCTCTTTTCCCTTGCGTCCCTATGTACAGGGTCGGCAGCGGCCTCAGCTGCCTCTAGCTACCCCGTCCGTGCACTCCTCATCCTCTGCCAGCGAGGACCATATCTTCGAGAGGTTCCTCGGCCTCATGAAGTCTCCACGGATGGGTGCTTTCATCAATGACGCAGTCAGGGAAGTCCTTCCCGCTATGCTAGCGGCACCACAGACTTCTCTGCTGACACCTCTGGCCCTGGCGCAGCTGCCTCCTCCGGCTCCTCAGCCGCCTACGCAGGCGGTTCCATACCAGCCGCCTCCTCCTCTTTCTCAGCCGTGGTCAAAGTCAAAGTGCCCCAGCCTCTGGCTCCGGATACTACTCCTCCACAGGATCCCTCAGACCCTCCGGATACTGACGGGGAGGATCCTGACACACCATCTTCAGCCAGGGCCTTCCACGAACATCTCGTGGGCCTGGAAGAATACCTGGGCCTCCCCCAGCCCCAGGTAGAACAGCCGGCAGAGGGCGTCCTCGCTGAAGTCCTCACGAGGCGCCCTTCTGCCAGAACGGGAATTCCACAACAAACCGACATGGTGGCCCTGCCAAGAAGGGTTGGCTCAAACCCCACTCTGTCCAGCCAGTCAACCGCCACCTGGACGCCAAGTACAGGCAGATGGAGGGCAATACTCTTGCTCTCCTCCCATCCTCAGCCACACTCCTCGGTGATTGCTGCGGCATCACTGTACTCCAAGCCTCAGTCGTCCTCGTCTTCGTCATCTACGGCGATGTTAGGCAAGGAGGCGAAAACCTTGGAGGCATACGGTAAGAAGCTGTATTCCAATGCTTCCTTGCATCTGTGACAGGCCAACACAGACTACATGCTGGCAGCCACCACCCAGAGATTATGGCGGGAATTTGCCAACTTCCTCCCGGAACTCCCCACCCACAGCCAATTGCGTTTTAAGGTGGGGCTAGCCGAAGCCAAGCTCCTGGCTCAGGATATCATGGAGTCCACCCTGGCACACATTGATACCTCTGGACGTGCCATCTGTATTGCCACGGACATGAGAAGGATGGCCTGGCTCCGGGCAACCAAGTTGAACCCTGATGTCCAGGAACGCTTTCTGGATCTTGCTTTTGAGGGCAGTGACCTTTCACTCCAGCACGGACGAGAAGCTGGGCATAAAGAACAGCTCTCAGACGGCTAAGTCTTTATCCATACTGACAAAGACCACGCACAAAGCGTACTCCCAGTCTCAGCAACGCTCGGATAAGGGTCGCTCGCGGAAACCTCCAGATGGCTTCCAGGAACGGAGGTCCAGGCAGCCGGAACACTTGCCGACCCCATGTCGGCACAAGCTTCATAAAGAGGGGGCGGGAGGAGGAGGGCGGCAAGGGCTTTTTCCAGTCCCCTTCCTCTGCCTAAGAAGTCCTGACGCACCCCTCCAGGTCCACGTGTCTCCAGTGGGGGGCCAGGCTTGCTCTTCACACACAGTTTTGGCGACATAACTTTG
Organism: Ambystoma mexicanum; assembly: GCF_040938575.1. Taxonomy (NCBI): domain Eukaryota; kingdom Metazoa; phylum Chordata; class Amphibia; order Caudata; family Ambystomatidae; genus Ambystoma; species Ambystoma mexicanum. The sequence goes on along the minus strand of NC_090933.1, from coordinate 942,239,472 downwards.
CGGACCCCTGGATCCTGTCGGTAGTCTCCTCGGGGTACCGTCTACCTATTCCTGCCTCTCCTCCCTCCTCTCCCGGAAGTCCCAGCTCCCCAGCGAGTCTTGGGCTTCTACTCCAGAATCTTTGCCATTCAGAAGAACCAGGCTGGACCTTTACAACCTCAACCTCTCCTTACCTCTTCAGAGATTCAAGATGCTTATGCCAGCCTTCATTGTGGAGACATTGTGCAGGGGAGACTGGATGTTCTCCCACGATCTGAAGGACGCTTATCTGCACGTCCCGATCTGGCAACCCCATCGTTCTTTTCTCCGGTTCAGGATCATGGGCTGCCATTTCCAGTACAAGGTCCTTCCCTTTTGGCTTCACCTCGGCCCCCAGGGTCTTTACCAGACTCAGGACTCATCCTAGAAGACTGGCTCGTCAGGGCTACATCTCTAGAACCTGTTTGCCACTCCTCCCTTGCACTGATGAACACGCTACACGACCTGGGCTTTTCTCTCAATTTCAAGAAGTTACAGCTGCAACCCACGCAGTCTTTGACTTTCCTGGGCCTCATCTGGGACAGACGCTCAGAGGGTGTCCCATCCCCTCAACCCTCCCCCCCCCCCCCCCCGGAGGACAAGATCTCGGCCATCAGGTGGGCCACGTCCCACTTTATCAGCCGAAGCGCTACTTTGGCTTGGTGGTACCAACATCTTCTGGGTCTGTTGGCCGTCCCCCACACAAGACTCATGATGAGGAGGATTCAGCTCCACTTCGCAGCATCGTGGAACCAAGAGGGGCCCGCAGGCCGAAATTATCAAGATCCCCCATCTCTCTCCATCTGGACCTCATATGGTGGTCCATGGACTGCAACCTGCGGATGGGCAAGCCCTTCAGGCCCACAGTCCCACAGGTGACCATTACCCCAGCCCTCCCTCGAGGGCTGGGGAGCCACCCTGGAGGATCACTCGGTCCATGGCACATGGACCCGTCGAGAACAAGAATACCACATGAATTGGCTGGAACTGAGCACCATCTGGTTAGCGATCAGGACCTTCCTCCCACGTCTCAAGGGAAAGGTTGTCCTCATACAGACAACTCGTCCAGTATGTACTACAGCAACAAGCAAGAGGGAGGACCAGGTCCCCTTCCCTGTGCAGACTGGTGATCAACATGTGGGAATGAGCCTTGGAGAAAAAGATTTTCCTCACGGCAGTCCACCTCCCGGGGGATTCCAAGGTGAAAGTGTACAGGCTCAGCAGGTTGGGAGCGAACAACTACGAGTGGCAGCTGAATGACCTCGTTGCACAGGTGATCTTCCACAGATGGGGCCTCCCCCAGGTGGATCTCTTTGCCGCAGGCACAACAAGAAGTGTCCCCAGTTCACCTGGCAGGGGCAGGGCCTAGGCTCCCTGGGCGATGCATTGTGGGTCCGGTGGAACGGCATGTCAGCCTGCGCCTTCCCACCCACTCCACTGATTCTCAGTGCTTTGCAAGTTCAAGGAGTCTCACCATCTCAACATCATCCTGATAGCTCGGTGGTGGCCAGCCAGCCATGTTTCTCGGAGCTGCTCAGCCTCTCCCAGGTCCCTCCAATCCACCTCCCGACGGGCCCTACACAGCAGGGTGGGGGGGGGGGGCAGGGTCGTCTACCCTGCCCGTCAGAAGCTGACCCTCACAGCATGGTTCCTGAGCAGGTGATGCTCAGCCACCTCAACCTATCCCAGGACAATCTGGAAATCATACAAGGGTCTAGGAGCAAGGCTACCAGAGCCCAGTATAAAAGTAAATGGACCAGGTTCTGCCACTGGGCCCACTCCAAGAATATCGACCCGCTGGCTTGTTCACTGGACGACGTACTGTCGTTCTCGTCGCACCTTGCCAACTCGGGCTTGCAGATGGACACCTGCTGCACATACCTCTCTGCCATTGGGGCCTACAGGAATTCAGAGGAAGGGGTCTTCTCCTCCAACCCTTTTGTCAGGAGACATCTGGCCGGACTTGCTAGACTCTACCTGCCCATCAGGAAGCAACACCCCTTGTGGGATTTGAACCTAGTCTTGGGTGCCCTCGCGCACAAGCTGTTTGAGCCTATGGCATCCGCGACATCAGGCTGGTCACCATCAAGACGGCCCTAGTAATCTGCCTTACTTTGGCGCGCAGGGTCAGCGAGATCCAGGCCTTAGTCGCCTCAGAGCCATACACTACCTTTCACAAGGATAAGTTGGTCCTGCAGACCCATCTAGCTTTTCTACCTAAAGTGCCATCAGCCTTTCACCTAAACAAGGAGATTGGCTTTCCCACATTCATTGCTGACCCGAAGGACGAGCTAACCAAGGGCTTGCGCAAGTCAGAATCCCTATTCACTTTTGGAGGCGCCAGGCTATCCGGCCTAAAAAGCCTGCATTTCCCACTGGATGGTCTCTGCCCACACGGTCAGGGCCAAGGCAACAGCCATCGCTTTTCAGCGCCATGTCCCCTGGCAGTTCATAAACTGGGCCCCCACATGGGCCACTCCATCTGCTTTCTGCAAGCCTTACTGTTTGGATGCCGGCTCCAGGTCAGATGCAGCTTTCGGACAGACGGTTCTCTGGAACCTGTTTGCTTAAGGAGGGCCTCCTCTCCAGCCTGGGGCTAGATTCAGTTGTAATCGCCCATGCCGTATGGAGGAAAGGGGACGGGACGTAAGAGTAAAGTTAGTCACCGTAGTGACTAATGTACTTAGTCCATAATCCCCTTTCTGCCATACATCCCACCAACACCCCTCCCTCCAATAATCTGTTGTCATTGGGCAATGTTAAATCTATTGTCAACGTGTCTTTGGGGACTGAGGTGTGGCGCCATAGGGCGAAGTCAGGGCAGCGCATGTTTCCAGGGCTGCACCTCCGCGCTCCTCTAGATTTAGAGGGGGAAGATTATTTTTCTGGTGAAAAAGGTTCCGTCTCCCGTCCCTCGCGAGGGATGCTCATGCCGTATGGAGGAAAGGGGACTATGGACCAAGAGTACGTTGGTCACTACGGTGAGTAACTTATAGCCTAGCCTAGAGGTGCCCTGCGCCCAGAATTGCATTTAGCCAATCTGTGGTGTACTACTACCCCTGTACTGATACCACTGCTCTCTCATACCCAGGTGGTTGACGATTGCATGCTAACTGCCAACAACCACCTTGAAATTTTCCTATCCCACCTACGCACACAATGTATCTCCATACGCTCTGTACTGTGCTACTTAGATCACTTCTTTAATTTATGGATAACCAATACCCGACCATGATACCAAACTTACTCTCACACGAGTCTCTACCGAATCCTCACAAACCAACTGATATGATCTCTGTACCCTGCACTGTCCTCCAGAGAAACCTCAAACTACGTGCCAGGCTCCCAAGGCTTTATGACCCTTTAACCAAATCAGCCCATAGCAAGGCTACTTCCAGCCCTCACAGCCCCTCCCAGCACCCTCTTCAACTAAACAGTAGACTCTATCGTGAACCGATCCACGCCCAGAAAGACACGCATAAACCCTCACTAACACTTCTAAAACCATTGCAATCTGAGACCAAGGGAGCACTGATAAACGCCCGCTCCATGGTAGCCCACGCTACAGACATTGCCGACCTACTCCACAATGAAGACTTGGACTTCTTAGCCGTCACTGAATCCTGGCTACATCCAACAGCAGGCCCCGCAATTATGTTTGCCTTACCAGATGACTACACGCTACTAAGACTAGATCGTACCACCTCTCGAGGCGGAGGTCTTGCCATTATATCTAAAACTCAATTCCCTCTGACCATTGAGTCACCAGCCAACATAGGATCGTGTGAATCCTTAACTGCAAAGCTATCCTTATCTAATACACACTCCATCTCCATTCACCTCATTTACCAACCACCTGGCCCCTTAGGATCTTTTGAAGAAGACCTCACAAACATTCTATCAAATAAACTCAAGAACTCCTCACAAAGTACCGTATTGGGTGACTTTAACCTTCGTTTTAGCGACCCCACCGATGCTAATGTCACAATAATTAATAGTACTTTAGAGGAACTATGCTTTACCCAAAAGATCACAGAGCCCACTCATACCAAAGGTAGAACCCTGGACTGGCTAGCTGTGCACAATTGCCCAGTCTTGATCTCTTCTATACTCCCACAGCCCTGGACAGACCACTACTTGATCTCGTTCACCCTAGAGGCGACACCAGCGCAAATTGACAGCATAGCTCCAGCTGTTCAGACTAGAAATAAAAAGAACATCACCCGTGAAAATTTGATCCCATTAATCGCACCGACCTTGAATGCCATTCCGGACCTTACAGATCCCTCAATGATGGTAGACATATATAATAAAATCGTGCTCTCTTCTCTAGATGCCGTAGCCCCACTGAAGTTAAAAAAAAAAAAGCAAACCCAGAAAACACATCAACGCCTGGTTTTCTCCTCATCTTAAAGCCCTCAGACAAGAAAAGCGACGCTGTGAAAAAATTTGGAGATCACTCAGAAAAAAATAAGAAATTTGTGTAAACTAGCCTCTCACTACAAAAAAGAAATCATCATGGCCAAACAAACGTCCTACAGTACTCTAATCTCACAAGCCAAATCCAACACTAGATAACTCTTTACAATACTAAAAGAGGTTGAATCTCCCATCCTAGCTCCTGACTTGTGCCTCAAGGACAAAAAATGGTGCACGGGTATACAAAATGCCTTAGCTAACAAAATCTACTCTCTCAAGACTAAGATAAACATTAAAGACTCCCTTCTCTCTTCTACCAAACCCAGTATCCCCACCCCTAAAAAGAGACACCCTACTCGGACACACCCCCCTGTGCACATTCCCCACTTTAACTTCCACAGAGTATCTACTAAAGAGGTAGAAAAGGTCATCCTCACCCTCAAACCTTCGAATTGCCATGGGGACCTATGCACCGCACA